>NC_079196.1:41794267-42121767 GCF_029499605.1 Hyla sarda
ACTCGATCTATTCCCTTAAAACGTAACAGAGAGGGGTCACTATTGTGGTACTCTTTAAAATGTCTTGCCAAAGTTTTCTGATAGAAAGGATCAGGACCATTTTTAGCAGATTTTATATCGAGTACATGCTCCCGTATTCTTCTACGGAATTCACGAGTAGTGAGCCCTACATAGATTTTGCCACACGGACAGATAGCAGAGTATATTACACCTTTGGTAGTGCAGTCAATGTGATGCGTTATTTTAAAACTTCTTGTGCCACTAGCATTTTCAAAAGTGGTACATTTTTCAACATTTGAACACGCTACACATTGACCACATGTTGTAGTGCCCCACTTCGGTTTTGGTACCTTCGACCCAAACAAAGTAGAAGGAGGATTTGATCCAAGATAATGACTATGTACCAAGGTGTCCTTAATATTTTTCGCTCTCCTGTATGTTGCAGTAGGTTTGTTGGAAATATACCCCGAGAGTACCTGATCTGTCCTAAGTAATGGCCAATATTTCTCCATGGCTTTTAGCATATTCGATGTATGGGAATGATAATTCGTGATGAACCGAACATTATCAGAGTGATTCTTCTCGTGTTTCGTCTTCCCCTGTAACAGATGTGTACGATTGCTATTTTTTGCTCTTCTATATGCCTTATCGATACATGTGTTGTTGTAACCCCTCTCTTGAAAACGTACCTTCAGGTCCTGTGCTTGATTTTCAAAATGATATTCATTTGAGCAAATACGTCTTGCCCTCAAATATTGACCCGTAGGGATATTGGATATAAGGTGCTTAGGGTGTCCTGATCTTGCATGCAGTATGGTATTTGCAGATGTAGACTTCCGAAATAGGTCTGTAGATAAAAAGCCCTCATTATCCATTGAAATTTTTATATCTAAAAATTCTGTATGGGGGCCCCCAATGTTGGACGTCAGTTTGATATTCAAATTGTTCTGGTTTAACCTCTGAATAAGTTCTTCAAGTTCCATTGATGACCCCTGCCATATCAGCAGGACGTCATCTATATAACGTCCCCAAAAGTGTATCTTTTCGATACCTGGTACTGGATCAGTTTGAAAGATGCCCCTCTCCCACAGCCCCAGGAACAGGTTGGCATATGAGGGCGCACAAGCCGCCCCCATTGCCGTGCCCTGGAGCTGTAGGTAGAGGGCATCTTTGAAGGTAAAGTAGTTGTGTGACAATACATATTCGAGAGAGGTCACCAGAAAATCACACAATGCAGGGTCAAGAGGGCTGGACGTAAGAAAAAATCTTACCGCATCTATGCCGTCTTTATGGCGTATGGACGTATACAACGACTCAACATCACATGTTGCCATTATCATATCAGGTTCCAATTGAAGATGGTCCAGTTTCCGCAAAACGTCATTTGTATCTTTCAAATATGAGGGAAGAGTTTCTACAAATGGAGATAGATAGTAATCAATAAAGCGGCATAAAGGTTCACACAGATTACCACATCCAGAGACTATTGGTCTGCCGGGAGGACACAGGTTATTTTTATGCACCTTCGGTAATAGATAAATGGATGCCACTGCAGGTTCCGAAGATAGTAATGTCTCAGATTGTTTCGATGAAATGATTCCTTGCTCCACTGCTCTCTGAAGGATCCCCTGTAATTCTGCACCAAAAGAAGTGGTAGGGTTATATGTAAGTCTCCTATAGCAATCTGACTGTCTCAGCTGACGAAACATTTCCTTTTCATACATTATTCGTGGCCAAAGGACCACGTTGCCCCCTTTGTCCGAGGGTTTCACAATAACATCTTTCATAGACTGTATCTCTTGTAAAGCCTTTCGTTGGTTATAAGATAAGTTATCTTTTTGACGAGTTTCCGGAATCCTACGAAATTCCTCCGTCACTAATTTAACAAACAAGTCTATTTCAGGAAATTGTGCAAGTTGTGGGAAATGCTTCGATTTAGGAATCAAAGACACAGGAAACTTACCTTTCTCTTTGGGTTCTTGTTCCTCCAGGAGTTCCATCAGGGAGCGGACTGCTTCTTGGTCAATTCTGCTAGAAAGATCAGGATGTGAGGCATTTGGTCGTTCATGAAAGATTTTTTTTAAAACTAATTTCCTAGCAAATAATTGCAAATCTTTTATAGCTGTAAATTGATCAAATTTTGCAGTAGGACAAAACGTAAGCCCCAGACTAAGTACATCAATTTGTGCCTCAGTGAGTATGTAGTCAGACAAATTAATCACTTTGGTACTCACCTGGTTTTGTTCCTTATAGCTCGGATGGCGTCTTTTTTGAGGTGTCCTCATGTTCTGTCCATATTCGAACTTTCTCTTCCTGTTACTATGGGGATGTCTGTACGTAGATGATGAAGCCGACTCAGTACTCGTAGAGGCAATTGAAGAGACAGAGGATGTTCGTCTCAATGTACCATTGGTGTTTCGATTTTGTCGCCATTTATACACTCTATTGGTTTGTGCATCTGTTGAATCTCTTTGATATTTCTTACTTTTTACTTCCTGTATTTCCTTCTCCCATCCATTCATGTTCTCATCTAGTTCTTTATTAAATGTTTCTACTTCTGTTTTAGAGCAATCCTTTGTAAAAGTTTTCTGTGTATCTTCCAACTCTTTCTCTAATATTTCCAGAGTTTGGCTATTATGTATAATTAATAACTCCAGGAATGACTGTGAACATTTATTACATGCTTCCTCCCATTTATTTTTCAATTCATTATCCTCTATAGGAAAGGACGGGAAGACTTGTACTCGAAGGCCTCTCGGTAATAATCCACTGGCTAAGTATTTCTGTAAAAAAACTTTATTCCACTATATACGAGTACGTTTATGCATCAAATTTTTGATATTCTTCTTTAAGGCAATTTTATGAGATGATTCTGTTCCTTGTGTAGATTCAATAGTAAAAATATTCTGGGCTTTTTCTAGCCACATAGCATCTCTGCTCTTATAATCCATCAGAAGAAAACCACAGTGAGGACTGAAAAACAAAGACCAATCTGTGTTACCAGACGGGTATAACAACAACAACCTAAAAAAGTCCTATGTACTGTGGTCTGAATAAAATTGGGGAAAACCCAAAACAACCACTAAAATAACCTATAAATACGCCACTACAGCGTATAGGGTAAACCCACCAAGAGTAAAAAATGTATATAATAAAATAAATAGAAAATATATTAATCTGAGAAATCAATAACCATAGAATTTAATAAATATGATTTTATTTTACAAAAAATACATATATCATACACAAGCAAGAAAAGTTGGTAATAATATATAGCTATATAACATACATAAAAATAGTAATCATTAGCGCAATTTGATAATGTGTATAATTATTTAAAAAATATATTTTATATATATATATATATATATATATGTAAATAAATGAGCTTAAAAAATGCAAAGGATAGCAGGGACGGGAAAAGGATATAAAAAAGTTGTAAAGAGGGAAGACGTAAATGTCGGGGTCAACTGATCACCAATGGATCATAAAAACACCTTTTGCTAAAAAAATATATACGTGCAATGTGACACTCAATTTAAAGCATAACAAGTGTATGTAACCTTAAAGATAAAAATATATAAGGTGCAATGTGCAACACAGAAATATACGTGTATACAATAAATATAAAAAAAGGGAAAACAGTGCAAGAAACCAAAAGTTAAGGTGCTGAAAGTAAAGGTGTCAGAATGTAAATACTTGACCCCACATGTAAAAAGAGGATGGGTTCCACGTCCCTGCAATCACCTCCAACGCGTTTCACCGTGACCGGCCTCTGTTCCTTTTATTATTCCTTGTGTAGATGTGCATCCATAGGAATGGCGTCGGGCGCCATTTTTTTGTAGCCGTTGCTCATGGTGCGCAGTATAGACCACGGACGCCATCTTCTCAGAGCCTCTGTTCCCCCTACTATATATATATATAAATCTTTTCCATGCAGACGCGCATGCGCAGGAACGATGTCGGGTGCCATTTTGGTGTAGCCCGGACGTTCCTTTAGACACTAGAGATCTTTGGCGTTGTAGGTCATTTCCGGTAGTTAGCTGAGGCGCTTCCTGATACCACAGGTGTGTTAATAGTTTTTTATTGAATACCCTATATATCCTTGCTGCCATTCAGTATATGCATACTCCTTGACAAAGCCGGTCACGGTTCATTATTCATGAATTAGTTTTTTCACATTAAACTGAATTTGCAAAAATTTTTGATGGTGTTCATTTCTAATTTTTCATTTTGCCATCTCTGTCATAATACTGTATAATCTTGAAACCTCACAGTTTTTATTGTGGCCACCAAGCCTAATAATAAGCTGGCACTTCTAATTCTATAGATAACACTTAGTGGTCTCCTCTTTATCAGCACAGGCAGGATTACGCTAAAAAGTACAATCAGTGTATAGATAAGATGGGATCAGGCCATTCACAGTTGGTGGGTCTCAGGCTTTAGACTCCCCCCACCCTACATTATGACCTTTTCACAGGTCACAGAGCATGCCTAGAAAACTATCCGGTAGAGGTTAACAGGGTCCCCTCCATTCATTTGTTGCCTATGTCTTTGTGGCTTCTGTAAAGCACATCTCTAAATGTGGTACCCATGTCCAGTGGTGATCCTTACAGGTCCCACTGTTGTAGTGTGGCTTTGTATAGCCATTTTTAAATTTTTTTATCGTGTCTTGTTGGATATTTGCATATTGTGTTAATAAATTTGTACTTTTGCATCATATCGTGTATTGGGTGTGCTTCCATTATGGCATTTCAGCTGTTTCTTGTTTCGCATTAAGTATAAAGCCTGATGGGCTGTATTTGTGTGAGGGGCAGAAGTAATTATCGCTCCCTGCACTTCCAGGTGGGGCTCATTGGGAACAGGTGGGGGCGTGTGTATATAACTTCCCCCTCTCCTACAGGGGCGGAGCACGTGACGTTTGTGGAATCTCTGCTTCCTGTGTCTGGTGTTTGAATCTCCCACAAAAATCTTCAGAGCTGCTGCTCACGGTGCGGAGGCCTCGCTGATCATGAGTCTGGCTTGGAGGGTGCAGGCGCGGCATCCTGGCAGCTCCGCTGGCTGTCTTATCTGGGGATGCTGTGTCTCACTCTGATTATTAGGTAATATAGGGCAGGTATGGTTCTGGCTGGCTCTGCCCGCAGCGGTAGTGGGGGCCAGGAGCAGCAAGCAGGTGAGTTAAATCGGTGCTGGGGGTGGCACGGCCTCAGCATTTCGCGCAGCCCGCTAGCTGCCTCATGGCGACATGTGGACCGCCCGCCACCCGCACAGCTACAATTGTCTATGCCCTTGGGACAGGTTGCGGCAGCTGCCCAGTCCTCGTTAGGCGGTCCTGTCAGCTGGTCTGCAATCGTTAATCTAAAGTTTAGTGCAATGCTCTGCGGAGGGTTGTTTCAATATAACGTTTGCTGTTTACAGTGTGGTGCAATGCTCTGCAAAGAGTCGTTTCAATATAACTTTTGTTGTGTGCTCTGCGGGGTATACGGTGCCCTTGCAGTATACGGTACAGTGTAATGCTCTGCAAAGGGTCTCGTTACAATATAACATGTACTGTATAGTGCAGTGCTCTGCAGATGGTTTCGTTACAATATAGTATACATGATATACAGTTATGGTGCAATAATCTGCAGATGGTCTTGTTACAATATAGTATACATGATATACAGCTATGGTGATATGCTCTGCAGATGGTCTCGTTACAGTGTAATATACATGATATACAGTTATGGTGTAATACTCTGCAGCTGGTCTCGTTACAATATAGTATACATGATATACAGTTGTGGTATAATACTCTGCAGATGGTTTTGTTACAATATAGTATACATGATATACAGCTATGGTGCAATGCTCTGCAGATGGCCTCATTACAATATAGTATACATGATATACAGCTTTGGTGCTATGCTCTGCAGATGGTCTCATTACAATATAGTATACATGATATATAGTTCTGGTGCAATGCTCTGCAGATGGTCTTGTTACAATATAATATATACTATATACAGTATAGTGCTATACTCTGCAGATGGTCTCATTGTAAACAAACTTTATACAGTTAGTGCAATGCTCTGCAGATGGGATGGTTTAAATATAACATAATATATAGGGCATAGTGCAATGTTCTGCAGAGGGTCGTTACAGTTAGCATGTGCAGTATGGTGCAATGCTCTGCGAAGGGTCTCATTGCAAGACAGGGTGGCATTTACTGTTTGGTGTGGTGCAAAACTCTGCAGAGGATCTCGTTGCAGCGTAGCATATGCTGTGTGGGGTGATGCAGTGCTCTGCAGAGTGTCTTGTTTCAATATAGTATAAAGTAGGGTGCAATGCTCTGTAGAGATATAACATAGGCTACATCTAATTAAATCATAGTATACACAGTGTAACACTCGTTATTTGCACGATCATGGTGTTCATACGCTTGGTTTATTATGGGCATACAAGCATTACTGGTAGAAGGTGCACACGAGTAGAGCATCTTCACGGTTTGATAACTCAATAAGTTTCTTATCGTCCGTACTCTCATGGTTAATTCATACGCTTATGGCACACCGCTCGTACGTGCATAGTATGTATACAGTTTCATGTGCTAATATCATTATATACGGTACATATACTCACTGACGATACATTCACAGCATTTATACTGTGCAAACTTGTTTATGCTGTTCACCTCATGGTTATTCTCTCACTTGCTGGTGTTTTACACGGTCCACAAACTTGGCTTTTATGCTGTTCACATATTCTTGGCATGTTCATGGTCTTACGTTCTTTCTACCATGTTACGTTCATGGCAATCAAACACCTCGTAATTATCATTGGTTCATACGCTCAAAGTATCATTCGGTTCATGTTAATGGTATTTCATACTGGTTACGGCAGTATACTGCCTATAGCAATTATACGGTTCATACACTCATGGCAGTTATAGTGGTCACACGCTCATGGTTCTTAAGTTGTTCACATGTTCACTGCATTCATACACGCAGGTTTCATACGCTCATGGAAGTTATATTGGTCACACGGTTATGGTTTTGTTGTTCACACGTTCATCGCATTCATACACGCAGGGTTCATACGCCCCTGGCAGTTATATTTGTTACACGGTCATGGTTTTGTTGTTCACCCCATTCATACACGCAGGGTTCATACGCTCATGGCAGTAATATTGGTTACACGGTCATGGTTTTGTTGTTCACACGTTCATCGCATTCATACACGCAGGGTTCCTATGGTTCATACGCTCATGGCAGTTATATTGGTTACACGGTCATGGTTTTGTTGTTCACACGTTCACCGCATTTATACATGCAGGTTTCATACGGTTCTCACACATAGTGTCATGATGTTTCGTGCGGTTGTGGCCACACGCTCATAGCATGTTTACAGCATTATACTGCTCATAGTACTCATACCTCATAGCGTCATACCACATATTAATTCGTAGCACATATGCTCGACACTTATACTGCACATGTACTTGTAGCATTTATACTGCACATACTCATGGCCTACATCAGGCACATACGCTCTTAGCATTGATACCGCAAGTATACTCATAGCATTATACTGCTGATAGTATCATACCACTATACACTCATAGCATTTATACCACATATACACTCGTTGTATTCATACCACAGACATGTTCACGTCATGTATATTGCACATATAATTGTAGCAATACACTACACGGATATTCATAGCTTTCATTCTGTACATACGATGGTAGTAATTATTATGCTGACACGTTGTAGTACTTATTCTGCGTACATGTAGCATTCATTCTGTTATGTTCTCTGCATTAACATCCATAGCGTTTACTGTACATGGGTAATGGTATGTATTCTGCATGGTCATCCATAGCGTCTACACTACACACATGCTCCCGTAGCTTTTACTGTACGTATGTTCATAGCATTCATTCTGTGTATTCGTTCATAGTCTTTTATACGGAAAGTTCACTCAGGTTTGTCAGGATGTTGCCCTATTGCCTGACGCCTCTTCAGGTTAAGGGGTCAATGTCGGTTGCTACTGACTCGTTCAGAGCAATGGCATTGTTGTTTATGGTCATGACCTGACAAGTTCTCAGGTCAGATACAACCTCCTCTGTTGTATTTCACAACTACGTTATCAGTTAGTTATAGTACACATATTCAACTACCCGACACAGGTACTCGTTCAAAGGGTGGTCATCATTTTAGTGGCACTAATTGGCTGTTCAATACCCGGTCACCTGACTCGTTCCTTCAGGATTAGGGGTTGAATCATGGTTGTTACTGACTCACATTCAGAGCAACCAATTTCAGGAATAGTCACAATGTTAACCTGTTGCCTGACTCCTCTTCAGGTTAAGGGGTAATGTCGGTTGCTACTGACTCGTATTCAGAGCAATTTTGTTGTTTGTGTATTTGTTTTCAGGTCCGATACAACCTCGTCTGTTGTATTTCTCGATTACGTTATCATTTCGTTATAGTACACAGATTCAACTATCTGGCATAGTTGCACGTTACGCTCATAGTTTGGTAGTCTGGTTACGTTCATAGCTTTATTTTGTTGTACTGCAAATGGGTAATAGTTTTTCAGCATTTCCATCCTTAGAGTCTACACTACACATATGCTCCCGTAGCTTTACTGTACTCAAGCTCATAGCTTCCATACTGCATATTTGTGCAGAGTGTTTATACGGAAAGCTTATACAGCTTTGTTAGACGTTGCCCTATTTGCCTGACTCCTTCAGCTTAAGGGGTTAATGTTGGTTGCTACCGACGAATTTTCTGAGCAATTACATTGTGGTTTATTGTCATGACCTGAGACGTTCTCAGGACAGATACAGCCTCCTCCGTGGTATTTCATGACCACGTTATCAGTTACTTATAGTAGACATATTCAACTATCCGGTATTGTTGCACGTTGTCTTTTATCTTTTTAGAGATATGTTGTTTACACTTTATTTCTAGGCATGTATGCTGTACTCATAATGGTGTTAGAGCATAAATTCATAACATTCCTTACATTTTCACGGTACTTACGCTCCCAGCTTGTGTATGATACATGCACCAGTACACAGCATTTGTTGCATACTACCATAGTTGTATGCGGGTAGGTTATTATGTGCATTCGTTCCTAGTGTTGAATAGCAGTTGCACCTCTGGCTGTACATATATTTACAATACACGATTACAGTATTCATATTGTGCTTGCATTCATTGCAGATATATCGAGCACATATTCTTAAACCTCCTACGTCTGCAGGGGGGGATGCAACACATAGGTTATTGTTACAGACATGTCTCAGAGCAATAACATATTGAGTAGCGACTTGTAGTTGGGTATACTGTTAGCAGGTTATGCCGCACATATGGTTAACATGTTTCATGCGGTGCACACAGTGGGTGTAGATCATTTGGTTAGGGTATTGGACACAATTGGTCATTTTTGTTACTGCCTTCAGAACAACACGCCAGCTTCATACAGGTTTTTTGTCAGGAATACTCATGATGTTACCCTGTTGCCTGACTTCTCTTCAGGTTAAAGGGGTAATGCCAGTTGCTACTGACTCGTTTTCAGAGCAATTTTGTCGTTTGTTATATTTGTTATGACCTGACACGTTTTCAGGTCAGATACAACCTCGTCTGTTGTATTTCTCGATTACGTTATCATTTCGTTATAGTACACATATTCAACTATCCGACATAGTTGCACGTTCTCTTTTAAGGAGGGCCGGCATTTGGTTGCAGATATATTGTGTATTTAATACACAGTTACATGACTCATTTCTTTAGGATTGGGGATTGAATCGTGGTTGCTGCTGTCTCATTTCAGAGCAATTGATTTGACATGGTTATGTAGGTAATCTGACACGTTTCAGATAGCATACAATCTCAATATGGCATTTCACACTTACGTATTTGGAAAAAAAAAAAGTGGTTTACAAAGACCTGTGATGTTTACAGGCGCAATGATTTCACAAAGACCTGTCATGTCTACAGGCTTGATGGTTTCGCGGGGACCTGTGACGGGTTCAGGCACGACGGTGTCACAAAGACCTATCAGGTCTCCAGGCATGATGGTTCACCTAAACACTGGTCACGTCTACAGGCACGTTGCTCACGCAGGGAGCTGTCATTTGCAACGGGTCATCACTTCCAAGTCCAGTTGGGTCAGAACAGTGGCTAGTTAGGTATGTCTGTTGTTACTGTCTCAATCGGGTAAGGTGCCTTCGTGAACCTTGTCAGACGACATGACCCACACTGTCTATCAGGTAGATAGGTATTTATTGTCATTTACCTGTCAGTTTAGTTTTTGCCTCTTAAATAGCAAGGGATTGGTGCTTTTCAGACCTGCCATGAAGTTAGCCTTTCCGTGTCCATTTGAAGTAATGTCACAAGTAGGGATGGTAATAGGTATAATTCAGTTAGTATATTTGGCAGGGAATGTTATTCTCAGGTTGATTCTTTACAGATGGACTTACTACCACGGTTTCAAAGGTATGGTTACCACCTCTAGTAGTCACTAGTCGGTCGGGGCTACTCTTTCAGCACACTAGGTATAGTCTACTTCGGGTAGGTGAAGATTGATGCTGGGTGTAGGATGTGTTATTTCAGGAATTGTATTCATCCTAGCATGGTTGCTTTTTGCCCTCTATAGGCGTGCCCTCATTACACGGTTATGGCACAACTCAGACCGCTATGCTAGGGTAAGATCTTGTATAGGTATGTAGGCAATCTTTCCTGTCACTAGTACACGTATGGAGCCCCGAACACAAATGCTATTTAAGGCAGCTCAAGCAAGATTGTTGCTTCGTTCTGACCACTAAGACTAATAATAAGCTTCCACTCTTCATTCTATACAAGAAACCTATCAGCAATATCATCTTTATTAGCGCAGACAGGATTAGGGTAAAAGGTACAATCTGTATACAGATAAGATGAGTTGTGTCATTCACAATAGGTAGGGCTGAGACCTCAGATTCCCCCACTCTGTGCTATGACCTTTGCAGAGGTCACAGAGCATGCCTAAAAAACTCTCTTAGAAGTTAACAGGGTCTCCTCCATTCTTTTGTTGTCCAGCAAATTTCTAAATATTAATACTGTACAAATATTTAATTTAAAAAAATTATAATCAGAAGACAAAAACCGGTAACAAAAAGAACATGTTTCTATCTGGTTCTGACCATTAAACATTTTTTAGGTGGTAACATACATTTTGGGACTTAAGAGTGGAGTGGAGTTTTTTGTTGAGGTTTTTTTTTCTGACAGGTATTTTTCCATGGTATTTACTAGTGTATCTTGTATTTGGAGATTTATATTTAGCTTTTTTCAAACCTGCTCTGAGCTGTCAGGCTTTCCAGAGCCCAAATCCACCACAATTTATGTGAAAACATTAATAAATTTGTAGGTTTCTTTAACAAATTTAGGATTTTTTTGGGAGACACGCCCCTTTGTAGGGTTTTCTGAGTAGACTTAGTAGGATTTTTGGATTATTTTGTCAGAAATTTTGACGCACAATACATGCAACACAAAAAACTCTAAAAAATCTACATGGAAAAGCCTTAGAAAATGAGGTCCATTAAATTCCTGCTTCCTCTAATTTCAAAAGTGTAACTCCAGCATTGCTTTACCGCACATTCTGCAAAGTTTAGCGTGGAGAGATGCTGCACTTACCGGGCGGTCGGGTTGCTGCGGCAAACGTTTCACACCAAGCGAGTTCTGTGCACGAGCACTTTTATAATTAACAGGAATCATGCCTGGAATAAACAGGGGTGTGATCCTGTTGCCTTGGCTGTATCATCCAGTGTGGCCTGCCTCTCTCCATGTAAAACTTTGCAGAATGGCAGGAAGCAAAGGTGGAGTCACACTTTAGGAGTCCAGTGGGCAGAACTACTCAATGACTAAGACCCCCCCCCCCTGGATTCCTAGACTACCAGTGAGCATTGATTAGTCCAAGTTTTGCCGACTCTTTTGTCACCAAACTATAGATCCATCTACTCAGCTTCTCCAGGTCTATAACAAGTTGCCATGGGATAGGACAACATATTCAACAGGACAGGTTTCCTTTAAAATCATACACTATGTTATTGCAATAGGTTTCTTTCTTTACACTTGGTATATGAAATACTTCAGAAAAAAAATGGAAGAGTCAATCCATAAATTACATTAGGGTATATCAGATGAGGAAAAAGAGCAGAGCACAGTGATTTGCCAGTTTTCTCAGCAGATATGAAAGTTCAGAACAAGGCAATAAAACCTTCCAAAAAGGTCAATAAGGGAAATTGCCGACTGGTAGGGAGTCGTAGAGAAAGAAGAAGATTTCTCAGATGAGAGAAAAATTGATGGAAGAGGAGCAAAAAATAATGAAAGATACCAGTTACAGTGTTGACTTTATGAAATTCACTTAACCCGCCGTATTTATCTAAGACCCCATAAGATACTGGAAAAAAGGTCCCGAGTTTTCAAACAAAGCATCTTCTTTTATTTTCTCAAGGATCGAACTGAAACATAAAGCTGGTGGCAACTTTGTAAACTTTACATTTTGTTGATAATAAAAATTAATTTTATTGCTATGGAGCAGAGACGGAAAGGAAATTGTATACACTGAGTATACACAAAGTTCAAGTACAAAGTATAATATGGCCCCAGAATGGAACAAAAGTGCCTGCGTAGGGTTATAATAAGGTCAGGAGAATGTTCTGAACCCAACAGCTGCAATACATCCCTCCTGTTGACAGTATCAGGTGGCCAATGTCACCCAGACAAACAGATGAAGGAGGAAAGGTCAACCTTTTTTATTTTCTGATTTTTTTTCTTTCTTTAAGTGGTGAAATGTTAAAGCTGCTTTGAAGGCAGGATGGGAACATGGAGTCAGTACAGTGTGTGATAAAGCAGATTGCGGGAGGCGACACAAAGCAGCGGGACAAAGGTGAACGAAGAGAAAGAAATAGCCTGACATTTTCTTTCGCAATTCATTCTTCAGATTTTGTTTTTAAATCATCTCAGCATTGTTTATGCATTACTTATAAATGAGGCACATATGTAGAGAAGGGAAATTTTCCTTGGTGGGATTTGAACCTAGGACCCCAGCACTGCTAAGTAACAGAGTTTAACCAGTGAGCCACCATGCTGCCAAATTGGTTGGGAAATTACATTAAATTAAATGTAATGTTTATAATAATGTAAAAATAGATCAAGCAACTTTGCAAATAGTTTAAAATAGTTTACAATATATTTATTCCTACCGTTTTGTGTACACAGCTCTTATATGTGTGCTATGTGTTCTTTGCCTTCATAGCTAATAACTGATAACAAACCAACAGCTGATAAAAAGAGGAGGAGATGGAATTTAATTAAGTCTAAGTATAACAAATTAGTTATAGGACACCGGAGTGTGGTAATCCACGTGGCAAAAACTAAACCTTCACCAATACAATGCAACACATTTCCTGCCCGAACCGGCAGCTTGCCAGATGAAGCGTCCAGTTCGGGCAGAAAATATGTTGCGTTGTATGAGAATAGAGATAAGCGAACTTTTGAAAAATTTGATTCGGGCGATTCACCAAATTTTTTGAAAAAGTTTGGTTTGATCCGAATTTTTTTTAAATTGCGGCAAATCTATATTAAAAACAGCTATTTCTGGCCTACAGAGAGCCTCAATAGGGGTGTAGAAAACTTTGCTGTGTTCTAACACGCATATGGAGTGTGCTCGGGTAGTGAAATAATACTGTTATTCAGAATAACATGCAGATTATCGACATCGCTTTTAGAATCACTGCCACAGAGCAGCACAATGACAAAACCTGGAGGTGGCATCAGTATGAGGAGACCATATAGTGGCTAAATGACACAGCGTGGAAGTGTTGGCAGCATGAGGAAACCATATAGTGGCTGAATGACACAGCGTGGAGGTGTTGGCAGCATGAGGAGACCATATAGTGGCTAAATGACACAGCATGGAGGTGTTAGCAGCATGAGGAGACCATATAGTGGCTGAATGACACCGCCTGGAGGTGTTGCAGCATGAGGAGACCATAGAGTGGCTGAATGACACCGCTTGGATGAGGCTGAAGCATGAGGAGACGATATAGTGGCTGAATTACGCAACTTGGATGAGGCAGAAGCATGAGGACACCATATAGTGGCTGAATGACACAGCATGGAGGTGTTGGCAGCATGAGTAGACCATAAAGTGCCTGAATGACACATCCTGGATCTGGCAGCAGCATGAGTAGACACTAGGGCTTCACAATCCCTACGATTAAAAGATTAATTTGGAAATTTAAACCAAAGATTTTGGGTAGCTAGTGCTACTATAACAACATTTTTATTCCCAGGCCCATCAGAATCAGTAAACCATATATTGCCTGAGTGACACAGCCTGTAGTTGGCTGAAGGATGAGGAGACCCTATAGTGTCTGAATGGCACAGCCAGGAGTTGGCAGCAGCATGAGTAGACACTAGGACTTCACAATCCCTAAGATTAAAAGATGAATTCTGAAATTTAAACCGAAGATTTTGGGTAGCTAGAGCTACCATAACAAAATGTTTATTCCCAGACCCAGGCCCAGCAGCATCAGTAAACCATATATTGCCTGAGTGACATAGCCTGTAGTTGGCTGAGGCATGAGGAGACCATATAGTGTCTGAATGACACAGCCTAGAGTTGGCTGAAGCATGAGGAGACCCCAGGGCTTCACAATCCCTAAGTTTAGAAGATGAATTCTGAAATGTAAATCGAAGATTTTGGGTAGCTAGTGCTACCATAACAAAAGTTTTTATTCCCAGGCCCAGGCCCAGCAGCATCAGTAAATCATATATTGGCTGAATGACACAGCCTGGAGTTGGCTGAAGCATGAGGAGACCAAATAGTGTCTGAAGGGCACAGCCTGGAGTTGGCAGCAGCATGATGAGACCATTGCAATTTATGATTTTTAAATTTAAATTTAAGATTTTTAAATTGATATTATGGATTTTGCAACTGAAATTTCACTACTCTGCCTGACATACTTATTGCGTATATGAGGGGAGTACAATACGCTTCACTTCGCTTAAAACAGTATTTGTCTAGAACGGCAGCAGGCGTGTACTATTGGCTGTCCTTTCACAGTATATAGACCCTTGACAGATTAACAGGTAAAAAATATTACACAACTTAGATGTAAGTATGTGGTATGCACTACAGTACCCCTAAGATTGAAAGATCAATGTTGAAATCCCTATTGGAGAGGTATGTTACCTCGTGCTATCATCAAAGAATTTAGGGCCCAAGCCCAGAAGCATCACTAAGCACAGTAGTTCCTGAAACACACAGCCTGGAGCAGGCACCAGCATGAGTTTACAAGAGGGCTTCACAATCCCTAACATTAAAATGTTAATGTTGAAATCTGTATAGAATATGTATGTTATCTAGTGCTAACATCAAAAAATTATAGGCACAAGCCCAGCATCACTAAACCATATAGTTGCTGAAACACGCAGCCTGGATCCGGCAACAGCAGAAGTACAGAAGAGGGCTTAATAACCCCTAACATTAAAAGGTGAATATTGAAATCTGTATAGAAGATGTATGTTAGCTATTGCTAACATCAAAAACATTTTGGCACAGGCCCAGCAGCATCAGTAAGCCAAGTAGTTCTTGAAACACACAGCCTGGATCAGGCAGCAAGATGCATACATAAGAGGGATTCACAACCCCTAACATTAAAAAATCTATGTTGAAATCTCTATTGAGCATGTATGTTTGTTTGCTAGTGATACCATAAAAAATTGTAGGTAATATCCAAGACAGTCCCAGCAGCATCAGAAAACAAAATATTGTCTGAATGACACAGCCTGGAGGTGGGGAAAGCATGCGGGTGAAGAAAGGTACTCATCAGGGACTGTAGACTTAGGCTGTTGCTAAGTTGGTTCACATTTAAGTTACACAGGGGAGTACCCCTATCCGCTTGGATCATCGGTGATGGCTTTTCTCTGTTCGTACAGTCGGTCCAACATATGGAGTGTGGAATTCCAACATGTGGCAACGTCACAAATCAGACTATGTTGTGGGATACCGTTCTGCCGCTGCCGCTCAAGGAGGGTGTGCTTAGCGGGGAACGAGTGGCTGAAGTGCATGCAAAGTTTCCTTCCCATTGTTAGGATGTCTTGCAAATGGGGGGGAACACTTCAGGAACTGCTTCACAACCAGATTGAACACGTGTGCCATGCAGGGCGCATGGCTCAGCTTTCCCATTCACAGCGCATGCAAGATGTTCTTCCCATTGTCAGTCACCATGGTTTCAATTTCCACTTTTCTTTACGAATGACTTTTAGCAGTTCCTCCCTTGTGTGACTCTTTTCGCCAAGGCAAAACATGTGAAAAACAGCATGACACCGCCGTGCCCTGCACACATGGTATGCTGAAAGGCCACTGAGACTTGTCTGGGCACTGGAGGCTGAGGACACGTTGGAGGATGAGGAGGCGGAGTCGCACTCTGTCACAGGACCAACGGGCTGAGAGCGTGGAGGAGGAAGCGTTGTGACCTGTCCAAGTTGAGGTCGTGGCTGTGCAGGAACCACATTCACCCAGTGAGCCGTAATGGACATGTATTGTCCCTGACTGTAGTTACAGCTCCAGACATTGGTACTGCCATGCACTTTGGTACACACCGACAGGCTCAAGGACTGGACCACCTTCTCTTCCACAAAATTGTGCAGGGCTGGTACTGCCTTCTTCGCAAAGAAATGGCGGCTTGGCACTCTCCACCTCGGCTCAGCACAAGCCATCAGTTCTCTGAAAGGTGCAGAGTCCACCACTTGAAAAGGGAGGGACTGCAGCACCAGCAACTTAGACAGGAGCACATTCAGCTTCTGTGCATTTTGGATGAGTGGGCACATACTGTTGTCTCTTGGACATGGCTTCGCCGATGGATTGTTGGGGGAATGGCTGACTAAAAGTGGGAGGAGCAGAAGCATCTGGAGTGACAGAAGGAGGGTATGACATACAGCTCCCTTCGGCTGAGGTGGTGGAGCCTTGGCTGGCTGAAAGAGGGAGCGGTGTGCCACTGGGTGATGCAGCAGGCTGGCCCACTTCATCGGAGCCACGGTTCTCCTAGGCCACTTTATGCTGGCAAAGCATATGTTGATGCAGGGCTGTGGTGTCAACATTGGGACCCTGGCCAGGCTTCCCCTTCTGCCGACATATGTTGCATGTGGCTATATGAACCTCTTCCGGATGCTTGATGAAAAACTGCCACACCACCGAGTAGCTGATTTTCCCACCAACAGTCCCCACTACTACTGCCGCCGTCTCCAGGAACCCCTGTTCCACTACCTCCCACAAAGGTAGGCTGCCGCGAAGCAGGTGGTTTCCCCCAGGCACATTTGGCTCCAGAATTTCCAGTTCTGCCACCACGCTGACTGCCAACCATGCTACCGCCTTGCTTGCTCAGCTGGTGCCTCAAGGGCAACCTGCAACTCTCTTCTCTTGATGATGATGAAGCCCATTCGGCACCCGGCTCCCAATTGCGATCGGCTTCATCATCATCAACAAGTGTCTGCACCTCACTGATGTCCTCCTCAGGTTCCTCAACAGTGTCTGCTTCAGGACCCTAAACCCTGGTAACACTCTCCTCAAGACTACTTGCTCGGAGGAAGCAGCGGATGTCTCCTCCACTTTTTGGCTGGGCAGTAGCTGCTGACTGTCCTCTATTAGATTGTCCTCAGTGAATAGTGGAGCTGAACCCACAGCATATGATACTTCTGTAGGAGAGGGAACAGCATAACACAGATGAAATTGGAGGTCAGGGACTCCTCCGGGGCCATGCCAACTGAGTGTTGTGTCTGAGGACTGTTGACTTGGGGCAAGTAGCGTACTAAGGGGGGGGGGGCGTGGGGGGGGCGGAACGCCCCCGGGTGCTGCTCACAAGGGGGGTGTCAGGGGCGGACTGACCCACCGCAGCCGCCGCCACCACCACTACTGAGGATCCGGGACACTCGTCCCAGATCCCCAGCAGACAGCGGTGCCTTCTCCTGTATGCGCGATACACGCACATACAGAAGAAGGCGTCCCCTCTGTGTGAGCCGCATCTGCAGCTTACACAGAGGAGACGTGACCTCCGCCCCCACGCAGCGCGCAGTACAGGCGCCGATGACGTCACTCATCAGCGCCTGTACTGTGAAGGGGAGAAGACGCAGGCCCTGCAGCTGAGGAGATCGCTGCATGGGACCTCAAGTGAGCATCCTTTTTTTATTTATTTTTCTCAACTCTGCATACACCTATGGGGAAGGGGAGGGAGGGGGGGTTACTCTACATATACCTATGGGGGAGGCGGGTTACTGTACATATATACCTATAGGGGAGGAGGGGGGTTGCTCTACATATATATCTATAGAGAAAAAGGGGGGGGGGTGTTACTCTGCATATACCTATGGGGGAGGGGGGGTTACTCTACATATATACCTATAGGGGAGGAGGGGGGTTAGGGGGTTACTCTACATATACCTATAGGGGAGGAGGGGGGTTACTCTACATATACCTATAGGGGAGGAGGGGGGTACTATACATATATCTATAGAGGAGGAGGGGGGTTACTCTACATATACCTATAGGGGAGGAGGAGGGGGGGTTGCTCTACATATATACCTATAGGGGAGGAGGGGGGGTTACTCTACATATATACCTATAGGGGGGGTACTCTACATATACCTATGGGGGAGGGGGTTTACTCTACATATACCTATGGGGAAGGGGAGGGGGGGGGTTACTCTACATATACCTATGGGGAAGAGGGGGGGGGTGTAGCTGCATATACATATGGGAAAGAGGGGGGTGTAACTGCATATACCTATGGGAAAGGGGGGGTGTAACTGCATATACCTATGGGGAAGAGGGGGGTGTAGCTGCATATACATATGGGAAAGAGGGGGGTGTAACTGCATATACCTATGGGAAAGAGGGGGGTGTAACTGCATATACCTATGGGAAAGGGGGGTGTATCTGCATATACCTATGGGAATGAGGGGGGTGTAACTGCATATACCTATGGGAAAGAGGGGGGGGGTGTAACTGCATATACCTATGGGAAAGAGGGGGGGTGTAACTGCATATACCTATGGGAAAGAGGGGGGGGGGGTGTACCTGCTTATACCTATGGGAAAGAGGGGGGATGTTACGCCTAGCGCTCCGGGTCCCCGCTCCTCCCCGGAGCGCTCACGGCGCCTTTCTCCCTGCAGCGCTGCACTGTCATGGCCGTCGGGGATGCGATTCGCACAGCGGGACGCGCCCGCTCACGAATCGCATCCCAGGTCACTTACCCGTCCCGGTCCCCTGCTGTCATGTGCTGGCGCGCGCGGCGCCGCTCTCTAGGGCGCGCGCGCGCGCGCCAGCTCTCTGAGACTTAAAGGGCCAGTGCACCAATGATTGGTGCCTGGCCCAATTAGCTTAATTGGCTTCCACCTGCTCCCTGGCTATATCTGATCTCCTCCCTTGCACTCCCTTGCCGGATCTTGTTGCCTTGTGCCAGTGAAAGCGTTGAGTGTGTCCAAAGCCTGTGTTACCTGAACTTCTGCTATCCATCTTGACTACGAACCTTGCCGTCTGCCCCGACCTTCTGCTACGTCTGACCTTGCCTCTGCCTAGTCCTTCTGTCCCACGCCTTCTCAGCAGTCAGCGAGGTTGAGCCGTTGCTAGTGGATACGACCTGGTTGCTACTGCCGCAGCAAGACCATCCCGCTTTGCGGCGGGCTCTGGTGAAAACCAGTAGCCTCTTAGAACCGGTCCACTAGCACGGTCCACGCCAATCCCTCGCTGACACAGAGGATCCACTACCTGTAAGCCGAATCGTGACAGTAGATCCGGCCATGGATCCCGCTGAGGTGCCGCTGCCAAGTCTCGCTGACCTTACCACGGTGGTCGCTCAGCAATCGCAGCAGATTGCCCAACAAGGACAGCAGCTGTCGCAGTTGACCGCCATGTTACAGCAACTTCTGCCTCTGCTACAGCAGCAACCATCTCCTCCGCCAGCTCCTGCACCTCCTCCGCAGCGAGTGGCCGCTCCTAGCCTCCGCTTGTCCCTGCCGGACAAATTTGATGGGGACTCCAGACTCTGCCGTGGATTTTTGTCTCAGTGTTCCCTGCATATGGAGATGTTGTCGGACTTGTTTCCTACAGAACGGTCTAAGGTGGCGTTCGTAGTAAGCCTTCTTTCAGGAAAGGCCTTGTCTTGGGCCACACCGCTCTGGGACCGCAATGATCCTGCCACAGCCACAGTCCAGTCCTTCTTCGCTGAAGTCCGGAGTGTCTTCGAGGAGCCAGCCCGAGCTTCTTCTGCCGAGACTGCCCTGTTGAACCTGGTCCAGGGTAATTCTTCAGTGGGCGAGTACGCCATCCAATTTCGTACTCTTGCTTCCGAGTTATCATGGAATAACGAGGCTCTCTGCGCGACCTTTAAAAAAGGCCTATCCAGTCGCATCAAGGATGTGCTGGCCGCACGAGAAATTCCTGCCAACCTCCAAGAACTCATCCATTTGGCTACCCGCATTGACATGCGTTTTTCTGAGCGACACCAAGAGCTCCGCCAGGAAAAAGACTTAGATCTCTGGGCACCTCTCCCACAGCATCCTTTGCAGTCTACGCCTGGGCCTCCCGCCGAGGAGGCCATGCAAGTGGATCGGTCTCGCCTGACCCAGGAAGAGAGGAATCGCCGTAGAGAAGAAAATCTTTGTCTGTACTGTGCCAGTACTGAGCATTTCTTGGTGGATTGCCCTATCCGTCCTCCACGTCTGGGAAACGCACGCACGCACCCAGCTCACGTGGGTGTGGCGTCTCTTGGTTCTAAGTCCGCTTCTCCACGTCTCACGGTGCCCGTGCGGATTTCTCCTTCAGCCAACTCCTCCCTCTCAGCCGTGGCCTGCTTGGACTCTGGTGCCTCCGGGAATTTTATTTTGGAGTCTTTTGTGAATAAATTCCGCATCCCGGTGACCCGTCTCGTCAAGCCGCTCTACATTTCCGCGGTCAACGGAGTCAGATTGGATTGCACCGTGCGTTACCGCACAGAACCCCTCCTGATGTCTATTGGACCCCACCACGAAAGGATTGAGCTCTTCGTTCTCCCCAACTGTACCTCTGAGGTCCTCCTCGGTCTGCCATGGCTCCGGCTTCATTCTCCCACCCTTGATTGGACCACCGGGGAGATCAAGAACTGGGACTCTGCCTGCCACAGGAAGTGCCTCTCCCCCCCTCCCAGTCCCGTCAGGCAAGCCTCTGTGCCTCCTCATGGCTCCCGTCCTTGTGTCTCCCTGCCCCGTGCCAAGCTTCACCCTCTGCCCTCCCTCCCCATTCCAACTCCTGCTGTACTGCCTGCCGTTGAGGAAACCCTCCATTCTTTCCCGGTGTCCTCATCCCAGGGGAGGCAGTTACCGGACAAAAAAAAGGGGAGACCTAAGGGGGGGGGGGTACTGTTACGCCTAGCGCTCCGGGTCCCCGCTCCTCCCCGGAGCGCTCACGGCGCCTTTCTCCCTGCAGCGCCCCGGTCAGTCCCGCTGACCGGGAGCGCTGCACTGTCATGGCCGTCGGGGATGCGATTCGCACAGCGGGACGCGCCCGCTCACGAATCGCATCCCAGGTCACTTACCCGTCCCGGTCCCCTGCTGTCATGTGCTGGCGCGCGCGGCGCCGCTCTCTAGGGCGCGCGCGCCAGCTCTCTGAGACTTAAAGGGCCAGTGCACCAATGATTGGTGCCTGGCCCAATTAGCTTAATTGGCTTCCACCTGCTCCCTGGCTATATCTGATCTCCTCCCTTGCACTCCCTTGCCGGATCTTGTTGCCTTGTGCCAGTGAAAGCGTTGAGTGTGTCCAAAGCCTGTGTTACCTGAACTTCTGCTATCCATCTTGACTACGAACCTTGCCGTCTGCCCCGACCTTCTGCTACGTCTGACCTTGCCTCTGCCTAGTCCTTCTGTCCCACGCCTTCTCAGCAGTCAGCGAGGTTGAGCCATTGCTAGTGGATACGACCTGGTTGCTACTGCCGCAGCAAGACCATCCCGCTTTGCGGCGGGCTCTGGTGAAAACCAGTAGCCTCTTAGAACCGGTCCACTAGCACGGTCCACGCCAATCCCTCGCTGACACAGAGGATCCACTACCTGTAAGCCGAATCGTGACAGGGGAGAAGGTAACTCTGCCTGTACACATGGGGAAAGGGGGGGGTATAACTGCCTATACCAATGGGGAAGAGGGGGGTAACTCTGCCTATACCAATGGGGAAGAGGGGGGTAACTCTGCCTATACCAATGGGGAAGAGGGGGGGTTAATCTGCCTATACCTATGGGAAAAAAGGGGTTTAACTCTGCCTATACCTATGGGAAACGGGGGGAGTTTTTTTTTTTTTTTTTAACTCTGCCTATACCTACGGAGAAAGGGGGTGGGGGGACTCTGCTGCCTATACCTAAGGAGAAAGGGGGGTTAACTCTGTTCCTATACCTATTGGGAAGGGGGTTTAACTCTGCTGCCTATACCTACAGGGAAGGGGGGCTACCAACTTTATACCTGGATGCCTAACTACTTACCTACATACCCAGCTACCTAACTATGTACATACCTGGCCTTCACACATGGCTGCCTAACTACCTAGCTAGCCCCCTACCTACCTAACTTGTCACCTACCTACATATCTGGATTCCTGATCTACCTATCTGGTTACCTATTTACCTGGCTATCTACCTACCCGTTTACTGTGCAGGACACCAAGGAGGGCATTATTACAGTTTGTGGGCCTATAGATGGGCAGATTGTGTATAGGAGGGGAGGGCACTGGAAAAATGCAGAGTCTGACATGTTTTTCCTGCAGATGTTAAGAGATCCACATGGCGGTCTTATCCAGAAGAAGAAAAGGAAAGAGGACGCCGCTTATCAGAAAATACGTAATTGTGAGTCCCAAAATGTAACTGTAATCACTTATATGGTATACACATCCTGTGTACAGCTGTTATCTACCACCATATGGTCCTATAATCACAGATCCTTTATAGTATACTGGTCTGTGTATAGTGGTTTTATTCAGTACAGTATGGCGGTATTATCCAGTTATTGTGTGGTGGTATATATTTAATCCTTGTATACCAGTATTATTAGTCTTGGAAATTTACCTATGTTAAAGTGTTTCTTATATATATAAATTTTAGTTTATTGTGTGTGGGATTTAGGTGGAATAGGGGCGAGGCAGAAGATTGACGAGCTGCAGAGCCTAGTAGGGGCCCTTGCTTTTTTTTGGTCCGTGGGACCCGAGTGTTGTCAGTCCGCTCCTGGGAGGGGGTGTAATTAAGGGGGGGGGAGGAGGGGGTAAATAAATAAAGGGGGGAGGGAGGGGGTGTAATTAAGGGGGGGGTGCCAAACAAAGGATCCGCCCAGGATGCCAAATGCTCTAGGTACGCCCCTGACTGAGGGTGTCAGATGTCACTTGTGATGAAGTGGATGACCGTGTTAACCAATCGACAACGGCAGATGGGTTGCTGGTTGAGACACGACCACTAGCTGATAACGGGAGCTCAGGCCTCTCGCTACGACTCCTGCTGCCACTCGCCCCTAGTCTGCTGCGACCTCTGCCTGAAGGATTTAGGCCTCTGCCACTCCTCTGTGCATGTCCTGGCACTTCTCTGCCTGACATGCTTAGTGCGTATATGAGGGGAGTACAATACGTTCCACTACGCTTAAAACAGTATTTTTCTAGAACAGCAGCAGGTGTGCACTTTTGTCTGGCCTTTCACAGTATCTAGGCCCTTGACAGATTAACAAGAACAAAATAGTACACTACTTAGATGTAGATATGTGGTATGCACTGATGAGGGCACAAAATACTCTACAGTACACTTAAAAGAGTATCTGAGTACAACCCCAGCCGATGAGTACTTTTTCCTGGACTTTCACAGTATGTAGGCCCTTGACAGATTAACAGGTAAAAAATAGTACACTACTTAGATGTAAATATGCGGTATGTACTTATGAGGGCAGAAAAATGCGCTATAATGTGCCTAAAAACTGTAATTTTTGTAAAAAAAAAGCCAGTGATTACTTTTGTCTGTCCTTTCACAGTATGTAGCCCCTTGACAGATTAACAGGTACAAAATAGTACACTACTTAGGCCCCTTTCACACTACATAATTACTCCATTTTCGAAGTTCCATCATAAAATCGTCAGTAAAGCGGCAGTTACAAAATCTTATATGGCCGTTAGAAAATCCCATTATAGTCTATGGGATTTTTCTAATAGCCGTTTTAACCCGGTATAGCTAGCTATTAATAAAGGCCGCTATTTTGTCATGGAAGATAGTAACGGGAGAAAATTATATGCCAAAGAAAGTGACTGGGAGGTTAATGCCTGCAGCTGCAGTAAAAATCATTTTCAGTGAAAAAAAAACATGCTCTTTGTCCACAAGAATGCTGATGTGACTAGGAGGATGTTAAACACTGCTGGAATGCGCTTTTCTCTGCTGTAACATACACACACAGGCTGACCGTTCTATCTCTCTGCACTGTAATGAATGAAGTGACTGGCTGCTGATAGGCTGCATCTTGCATGTGATTCAGGGTCATCCCGCCTACTTCCCATTCCTGCCTTGCCTTCCCGCCTTCCCAGCGTCCCTTGCCCCATGTACTGAAATGTGGATCCGCCATTTTAGAAGCTGGAGCCTGCAATGCTGTAAAATGGAGTTTAATGAATTCGGGTTTGTCAGCTTCGATTTGCTCATCTCTATATGAGAACATATATAATGAACAGTTCTTGTTTGAATGGTACATTGGACCACTTCATTCAGACAAGTGCCCGAGTAAGGTTTTGTTTTTGCTGTGGGAATCCATACTCCTTCTACGTACTTAAAGTACATTGCTGCAGAGACAATCAAGACCAGAAGGCTGCTGACTATTGATCTTTCTTACATTCCTGAGTAGGTGTTGTACCTTGTATGCAACATTATCTGGTGAGCGACCACTTTACATACTTACCTTGTTGAATGGGTAGTCTGGTTTAGAAAAATGTACCCCCTAGCCAAAGGATACGGGATAAGGGTCTGATTGCTAAGGATCCAACCACTGGGACTCCTTTAATCTGCCTGATGCCCCAACTCTCCCCATGCACAGAGCTGTGTTAACTACTGTACAAAGTGATAGTCGAAACGCCCCCTCCATGCATCTCTATGGGAGAGCTGTAGATACATGAGTACAACGCTTCCTCTCTTCCACAGGGATGCACGGAGGGTGTGTGCTGACCCCTGCTTCATGCAGGAGGAAACCGGAGAACTGTGCAGGAGATCGCAAAGGGTCCTAGTGCTCTGATCCTCCACGATCGGACACTTATCCCCTATCCATTCAACCCGACTGTGCAAACCTTGTATCATATAAATACATGTGAAATATATGTGTTACGTATGGGCAGGGATAGAGATTCTCCAAATAAAACGGTATATGTGATGGCGCTCTCCTCCAGAGGATCGGTGTCTCAATTGGGGTGATTAACCAACCAAAAACGGACAAGATGCTCTAAATCATCCATTTCATTTCCAATTGGATTGCGTAGATTACTATGCTCCTGCCGCCAGTCAGATTATCTCTGTGATACTTAAAATCTTTTCCATGTACATGTGCAGACAAAAAGTGCAATAGAGAGACGTCAACCCCTACGTCTCTTTCAGACTTGCGTCCTTCTTCCGGGAGTGGGCAGGGAAAAGGTAAAATCCTGACTCACTCACTGTCCCTTCCTATTGAGTATCCACCCTAAATGATGGATCCACAACCACGAAGATGGTCCCTGCCTGTCTAAGTGCTGGGATGTCAAGTCGAAATAAAAAACTGCAAAATACCCAGTCACAGATCAGGAAATAGTCAGGAATACAAACAGTAAACACACACTAACAATACAGAGGGAGACAAACAAACTAACAGAGTCAACAAGCGGAAATCGGAGCCGAGAGAACGAGACAGATGCCGAATCTGAAAGCAAGGGGTTAATCCAGGAAACACAGGCAAAGTCAGAATACCAGATAGTAAAATATTATATTTGTAAATTACTTCTATATAAAAATCTTTGTCCTTCCAGTACTTATCAGCTGCTGTATGCTCCAGAGGAAGTTGTTTAGTTATTTTCTGTCTGACCACAGTGCTCTCTGCTGACACCTCTGTCCATGTCAGGAACTGCCCAGAGCAGGAGCAAATCCACATAGCAAATCTCTTCTGCTCTGGACAGTTCCTGACATGGACTGCGGTGTTAGCAGAGAGCACTGTGGTCAGACAGAAAAGAACTACACAACTTCCTTTGGAGCCTGTAGCTGCTGATAAGTACTGGAAGGGCAAAGTCTTTTTAATAGAAGTAATTTTCAAATCTGTTTAACTTTCTAGTACCAGTTGGTTTGAAAAAAAATATAGTTTTCTATCCGAGTACCCCTTTAAATTGGTAGCTGAACAGGTGTGGTCAAACAAGGTATCTGAATATCTAAAGAGATAGACCAAGGGATAGGTCAGGGTGTAACCACAGCAACACAAGCTAAGCCAGAACCTAAAAAGTTAACCCTTCAGACCCAAACATGGATGAGTCATTACAATATGCCAGCTCATATTTGGCATAGACTTTAGATTGTGACTCGTGGCCAAAAATTATTTAGAGGGTTGTGTCCCTTAATATTCTCTATTTGGTACATCTTACTATTAGTTTTCCATCACACTAACATATGAAATTCCATTCTTAGTAAATTCCCCCAATGTGTTTACTGATCTCTTATGTCAGCACAATTTCATCCCGGCATACTTGCAATGGAGATGAGATCTCCAGGCAAAAAAATTGTATAAATGGCAAAAATAACCGAACATTTCAACTTATCTCTGTCTAAGAAGATTAATGGTGCAACCGGATATATCAAGTGGTAACATTTGTACTCTGCAAGCAATTGTCACCGAATTAAGATACAAAACAATACATCACACGGAATATGAAAGTATTACTAATCAATCATATTACAGTGGATCTGTCAGATACACTTTAGCTGAGAATGGATCCTCTTATTAAATAAAGAACTGTTTGCTGTGCTGGCAAGAGATTTGTCATACCCCAGCTTATGCCAGGTTGGAACCTGCGGGGCTCGAGGAAATTAGCATTAGCAACATTAAGTGGCTGATAGCAGAGTGAGCCAATAAAAAATATTCATTGGAAAAGTTGAATAGTCCCAATCTCAAGGGAATTTAGGTTCAGAACATTCTGGGCTTACGGTTTGGAACTAGTGATGTTAACAAGCCCTCATGGTGACCTGAGACAGAGGTGTCAGCAGAGAGCACACAGAACTGTCCTGAGCAGGAGAAAATCCCCATAGCAAACCTATGTTGCTCTGGACAGTTCCTGACACAGACAGAGATGTCAGCAGAGAGCAATGTGGGCAGACAGACAATAAACTCAAAAAGAAAATAATGTCCTCTGTAGTATACAGCTGCTAACAAGTACTGGAAGGATTAAAGGGGTACTCCACTGGAAAATATTTTCTTTTAAATCACCTGGTGCCAGAAAGTTAAACAGATTTGTAAATTACCTCTGTTAAAAAATCCCAATCCTCCCAACTTATCAGCTACTGTATGCTCCACAGGAAGTTCTTTCCTTTTTGAATTTCCTTTCTGCCTGACCAGCTCTGCTGACACCTTTGTCCATGTCAGGAACTGTCCAGAGCAGGATAGGTTTGATATGGGGATTAGCTCCTACTCTGGACAGTTCTAAAATTGACAGAGGTGTCAGCAGAGAGTACTTGTGGTCAGGCAGAAAGGAAATGCAAAAAGAAAAGAACTTCCTGGGTATTATACACTGGAGTACTGGAGTACTTCCTGTGTATTTTGAGTACTGAAAGGATTGGGAATGTTTTAATGGAAGTAATTTGCAAATCTGTTTAACTTTCTGGCACCAGTTCATTTAAAAAAAAATGTTTTCTAGCAGAGTACTCCTTTAATCTCTTCAAAATCTTCAAATGACATCTCAAAAATCTCTTTTAATCTCTTCAATTGTGACGCCATATGGTCTCATGACCCTGCTTCCACCTCCAGACTCTGTCATTGTGTCACCCTATGGTCTTGTCATGCTGCTAGCACCTCCATGCTTTGTCATTGTGCTGCTCTGAGGCCTACATAGGCGGCCACCACCTCCAGATTGTGTCATTCTGCCACCATATGGTCTCCTCATGCTGCCACCACCTCCAGGCTGTGTAATTCTGCCACCATATGGTCTCCTTATGCTGCTGCCACCTCCAGGCTCTGTCATTGTGCTGCTATGTGATCTCCTTGTTATTTTGATTTTGTGGTAATCCAGTATTTTTTCAAAGTAACCACTTGGGGCACCCGGGACACTCAATCATGAGCATGGGGGTGGCTGGGGGGAGAGTGCTGAGAGGCAGGGGCTGGGACAGGGGGTAGCTCACCTCACAGCGGCCTGCCAGCTTGATTTTAAGATACAAATACAAGCTTTTTCAAAGTTTACACTGCAGCAATTACACAATATTGGAGCTGGAATTACTGCAGCTGCTGGCACCAGAATTGCCCTCCAATGGGTCCTCAAAAAAGGATTTAAAGTTTACTCATTCCAATTACCAGGCTCTGTCATTGTGCCGCCATGTGAACTCCTCATGCTACTGGCTAATTAAACTTGTTGATCTCTTCAAAATCTTCAATTGACATTTACAAAATCTCTTTAATCTCTTCAATTGTGATGCCATATGGTCTTCCGACCCTGCTGCCACATCCAGACTCATTTAGCGACACCTTTAATCTGCAAGTCATACTGAATAAAAATATTATTTCACTACCCCAGCACACTCCCTATGCGTGTTACGGCAGGGCAAAGTGTTCTACACCCCTATTGAGGCTCTCTGTAGCCCAGAAATAGACATTTTAAATAGAAAATCGCCGCAAATAAATTTTCCAAAATTTTGCTAATCTCTAGTTAACACTAAGGCAATAAAGGTAGTCTGTCAGACTGTTAAGGCCGACACGAGAGACTGCTGCAATGGTGCTTAGCCATAGCAAGATAAACTTTGTTCAATCAGTAAAAGATGAAAGATGGCGCTCACTGCTAGTGAATGTTTCATTATTTTGTTTGTTTCAAACAGGCGGGGGCATCAGAGCAGCTGGGAGTACATCTCTTTTGTGCATATGCACTTCCTCAGATCAAATTAGTGAGTACAGTGGTCCCTCAACATACGATGGTAATTTGTTCCAAACGACCCATCGTTTGTCGAATCCATCGTATGTTGAGGGATCCGTGCAATGTAAAGTATAGGAAGCTGTACTCACCTGTCCCCTTCGCTCCGGACCAGGTCCTCACCGCTCCCGATGCTGTCCCAGGGGCTCCCGATGCTGTCCCGCTGCTCCGGTGTCTTCTTCGCGATCCTCCGGTGTCTTGCGCATCTTCTGCAGGGTCCGGGCCTTGCTTTCTGGTGATGTTATTACGCTGTTGCGCCTGCGCGGCGTGCGTAGTGACGTAATAACGCCGCCGGAAAGCAAGGCCCGGACCCTGGAGAAGATGCAGAAGACGCCAGAGGATCGCAAAGTGGACCCGGAGCAGCGGGAATAGGTAAGCGAACCTGCCAGGGATGCTTAAACTGCTATCCGACAGCAGCTTAAGCATTTTGCGCTGTCGGATAGCAGTTAATGCGATGGCCCCGACATATAAAAGCATCGTATGTCTGAGAGGCCATCGTATGTCGATTTTATCATATGTCGGGGCCATCGTAGGTCGGGGGGTTACTGTACAACCCTCCTTCATCCATAACCCAACTGGAAATGCAATCAAACAATACAAACAAAATACATGTTAAAAGCATAGTATTCAAAGGCAAATACCATGGCCCTGTAATACTTCAGTTATAGGAACAAACTCAAAACGTTCCAATCATTTAATCCAACAGGACCCAATGCATTAAGTTTGAGGATCCAGCATGCCTCTTTTTGAAGTAAGGTCTTATGTCACTCACCTGCCTATTTTAAGTCGTTAAAGGAGTACTCTACCCCCTATACAGCTTATCCCCTATCCAAAGGATAGGGAATAAGATGTCTGATCGCGGAGGTCCAACCGCTAGGACCCTGCAATCTCTGGCACAGCACCCTAGTGATCAGGTGCACGGAGCAAACACCGCTCCATGACGGATGACGGGCAACCACAGCCGTCACGCCCCTTCTATTCATGTTGGCATTGTGTCACGAACATGGAAGCAGCTCTAAGCTCCTGTGTTCAGAATGCTGCGGCGCCTGGCCCGGAGATCACGGGGGGTTCTAGCGGTCGGACCCCCCCCCCACCCCCACAATCAGACATCTTATCCCCTATCCCCAGGGCTGGTCACCACTGAACAAAAATGCTTTCTGATATGGACAAACTTTGGGGAAGATTTATCAAATACTGTCCAGAGGAAAAGTTGCTGAGTTGCCCATAGCAACCAATCAGATTGCTTCTTTCATTTTTGAAAAGGCCTCTGAAAAATGAAAGAAACAATCTGATTGGTTGCTATGGGCAACTCAGCAACTTTTCCTCTGGACAGGTTTTGATAAATCTTCCCCAAAGAGCTGGCAGATCGTTTTGCCCACATAGAAAAAGCTATACAGGCAAATGAGAACATAGGGGGAGATTTATCAAAACCTGTAGAGGAAAAGTGGTGCAGTTGCCCATAGCAACCAATCAGATAGCACCTTTATTTTTCACAGGTCTCTTTAAAAATGAAAGAAGCAATCTGATTGGTTGCTATGGGCAACTGCACCACTCTTCCTCTGCACAGTTTTTGATAAAATCTCCCCCATAGACTACATAAGTAGCCCCACACATTAATGTTGTTTACCAGTCTGGGTGAAACCATTTAGTTTAAGAATTTTATTATTTAAGGTTACAGTCACATAATGAGCATTTTTTACACGGATGATTGCCGCTTGGGGGGAAAACATGACAGACATTGTTTAGATTCCATATCTCTCTTGGTATTGATTTTTTATTTATTACCTATAGCTATGTTCTTCCTATAGGAAATGAGTGGTTTACGGCATTACATTTCTTTTAACTTGGAATACACTTCCAGAATATACCAACACCGGTGTACTGCTGCTATAAGATCTATTGATTTTTTGGGCTTGTGCATATGCTGCATCAATTCTGTTACCTACGTACCATCAAGAGCTTGTGGGGCATAAGAATCATGTTCACTATTTATTCTTTTAACCCATAGGAATTGAGAGTATGGGATCTCTTCCAGTGAAGAAATAATTTTTTTTGGCTATGCTCTTCCTGCTCTTCCTGTTGGCCCCTTTCAAGACATATTTTGACATCAAGGAAATCAAGTGAGGTCGGGCTGTACACATGAGTGAATTCATATAATCTGTATTATTGTCATTGAGATATATATGTGACTGGACAGTAGGAGACTAAAACAAACACCTGAGCATGTAATGTGGTGGCGGGGTGTGTGTGGTGCAGGGCAGATGTTGTTACCCTAGGGGCAGATGGCATTAACCCCTTGTATTCGTGACACCAGGGCGTGGTTTAGCCTATAACCACCGGAGGTATACTGCTGGATGCTGGGGTAGGCACGGGGGCAATAAAGACTCAGATGCCAAGTTACGGACAACGGTAGCTTTACTGAGGGTAGACAGATGGTAAATCTATACAGTTCAGCCAGGGCCCAAGGAGGTGACCAGTGACTCAGAAACCTTAAGGGCTTGCTGGGACTTGTAGTAGGACTGGACAGTTGAATGCAGACCACGCTGACTTGATAGATGACAGGGACTGACTTGACTCATAAAGCTGTGACTTTATCTTACTTGACTTGATGGCGGCTGCAGGACTGGACTTTGAGGTCTCCAACACTCTGGACACACACACTAGGTGACTGCACTGGACCTCAGCAGAAGAGAGAGAAGCTCCACCCAGGGCTTATATGGGGGAGACTAGCAGGGAGCCCTTAGGTCACTCTTGGGATCACCTGGTCACTGGTACCTCCTGGGTAACAATCACATGACATATCACATGGTATAACTCTTAAAGCAACATTACATTTTATAACACTTTACATGGTAAAACATATTTACAATGAGGTAACAAGTGCAGGGGGCCTTTGGGAGACTGAAGGAGGCTGCCCGACAGGACAGCAGGAGCACGAGGTAACACCTCCCGTACTGGGCCTCCGCATAATAATTTTCATCTTACAACTAAGGAATGGCACAAGAGGCATTATAGAGATGAACAGTTTCTATATAGAAATAACTTGCTAAAATATCAGGCCTTAAAGGGGTACTCCGCCCCTAGACATCTTATCCCCTATCCACAGGATAGGGGGATAAGATGTCTGATCGGGGGGGTCCCACCACAGGGGACCCCCACGATCTCCCTGTTGCACCCGGCATTCGTTTAGAGCATTGGGTGCAGCGCCGGAGGCTCATGACATCACGGCCACGCCCCCTCAATGCCATCACGCCCTCTCCCATAGACTTGCATTGAGGGGGAATGGCTGTGATGTCACGAGCCTCCGCCCCGCATCACTAGCCATCCAGCACCGAGAGCAGTTCTCTCCGTGTACCGAATGTCTGGGGTGCCCAGTAGCAGGACCCCTGCGATCAGACATCTTATCCCCTATGCTAAAACAGTAGTAGAGCCTACACCAAAGTCTAAACTGTTATAGAGTAGTGTATCCTGAGTATGAGGAGGGACAAGCCAGGGCAGAAACCCTGTAAGCCTCTGAGCCAGCAAACTTTTAAACACAGTTAAAGAGGTACCCCACCCCTAGACATCTCATCCTCTATTCAAAGGATGAGGGATAAAATGTCTGATCACGGGGGTCCTGCCGCTAGGGACCCCCGCGATTTTGGCTGCGGCACCCCTGACATCAGCTGCACGGAGCGAACTTTGCTCTGTGCTGGATGACTGGCGATGCGGGCGGAGGCTTGTGATGTCATGGTTCGCCATGCCCCCTCAATGCAAGTCTATGGGACATAGCATTGCATTGAGGGGGCGTAGCCTTGACATCACGAGCCTCCAGCTGACACTCTAAATGAATGGTGCAGCAGGGAGGTTGCGGGGGGTCCCTAGCGGAAGGACCCCTGCGATCAGACATTTTATCCCCTATCCTTTGGATAGGGGATAAGATGTCTAGGGGCAGAGTACCCCTTTAAAATTCAGTCTGTGGACTGTTTTTTTGGATACAAGTAAATAATGTAATTCCACAAACCAAACATAATGGGGGAATGCTGTGGTAGGGAGTAGCCTATCTTGGACCCGTAGCAGTACAGAAAGTTTGGGCAAAAGCATTAGCTAGCTAGGGGTACAACATGTCCTTACTCCTGGACTTTACAAGCCACTGCAACAGTTCCTCTAGTCTGATGGTCAAGAGAAACCAACAAGTTGTCTACTTCTTCTGGAAACTGTAACCAATATGCTTGTGCAAAATAACAGTAACCGCTCAGTGTGTTGTGCCCCTTTGTGAGCAAAGAGAGGTTTCCTGTTGTGCAGGGGATAAGATGTCTAGGGGCACAGTACCCCTTTAAATTAACAATGTCAAAAGTTCTACAGTCGCAGCACCAAGAACGGAGGCTCTGGTCAGTTCAAATCTGTAAATTTGTTGGTTCACCAAAGTGCGACTTAAACGTTGCAGTTTGGGGTACCAATAAATGTACAGATTTGAATTTAACGGGGCCTCTGTTTTTGGTGCTACAACTTTTGACATTGTTACTGTATACAGCAGTGGTCTTCAACCTGCGGACCTCCAGATGTTGCAAAACTACAACTCCCAGCATGCCCGGACAGCCAACGGCTGTCCGGGCATGCTGGGAGTTGTAGTTTTGCAACATCTGGAGGTCCGCAGGTTGGAGACCACTGGTATACAGTATGAGAAGACAATCATATGCTGTCTGAATATGTAAACTGTGCAACTATCATAATGTCATTGGCCTTCTCCAACACCCAAGTGTGCAACTGCAACCTCATTTGCAATATCAACTTCAATTGATATGACACCTACACCCATGTATCTGGACTCCTATTCATCATCGATATAGACTTTACACATCAGCCAAATCTTCTCCTAACAAAGCTTAGTGGGGACTAGGAGGATATACACTTCAATAGAATGTAATGTTGCAACAACGGATTAAAACATTAAAGGGGTTATCCAGGAAAAAAAAAGTTTTGTTATATATCAACTGGCTCCAGAAAGTTCAACAGATTTGTAAATGACTTCTCATAAAAAATCTTAATCCTTTCAGTACTTATGAGGTGATGAAGTTGAGTTGTTCTTTTCTGTCTAAGTGCTCTCTGATGACACGTGTATCGGGAACTGTCCAGTTTAGAAGCAAATCCCCATAGCAAACCTCTTCTACTCTGTGCAGTTCCCGAGACAGAAAACAACAACTCAACTTCAGCAGCTGATAATTATTGAAAGGATTAAGATTTTTTAATAGAAGTAATTTACAAATTCGTTTACAACGAGGCCGGATGAAGCGCATTCCTATGCGTGAAACCGCCGGCAGTCGCCTCTGAGCGCTCCACTGTCCATGTCGTCCGTGTTCGAGCTGTGACCCGAGATGGGAGCAGGATTACCTGGACTGAAGCGGTGAGTGCAGGGCACCTTTGTTCTTTGCTTACTATAATTTACAAATCTGTTTAACTTTCCAGAGCCGGTTGATATATATATATATATAAAGTTTTTTTCCTGGAATACCCCGTTAATCTTATAGTCCCCCTTCCTAAACAGCTCCATGCTCTCTTCTGGGCCGGTTCACTCTTCACATCCCTAGACAGTGCCTAGGGATCCAACCTTTGGATGAACCATCATGAGATTATGGGGTTACATGAGAGAACTGATACTTCACATTAACATGGTGTTAACATAATATAGATGCTGTGCTAGAAATTGTTACAATTGAACACAGTTTGTGATATATAATTTACAATTAGGCTGCCATAACTGTCAGCGCAGGCAGCTTATCACTGAACGGATGGATAATAGTCATAATGTATCATTACAATGAAACTAAGAATAGTAAAATGAATATTAAGAAATCTAAATTGAAATATTGTTACATGAGAGCTGTAATTATCACATTTCCTCCTCACATAATATCCCCATTCTTTACTCACTGCAGAAGATTATCTGCTGGAAACGCTCGCCTGGGGTTATATGGAAACCGTGCTGTATGGGCAAAGTATTGGCAGGTGTGCCGGGTCCCTTAAATACTGTGCATCAGCAACATGGGATAGGAAATGTGGAGTCATTTGAAAACAGGCTGTTTTGACTTCAGGTGAGTTTGCAAGTGTTATTATTTATGTACTATGTTATACTGCAATTCTGTACAGATAGTGGGCTCAGTATTGTCTTAGCCAAGGCCTGGTTGAGAGGCATAGTAGGAAGCTGCCAGATAAACACTTTAATGTATCAAGAGATCAAGCAAAAATATAGAAATGACTAATCCATACACAGTTAAAACATTGCACTTAACCCATTAAGCACACAGGGCGTACAGGTACGCCCTGACAGCCTGGTACTGGGAAATTCAGTTCCTGCTGCGCGCCGGGCGGAGACCAGACCAGGATGTCTGTTGAAATCATTCAGCAGGCATGCCATGACAATGCCTGGGGGGTCCTATGTATGTGATCGCCAGAGACCGCCAGTGAATTCACACTGGCGATCTGTGACGATTCTGGTCATATGGGTCACGTGTGAACCAATGAATCAGAATTAGAAGGTGATCGGCGGGGTACTATACACCGCCAATCAGCTCCTGTAGCTGGGGGGAGGTGGTGATCCCATCACCTCCCCCAGGAGCGCTGCTATTGGTTGGACGATCCGATAGCAGCAATCAGCTCTGCTCGCTTACCGAGCTCAGTCAGCGGGCAGAGCTGAGAGAAGAAGCCAGGGACCCCCCCCCCCCCCCCCCGGGCCCTATTAGGGTTTCAGGGCACTGCGTTTGGACCCTTTTTTTGGGGGGGGGCCTCAGCATTTTTTTTTTTTATAACGGTGTGTGACTTACAATCACACACCATTATATAACGTTTGCACCAAACACATACACTGCACACTTGCCCATCCCCCCATACATGTCCCACTGTAGAAAAAAGGTGATGGCCTGCCGGGCATTATTTGGAGGAGGAGGCACATGCTTTACTTGCCTCTGACTCAGAATCTGCCACTGAGGACAAGGAAGATCATACTTTTCTGTGTTCTTCCTCATCATCTAGCACTGATGATGAGCCCCCAAAAGGCAGCAGAGACGCCACAGACCCCCCATGATTGTGACCCAGTGGCCAACACTAGTACGAGTGTCCATGCCGCTCGTAATAGAAGTCCTACCCCCCAGACAAGCGTACCGGCGCCCCCTTCCAGTAAACCTCTCTGGAGAGCCCCAGAGGGTTATCAGCCACAGATTCCTGAGTTTTGTTGTCGACTCAAGAATCCGGATTGACATGGCTGGATACACTGAAATTGACTATTTTAGTCATTTTTTCAGTGACAGCTTTGTCAATCTAATGGTGGAACAGACGAATCTGTATGCCCCACAGTTCGTTGCCCACCACCCAGATTCGTTTTTGGCTAGGTCAAATGAATGGTACGCCTTCATTGCAGCTGAAATGAGGACATTTTGGGGCCTCGTGATGCATATGGGCCTATTCAAAAAACCCAGGGTCAGGCAGTACTGGAATGGGGCCCTCCTCTACCAGACCCCACTTTACAGTATGGCCATGACATGGAAGCGGTTCAAGGCCATTCGGAAATGCCTGCATTACACCTATGCCCAAGAGTGAGTCCCGTGCCCTTACCCATGAAAACCTGTTGCTGGTCAGGTATAAGGATAAGAGGGATGTCCTTATGCTGACCACAATTCATGGTAACGGCAGCTCACCTGTCCCTGTGCGAGGTACCACAACACCGGTCCTCAAGCCCGATTGTATTCTGGACTACAATCAGTATATGGGGGGAGTTGATCTCTCTGATCAAATCCTCAAGCCATACATGGCCATGTGGAAAACAAGGGTATGGTACAAAAAAGTTGCGGTCTACTTGGTACAGGTTGCCATGTACAACTCTTTTGTACTGTCCCAGAACGCTGGCAACACAGGGACATTCCTCCAGTTCCAAGAAGAAGTCCTAAAGTCCTGATCTTTGGTGACCGGGAAAGAGCAGGCTGGAGTTCCCAAGAAACTGAAAATATAGGTGCCAGGATCGTCCCTGGTCAACCCTTTCCAAGTGAGGTCCCCTACAATGGAAAGAAGGGATGATCACAGAAAAAATGCAGAGTGTTTCACAAGAGGGGCATACTGAAGGACACCACCTATCAATGTGACACTTGCCCCGATCATCCGAGCCTCTGCATTAAAAACTGCTTCAGGGAGTATTACACTTTCATGCGGTACAAAATTTTCCCTTTTCACTTTAATTTCTCATAATTTGACCCCAGTGTACCAAGTCCAGATTACATTCCAAGTTTCAACCCCATAAACCACTAAATTGCCCTGGTAAGACCTCTGGGGGTATTTTTTCCAAAAATGGGTCGTGGGTCAGTAAGTCATTAGCATCGGGGACTTTTTTATGTTGCCTCAAATCTCTCCACCTGAGCGAGGTGCACATTTGAGGCAACAGGTTAGGGACGGCCACACACATCACATTCCCAGAATGATGATTCAGAGCATAGGGTTTGGGGCAGGCATATTTTTTAGTTTTGGCTATGTTCTGGGTCATCATTCTGGGAACATAACCTATTTTGTCATTTTAAGGCCCACTGTACCCCACTTTACTAACTCAGTGTACCCCACGTAACGCTCCTTGAGGGGGGGTCCAGCTGTTCTTGCTCCATAGTAGCTCAGTAAATGCTCACGGCCCCTGACTGCGCTTTTGCTCTTCCGAGACCTGGTGTGCACCCGCAGAGCAGTTTATGTCCTAATATGAGATATTTCCTTACTCCAAAGAAATGTATTTACAAATTTACGGTGACATTTTCTCCTATTACCACTTGAGAAAATTTAAAATTTGGGTTAACCCCAGCATTTTTGTGTAAAAAATCAAATTTTTCCTTTTCACATCCCAATTTTATGAACATTTATCAAACACCTGTGGGGTGTAAATGCTCACTGTACTGCTTGTTACATGCCTTGAGGGGTGTAGTTTCCAAATTAGTATGCCATGTGGGTTTATCTATTTTTTTTTTTTTTTGCTGTCCTGGCACCATAGGGGCTTCCTAAATGTGACATGCCCCCCAAAAAACACTTCAGCAAAATTTGCTTTCCAAAAAGCCAAATGTGATTCCTTCTCTTCTGAGCATTGTAGTGCGCCCACAGTGCACTTGATGTCCACACATGGGGTATTTCCATACTCAGAAAAGATGGGGTTACAAATTTTTGGGGGCATTTTCTCCTATTACCCCTTGTAAAAAATTTCAAATTTGGGGGACAACCAGCATTTTAGTGAAAAAAAAATTCATTTACACATCCGACTTCAAAGAAAACACCTGTGGGGTGTTAAGGCTGTACCCCCTGTTACGTTCCTTGAGGGGTGTAGTTTCCAAAATTGTATGCCATTTTGTTGTTTTTTTGCTGTTATGGCACCAAAGAGGCTTCCTAAATGTGACATGCCCCCCAAAAATCATTTCAGAAAAACTCACTCTCCAAAATCCCATTGCCGCTCCTTCCCTTCTGAGCCCTCTACTGCACCCGCAGAACACTTTACATCTACATATGAGGTATTTCCTTACTCGATGAGAAATTGGGTTACTAATTTTTGGGGTCTTTTTCTCCTTTAACCCCTTGTAAAATTTCAAAAACTGGGTCTACAAGAACATGCGCGTGTAAAAAATGAAGATTTTAAATTTTCTCCTTCACTTTGCTGTTATTCCTGTAAAAAAAAAAATGTTTTCCAGTGGAGTACCCCTTTAAGATGAAAATGGGCTGTGTCCTTAAGGGGTTCAATGACTGGGGGGAGGAGTAGAGCACAAAATTCTTACACAAGGCTTGCCAGCCTGGTTTTTGTGGATGCAACCTGGGTTCAAACTGAAGGCTGCAGTCTAAGGAATTTGCCAGGTTTTGACTCTTTAACCTTTTAAAGGGATCTGGACTTGGCTATCTGGAATCCTCAGGTTGCTTGGTCTTCTTTAGCAACAGCTGATGCTACCAAAGCATAACAATTAAGCAGAAGACAAATAGAGTAGTCAACAAGGCCAAGGTTGGGACAGGCAGAGTTCTCTCGAAATAGTAAAGTAAAGTCAGAAGATGAGGACAGGCAGTAAACAGACTGTCAGATGTGGTTAGGATAAAAGTTGGGCTTAGAAAGTCGATAGATGGAACAGAAGAACAGCTTTGCACCTGCTAACTCTAGAAACCTTATTGCTCCAGCAGGAAGAAAAGGGGACTTAAATGGTGTGACAAAATGCTGCCTGGGGAAGAAGAACTTTGGCGTGCACTGGCCTCTTTAAGAGGTACTCCGTCCCTAGACATCTTATCCCCTATCCTATGGATAGGGGATAAGATGTCAGATCGCCGGGGTCCTGCCGCTGGGGACCCCTGCAATATAGCAAGCAGCACCCACCTGTAACTGCTTCCAGAAGCCCTGGAGGTTCTCTGGCTAATTTCTCCCGACCAGGGGGACGGAAGATCGTGATGTCACGACTCCGCCCCCGTGTGACATCACCCCCCTCAATGGAAGTCTATGGGAGGGGGCGTCACAGGTGGGTGCTGCTTGCTATATTGCGGGGGTCCCCAGTGGCGGGACCCCGGCGATCTGACATCTTATCCCCTATCCTTTGGATAGGGGATAAGATGACTAGGGGCGGAGTACCCCTTTAAGAGATCAAAAGTTGGTGTACATATAATGCAGCGCTAGTGGTTCCATCAAATGACAGCGGTGTTGGGCAGAAGGCCATGTGGGGAGGCCTGGCGCAGCATGTCCATGTAGAGAGGGCAGAAGCTGTGAAGGCGGGGAGACCTCAGAGAGGAGTATAGTAGCCATGGTGGTGAGTGAGTGTGAAAAAACGTCTTTTCCAAGAGTCACTCCTGGACAAAGCCCATTGGCGAAACATGTTGAAGGAGTGGTAGGTCTGTACTATACACTAAATGTACCCAGGGGAATTTGTTTCCCCTGCCATGTATACAATTTTTCTTCTACACTTGCACATTTTACCCAATTATTTATTTACTATGCATTTCTGTTACATTGTGGCCTTTGGTACATGCATATGGGCCTATAGATTATGTGCCCTGGAGAACTTCTCTCCCCAGTACCCCCTCTTTTTTTCCTTCTATACCCTTTGCTTTTTGTTTTTATCATTGATACATAATAAAGATTATATTTTTAGTGTATGTATCTCAGTGTTTTTTTTTCATATAGAGGCATTATTGCCAAAGGCTGTTTAATGAAAAAGGCATTGTTTAATGCTTAATGCAATATTTACTATAATACACCCTAGAGAGCTACTGTGGCACCCCATTTTATGCTAAACTACACGCACTTGCTTTAAAGTGGCACAGCCGTCTTAAAACAGAAAAAGTCTAAACGTTTTTGCACAAACCAGGGGTTATGCAAAAAATCTGCCACTTTGTCAAGCCTGGTGCCAGTAGTGTTGCCTTTCTAAATGACTCTCATGGTTTTCTAGAAAAGATGAGTTTTGTTTCCCATCTTTAAAGGGGGTTATCCAGGAATTGAAAAACAGAGATCATTTCGTTCAAAGACCACTCCCTGTCAGTCTTCAGGTTTGCTGTGGTTCTGCAGCTCAGTTCCATTGAAGTGAAGTAAAACCACACCCAACCTGGAGACAGACAGGGAGTGGTCTGTGAAAGAAATTAGGTCTGTTTTATTTTTATTCCTTGATAACCCCTTCAAAAGCTGCGTTGTTGAAAGTAATAAACTTGCGGTGTGGTGCTTCAATTCATTCTGAGATTTTATGCCTAGAAAGGGGAAGAGAAAGCTGGGAGTTGTAGTTTTGCAATAGCTAGAGGCACCCTGGTTGAGAAACACTGCATAGCACAACCTTTAAAGGAGTACTCCAGAGGGGGGGAAAGTCAAATCAACTGGTTCCAGAAAGTTAAACAAATTTGTGAATGACTTCAATTAAAAAATCTTAATCCTTTTAGTACTTATCAGCTGCTGTATCCTCCATAGGAAGTTGTGTATTCTTTCCAGTTTGACCACAGTGCTCTCTGCTGCTACCTCTGTCTGTGTCAGGAAGTGTCCGGAGCAGGAGAGGTACCCTATGAGGATTTTCTCAGGACAGTTCTTGATACAGACAGAGGTGTCAGCAGAGAGCACTGTGGTCCGACTTGCAAAGAACTACACAACTTCCTCTGTAGTACCGTATATACTCGAGTATAAGCCGAGTTTTTCAGCACAATTTTTCGTGCTGAAAACGCCCCCCTCTCGGCTTATACTCGAGTGAACTTTCCACCTGTCAATCCCTTCTCAGTGGTCTTCAACCTGCGGACCTCCAGATGTTGCAAAACTACAACTTCCAGCATGCCTGGCCATCGGCTGTACGGGCATGCTGGGAGTTGTAGTTTCGAAACCTCTGGAGGTCCGCAGGTTGAAGACCACTGTGGCCTTCGTCATCATCCAGACCCCCCTTTAGTTTTCTACTCACCTCCCCTCGGTGGGAAGGAAGGGTGAGCTGGTACGGGCCATCTATGCTGCAGGGACCGTCCGGTGGGGAGGGTTAATCGTTCCGGGCTGTCCATTTTCACCCGGGGGGCCCTCTTCTCCACGCTCTGGGCCTGTCCCGGACTAGTGACGTTGCCTTGACGATGACGCACAGGGACGCGCATGAATGTCCCTGTGCGTCGTCGTCAAGGCAACGTCACTAGTGATGGCGGTGATGATGAAGGGGGGGATGATGACGGGGGTCTGGATGATGACATGGGGGTGATGATGTATTTCCCACCCTAGGCTTATAGTCAAGTCAATAACTTTCCCTGGGTTTTTTGGGGTGAATTTGGGGGCCTCAGCTTATATTCAGGTCAGCTTATACTCGAGTATATATGGTATACAGTAGCTGATAAGTACTCTATATTTTTATATAGAGATTATTTACAAATCTGTTTAACTTTCTGGCACCAGTTGATTTGAAAACTTTTTTTTTTCCTTTAGAGTACCCCTTTAAAGGTTAGGAGACACCATAGATATGGTGGTGGGCTTAAGCCACTATACTACACAATGGAGTGCCCTTCTATTTTTTGTTTCCTCCTAATATTTTGTTGGAAGAAAACCAATGTATAACCCTTTTCTACTGAAAGCTCTTATCTTTCTGTCTGTCTTTCTATCTATCTATCTGTCTGTCTTTCTATCTATCTATCTATCTTTCTCATATCTATCTATCTATCTATCTATCTGTCTATCTATCTATCTTTCTCATATCTATCTATCTGTCTGTCTGTCTTTCTATCTATCTATCTATCTATCTCATATCTATCTATCTCTCTCTCTCTCTCATATCTATCTATCTCATATCTATCTATCTATCTATCTCATATCTATCTATCTATCTCATATCTATCTATCTATCTGCCTGTCTTTCTATCTATCTTTCTCATATCTATCTATCTATCTATCTCATATCTATCTTAATCTATCTCAATCTATCTATCTCAATCTATCTATCTATCTCATATCTATCTATCTTCTATCTCATATCTATCTATCTCATATCTAGCTATCTATCTATCTCCCATCTATCTATCTATCTGTCCCATATCTATCTATCTATCCCATATCTATCTATCTATCTATCTCATATCTATCTATCTATCTATCTGATATCTATCTATATCATATCTATCTATCTCATACCTATCTATCTATCTCATACCTATCTATCTCATATCTATCTATCTCTCATATCTATCTCATATCTATCTATAAAATGAATAATGCCGAATTCAAATTGTAAACAAAATATTGTTTTATTTCCTTTGTGATATTTCCCAGATCATCCGGTTAGAAAAGATGCTGATGAGGGAACAGAAGCCTCTTCTCCTCGTGCTCACATCCCAGTTGTTACGCCGAGCGCTCCGGGTCCCCGTTCCTCCCCGGAGCGCTCACCTCATCTTCGTTGTTGCAGCGCCCCGGTCAGATCCACTGACCGGGTGCGCTGCGGTCCCGCCTTCAGCCGGGGTGCGATTCGCGATGCGGGTAGCGCCCGCTCGCGATGCGCACCCCGGTCCCCGTACCTGACTCGCTCTCCCTCGGTCCTGTCCCGGCGCGCGCGGCCCCGCTCCCTAGGGCGCGCGCGCGCCGGGTCTCTGCGATTTAAAGGGCCAGTGCACCAATGATGGTGCCTGGCCCAATCTTCCCAATTAGCTTAATTAGTTTCCACCTGTGCACTCCCTACTTATACCTCACTTCCCCTGCACTCCCTGGCCGGATCTTGTTGCACTTGTGCCTAGTGAAAGCATTCCCTTGTCTGTTCCTAGTCCGTGTTCCTGACCTCCTGCCGTTGCCCCTGACTACGATCCTTGCCGCCTGCCCCCGACCTTCTGCTACGTCCGACCTTGCTTCTGCCTACTCCATTGTACCGCGCCTATCTTCAGCATCTTCAGCAGCCAGAGAGGTGAGCCGTTGCTAGTGGATACGACCTGGTCACTACCGCCGCAGCAAGACCATCCCGCTTTGCGGCGGGCTCTGGTGAAAACCTGTAGTGGCTTAGAACCGGTCCACTAGCGCGGTCCTCGCCATCCCTCTCTGGCACAGAGGATCCACTACCTGCCAGCCGGCATCGTGACAGTAGATCCGGCCATGGATCCCGCTGAGGTTCCCCTGCCAGTTGTCTCTGATATCGCCCGACAGATCGCCCATCTAACCCACCAGCTGGCGGAAGTGTCCACCATTTTGCACCAACATTCGCAACTTCTTCAGCAATCATCTCCTCCGCCAGCTCCTGCACCTCCTCCGCAGCGAGTGGCCACTCCTAGCCTCTGCCTGTCCTTGCCGGACAAATTTAATGGGGACTCTAAGTATTGCCGTGACTTTCTTTCGCAATGTTCCCAGCACTTGGAGATGATGTCGGACCAGTTTCCTACTGAAAGGTCTAAGGTGGCTTTCGTGTTCTGCCTTCTGTCTGGAAAAGCCCTGTCATGGGCCGCACCGCTCTGGGACCGCAATGACCCCGTCACTGCCTCTGTACACTCCTTCTTCTCGGAAATTCGAAGTGTCTTTGAGGAACCTGCCCGAGCTTCTTCAGCCGAGATTGCCCTGCTGAACCTGGCCCAGGGTGTTTCTTCCGTTGGCGAGTACGCCATTCAGTTCCGTGCTCTTGCTTACGAGTTGTCCTGGAATAGTGAGACTCTCTGCGCGACCTTTAAAAAAGGCCTATCCAGCAACATTAAAGATGTTCTGGCCGCACGAGAGACTCCTGCTGACCTACATGAACTCATTCATCTAGCCACTCGCATTGACATGCGTTCTTCCGGATGGCGTCTGGAGCTCCGCCTGGATATGGACTTTGTTCGCACGAAGCGTTTTTTCTCTCCGGCTCCTCTCTCCTCTGGTCCTCTGCAATCTGTTCCTGTGCTTCCCGCCACGGAGGCTATGCATGTTGACCGGTCTTGCTTGACACCTCAAGAGAGGACACGACGCCGCATGGAGAATCTTTGCCTGTACTATGCCGGTACCGAACACTTCCTGAGGGATTGTCCTATCCGTCCTCCCCGCCTGGAAAGACGCACGCTGACTCCGCACGAAGGTGACACAGTTCTTGATGTCAACTCTGCTTCTCCACGCCTTACTGTGCCTGTGCGGATATCTGCCTCTACCTTCTCCTTCTCTACTATGCTCTTCTTGGATCCCGGATCTGCAGGAAAATTTTTTTTGGCCTCTCTCATCAACAGGTTCTACGTTCCTGTGACCAGTCTCGCCAGACCCCTCTACATCTATTGTTTTTACAATAAAAGATTGGACTGTCTCGTACGTTTCCACACAGAACCCCTCCTAATTTGCATCGGACCTCTTCACGGAAAAATTGAGTTTTTTTTTCTCAGGTTCTTTGGCCCCAAGAAGAGGGGGAGACCCAAGGGGGGGGGTACTGTTACGCCGAGCGCTCCGGGTCCCCGTTCCTCCCCGGAGCGCTCACCTCATCTTCGTTGTTGCAGCGCCCCGGTCAGATCCACTGACCGGGTGCGCTGCGGTCCCGCCTTCAGCCGGGGTGCGATTCGCGATGCGGGTAGCGCCCGCTCGCGATGCGCACCCCGGTCCCCGTACCTGACTCGCTCTCCCTCGGTCCTGTCCCGGCGCGCGCGGCCCCGCTCCCTAGGGCGCGCGCGCGCCGGGTCTCTGCGATTTAAAGGGCCAGTGCACCAATGATGGTGCCTGGCCCAATCTTCCCAATTAGCTTAATTAGTTTCCACCTGTGCACTCCCTACTTATACCTCACTTCCCCTGCACTCCCTGGCCGGATCTTGTTGCACTTGTGCCTAGTGAAAGCATTCCCTTGTCTGTTCCTAGTCCGTGTTCCTGACCTCCTGCCGTTGCCCCTGACTACGATCCTTGCCGCCTGCCCCCGACCTTCTGCTACGTCCGACCTTGCTTCTGCCTACTCCATTGTACCGCGCCTATCTTCAGCATCTTCAGCAGCCAGAGAGGTGAGCCGTTGCTAGTGGATACGACCTGGTCACTACCGCCGCAGCAAGACCATCCCGCTTTGCGGCGGGCTCTGGTGAAAACCTGTAGTGGCTTAGAACCGGTCCACTAGCGCGGTCCTCGCCATCCCTCTCTGGCACAGAGGATCCACTACCTGCCAGCCGGCATCGTGACACCAGTACAGCAATATTATGATGTATTTGCAACATTTTTCTCTTCTGCTTGACACTTTTTGTAAAATATATAAACACTTTTATTCCACAGCCTATTGAGAATAAATTAAGGATGCCTGAAATGTAACCAAGGCTATTTAGTCACAAGTGGAGCTAGTATTAGAGAATAACATTATGCAGCTCAATGGCCTCTCGAGTTGTTGCCTATTCATCAAAACGTGTGAAACGGATGGCGGTCTGTAGTGGCCGTACATGATAAAATTGATTCTTCAAGCTTAAATACACAATTAAATGAACAATAAAATACACCTAAGCGGTGCGCGTTACAGGCGCATTCAGAGGAGAAAAAGACGTGTTAATCTATGGAGTCTGAGACCTTGAAAGCAGTTTGCCTTGCAAAACTTGGCTGCTAGAGGGAAAACAATTACTTGCAACATTAAAGGTTATTTAAAACTGCCATAGCAGAGGATGGCGGTGTTCCTTTGTTATAATGCGTGTTTTCCAAGAAATCATATGGATTTCCAGGTCACGGCAGAGGCCGCAGATAGAGAACTGGGTAAATGGCCTTTTGTGTATTTGTGAACGGCTTGTTATAAGGGATTCTCTGTTCTGTTTCCTCTGTAATATTCTCGTATGATAAAGTGATACATTGCATCAGCATTTGGCCTCATTCCTATGCATTTGCAGAAATTGCTGTGACCATCTTATGTATGTGCAAGAGGCTTGCTGAAATCCATGGGCTTGCTGCAGAAACCCCATTTGGTTCTGTGATCAGTGTGATTTTAGTTAAAGAATTTAATATATGTGAATATATTCTAATGAAGGACAAAATGGGTAATGATTTTCCTTGAGGAGAGTATCATAAAGACGTGTGGAGACGTATAGGCCATCTGTGTTGACCCAGAGTGGGGTGATGTTTTGCTACTCTGCATACCATCTTCCCCAAAAATAATGTTTGCTATTGCACTTCTTATGGTAAATAAAAAAATCTTTCTTATGCACTTTGTTTAAAAAAAATAAAAAAATAAAAATGAAGTTCTCTATGTTTTATTTGTGTTTAAAAAAGCTACCACTAGGTGTCTCACTACTTGTCCAGAGCACCCCCCCCCCCCCCCCCCCCATCTCCTGAACAGACTTTGGACTCCTGCAGTCTGGAGCACTGAGGGGTGCAGCTTTATCCAATCATAGTTCATCTCACACTGAACTGCTCTGGGCTGTGTGTAGCAGAGTGAGGGTGGAAGTTCTCCCCTGTATGGCTTCAGATGATGTCACGCCTGCTGGGGAATGCCCCTTCCCAGTCTGTGAATCTGACTGAGACTGAGCAGAAAATACAGAGCAATATCAAGGTCGAAGACTAACAAATAATAAAAATAAAGGCAGGTGGTGGTTTATCATGATGGTGGGAGTGAGAGGATTATAAAATTTAACAAGATCATGACAGGTACTCTTTAAAGTCAAGGTGACAAAGCTGCAGCCTTTCTGGCATGTCCTGCTACATGGGGTAATAACATCACAAGTGGTAGCATTGGAGACAAATGCAAAGCCAAAGGGTTTCTGTCACGATTCGGCTTACAGGTAGTGGATCCTCTGTGTCAGCGAGGGATTGGCGTGGACCGTGCTGGTGGACCGGTTCTAAGAGGCTACTGGTGTTCACCAGAGCCCGCCGCAAAGCGGGATGGTCTTGCTGCGGCAGTAGCAACCAGGTCGTATCCACTAGCAACGGCTCAACCTCACTGACTGCTGAGAAGGCGTGGGACAGAAGGACTAGGCAGAGGCAAGGTCAGACGTAGCAGAAGGTCGGGGCAGGCGGCAAGGTTCGTAGTCAAGATGGATAGCAGGAGTTCAGGTAACACAGGCTTTGGACAACACTAAACGCTTTCACTGGCACAAGGCAACAAGATCCGGCAAGGGAGTGCAGGGGCAGTGAGCAGATATAGCCAGGGAGCAGGTGGAAGCCAATTAAGCTAATTGGGCCAGGCACCAATCATTGGTGCACTGGCCCTTTAAGTCTCAGAGAGCTGGCGCGCGCGCCCTAGAGAGCGGAGCCGCGCGCACCAGCACATGACAGCAGGGGACCGGGACAGGTAAGTGACTTGTGATGCGATTCGCGAGCGGGCGCTTCCCGCTGTGCGAATCGCATCCCCGACGGCCATGTCAGTGCAGCGCTCCCGGTCAGCGGGACTGACCGGGGCGCTGCAGGGAGAGAGACGCCGTGAGCGCTCCGGGGAGGAGCAGGGACCCGGAGCGCTCGGCGTAACAGTTTCTTTGTAAAAGAAGAACAGGGTTCAGGTATCCTCATCGCTGGCCTGTCTAATCGACATAAGGAGATCCCCCTCTGGATGTCCTCAAAGATAGTGATATCACAGAGCATCCCAAGGAAATGTAAGTGAGGGAGGGGATATTGGCAAATGGCACACATTCCCCGTGAAGACCCCTGAAGTAAGTCTGTGTAAATTGGACAAATGTTAGAACATTAGTAGAGCCTACGCCAAAGTCTAAACGGTTATAGAGTAGTGTATGCTGAGTGGCTGAGGGCGTGGCCGTGTCATCACAAGCCTTTGGCGCTCCAGGACTGCATCTGATGCTCTAGACGAACACCGAGTGCAGTAGGGACATTGTGGGGGTCCCTAGCTGAGGGAACCCCGCGATCAGACATCTTATCCCCTATCCTTTGGATAGGGGATAAGATATCTAGGGGTGGAGTACCCCTTTAAACATCATAACACATGCATACAATAAATTAGTGCAATTACCATACAGCACAGGAGTCCCTAAACTATACCTCATGCTACACTAACATTCTTGCACACATTATGACACAAAGTCAAACAATAAAACATAGACAAACTAGTTGCATTTTCAACTTTTGCAACATCCATCGCTGTGATGCTAATGTCACATAAACAAGTCAGCTGGTGTCCTCCTTCTACTTACTGCAGTTATGGGGAATAAGTGTTAGCTTTTCGCTTATCCGGTCACGCTGTGGTAGGTTACTTTGCATGCTCTATTTATTCAGTTTAATTTCCAATAAGTTAAAAAGTTCCCATTGAAGAGATTAGGGGATGTAAATGTTTTCCACCGCTGTACAAAGCAACAAAGCTTTGATATGGTAATTTCCATGTACTTTTGCTTTTGCTACAAAGTATGACAACTGGTTTATAAAGTGTTTCCAACAGGTTTGATGTTTAAAATTTGGAAGCATCTGGAACCTTTGATCAGATTTGTCTGCATAAGGCTCGGCAGGGGGCTTTCTGGTACAAATCTTACTGCAAGATTTATTTCCTCTGCGGAAAGCATTTTCGTCTTATAGCTGAACTGTGGGGCGTCTGCAACGGATTCACACAACTGGTTATTTTTTTTGCATAAAATTATTATCAAAGGAGCTTCACAGAAATAAGTGGCCAAGATGTTCAAAATGTTTATTTGTAGCAAATGTCTGGAAAGAAAAAAAAAAGTCAGATGTATAAGCCTATTGCAAGTTTCTATGGACACCATTTTTGTGCTCGGAATACTTCAAAGTAATAGGAGAATTATGGGCAGAGAAATAGCATGCCTGATTTTTCACATTCGGATTTACCTTTAAGCTACTTTGAGGAACACTTAAAGGTGTTGATAGGATAAGCAAAAAAAGAAACCTGTCCCCCCCCCCCCCCCCCCCCCAAAACAGCTCTACTCCTTCCTGTCTATAAGCAGTGGCTGGCATTGTAGCTCATTCTTATCCACTTGTTTTACTTGTATGTATTACTGATATTATGGAATTATCCTATCATTATGGCTCCTTTTCATATGTCCTATTAGGTTGACATACACACAGATATACTCCCAAACCTAAACCAGCCACTGTAAACAGCAGTATCCATTGCAGAGTTCTGGATAAGACTGGTTGCACCCATTCATTAATATTAATGCCATGTAATACTACCTTTTCTCCTGTAGTGGCCACTGCAGGGAAAATGTGTGGTTGCACACAGCTGTCAGACCCTCTCAATCAGGTGACCATCAAAAAGCCTGCAATTAGTAAAGGGACTATCATTATAGATTAGCAAATCCTCTTGCTGTTAACCCCCCCCCCCCCCCTTCCCCCAAATCTTAAATGGGCACTCTCATTAACCCCTTAAGGACCCAGCCCATTTTCACCTTAAGGACCCGGGCATTTTTTGCACATCTGACCACTGTCACTTTAAGCATTAATAACTTTGGGATGGTTTTACCTTTCCTTCTGATTCCGAGATAGTTATTTCGTGACATATTCTACTTTATGTTCTTGGTGAAAAATTCCAAAATTATATGAATTTTTTTTTAATTTAGCATATTTATTATATAGAAATACCCCATAAATGACCTCATTATAAAAACTGCACCCCTCAAAGTATTCAAATGACATTTAGAAAGTGTGTTAACCCTTTAGGTGTTTCATAGAACAGCAGCAAAGTGAAGGATAGAATTCTAAATCTTTATTTTTTACACTCACATGTTCTTGTAGACACAGTTTTTGAATTTTTACAAGTGGTAAAAGGGGAGAAATCCCCCTAAAGGCTTAGAAGGGAAGGAGTGACAATGGGATTTGGGAGAGTTGTTTTTTCTGAAATGTTTTTTGGGGGGCATATCACATTTAGGAAGCCCTTATGGTGCCAGAACAGCAAAAAAAAAAAAATACCCATATGACATACTATTTTGGAAAGGACACCCATCAAGGAACATAAAAAGGGGTACAGTGAGCCTTAACACCTCACAGGTGTTTGACGACTTTTTGTTTTCACTAAAATGCAGGTTTTACCCCAAATTTCACATTTTTTACAAGGGGTAATAGGAGAAAATGCCCCCCAAAATTTGTAACCCCATTACTTCTGAGTATGGAAATACCCCATGTGTGGACGTCAAGTGCACTGCGGGCGCACTACAATGTTCAGAAGAGAAGGAGCCACATTTGGCTTTTGGAAAGCAAATTTTGCTGAAATGGTTTTTGGGGGCATGTCACATTTAGGAAGCTCCTATGGTGCCAGAACAGGGGAAAAAAAAAAAAAAAAAGTCCCACATGACAACTATTTGAGAAACAACACCCCTCAAGGAATGTAACAAGGGGTACAGTGAGCCTTAACACCCCACAGTTGTTAGACAAATTTCCGCTAAAGCTGGACGTGAAAATGAAAAATTAGATATTTATCACTAAAATGCTAGTGTTACCCCAAACTTTTTATTTTCACAGGTGGTGATAGGAAAAAAAGCCTCCCAAAAGTTTTAACCTTATTTGTGGATGTAAAGTGCTCAGTGGGCGAACTACAATGTCACAAACCGACACGAGTGGATGATAGGGGTATCTATAAAATCACTACTTGTCTATGCTAGACTGAAAAATCCCTCTTATACCACCCAAATTAAAGGTATGGCTGCCACCACCTGTCAATTTCAAGCTGACAGGAAGCTATCAACCCAATCTGGATATGCTACAATTCCCAAATATAATCTACTATCCCCAGTAGTATTTCAAAAGAACAGCCAAGTAAATTCAAGACTATAACTTAGCTCTCTTCAAGGAAAATGTACGTCTGTTTTACCAGACATGAGGCGGGTCTGTAGTTTTATACCCTGCTATGGACAGGTGATCCCTCTATCTTCAGCCCCTGGGTGGGACAAGGAGGAGAGATGGATGTTGCCCATTTCCTTATATTTGGGTTCTTCATCAAATCCTCTTTCTAGGGGTACCTGACATGACCCCCTTATTCTGTACGATTTACCCAGTGCATACAGTTTGGGCAGGAATCGATACACAAGGGTCATGTGAGGACTCATTTTAAAGGTAGTATAAGATAGGGACATACTTCCCTGACCCCTATATTTAATATTGGAGACAAGGCATTTTCACAGGGGGGCTACTTCCCATTCCTGTCTTTCATCTATTGATACCAGGTCTTGAAGTCTGTTCGGCTGGTGAAGGTTTCAAATTTACCATCCAGGCAAACAGTGTCCATTAATTGGCACAGGTATGTTAATTGCCCCCAACTGGCCACTGGATGCAATAGCTTAGGCTGCTTTCACACTATAAAAATTCATCCATTACAAACAGCCGTTAGAAAACCCATGTTAAGCGGCCGTTAAACAATCCCATTTAAGTCTGTGGTATTTTTTTATTATCCATTAGGAACCATTATAGCCCATCATGAATAACGGCCGTTAGTTGTCACGGATGAAATAACGGCACATGCACAAATTTTTCTTCCGTCACAAGAAACGGGTAAATTAACGGCCGTTATTTTTAACATTGAAGTCTATGACTGACGGATGAGCCTTTATGACATCCGTTTGCACTCGGTTTATTATCCGTTATTTAACATCAGCAGACTCCTGCAGTGCTGAGGGACTACTACTACTCCCATCATGGAACAGACTTGTTTCCATGATTGGAGTAGTAATTCCCTGGCTGCGGGAGTCTGCAGACAGCTGGGGAGGCTACATTAGTGTGTGTACTACAACCCCCGTCATGGAGCAGAGTATGTATATGTAATGAGTACACCCCTACTTTGCCAAATGTTACAATGAATGGTGTCAGTGTTCAAGATCTAATCACAGTTCACCACAAATTCAGAAAGTAAAGTGCCACAACCCTCTCTTATAGTGAAAAATTGCGAAAGAAAGAAAGGTACTATGTGAAAATCCTGTATTCTGAGACCAATATTACCAATAATACCAGTATACAAGGAGGAATATTATCACCATATCTATTACCATCATGCTTATACTGACCAAATTCTGTATACTGAGAGTAATATTAGCCATAATACCAGTATACAAGGAGGAATATTACCATCATACATATTACCGTCATACTGTTACTGCCACACACTGGGCCCCTGGATATAATACTGCCACACACTGGGCCCCTGAATATAATACTGCCACACACACTGTACCCCTGAATATAATACTGCCACACACTGTACCCCTGAATATAATACTGCCACACACTGTGCCCCTGAATATAATACTGCCACACACTGTGCCGCTGAATATAATACTGCCTCACACTGTGCCTCTGAATATAATACTGCAACACACTGTGCCCCTGAATATAATACTGCCACACACTGTACCCCTGAATATAATACTGCCACACACTGTACCCCTGAATATAATACTGACACACACTGTACCTCTAAATATAATACTGACACACACTGTACCTCTGAATATAATACTGCCACACACTGGGCCCCTGAATATAATACTGCCACACACTGAGCCTCTGAATATAATACTGCCACACACTGTACCCCTGAATATAATACTGCTGCACACTGTACCCCTGAATATAATACTGCCACACACTGTACCCCTGAATATAATACTGCTGCACACTGTACCCCTGAATATAATACTGCTGCACACTGTACTGCTGAATATAATACTGCCACACACTGTATCCCTGACTACAATACTGCCACACACTGTACCCTGAATATAATACTGCTACACACTGTACCCCTGAATATAATACTGCTACACACTGTACCCACTGAATATAATACTGCCACACACTGTACCCCTGAATATAATACTGCCACACACTGTACACCCTGAATATAATACTGCTACACACTGTACCCCTGAATATAATGCTGCCACACACTGTATTCCTGAATATAATACTGACACACACTGTACCCTAAATATAATACTGCCACACACTGTATCCTCTGAATATAATAATGCCACACACTATACCCTAAATATAATACTGCCACACACTGTATCCTCTGAATATAATACTGCCACACACTGTATCCTCTGAATATAATACTGCCACACACTGGGACCCTGAATATAATACTGCCACACACTGTACCCCTGAATATAATACTGCCACACACTGTACACCCTGAATATAATACTGCCACACACTATTCCCCTGCAATATTACTGGCACATGCTATGCCCTAATGCCGACTAATTGTACCTCTGTGTCTCTAAAAACAATGAATGACGCCACTGTGCCCCCACAATAAATGAAGACCCTGTGCCCACAAAATAAATGATGACACTGTGCCCCCAGGATTAATAATGCCACTCGCCCCTAGGATTAATGATGCCACTGTACCTACAGAATTAATGATGCCACTGTGCCCCCAGAATTAAGGATGCCACTATGCCCCACAAAATTAAGGATGCTTCTGTGCCCACAGAATTAAGAATGCCACTGTGCCTACAGAATTAAGGATGCCACTGTGCCCCACAAAATTAAGGATGCTTCTGTGCCCACAGAATTAAGAATGCCACTGTGCCTACAGAATTAAGAAAGCCACTTTGCCCCACAAAATTAAGGATGCTACTTTGCTCACAGAATTAAGAATGCCACTGTGCCAACAGAAATAAGGATGCCACTGTGCCCCAGAATTAATGATGCTACTGTGCCCCCAAAATTAATGATGCCGCCTTGCCCCCAGAATTAAGGATGCCACTGTACCTACAGAATTAAGGATGCCGTTGTGCCCCCAGAATTAATGATGCTACTGTGCCCCCAAAATGAATGATGTCGCCTTGCCCCCAGAATTAAGGATGCCACTGTACCTACAGAATTAAGGACGTCGCTGTGCCCCCAGAATTAAGGATGCCACTGTACCTACAGAATTAATGGGGGAACACAAACTTTTACCAGAGAGCTTAGGATTGCCGTCCCAGGTCCCGCACTGCTCCACTGCTCTGGCCTCTGCTAGTCAGGCCTGGCCAAAGCAGATGATGCAGGCAGCTAATGGTGCCACCTGCATCATAGGAGAAGCGCAGGGCAGGGACACATCGCTCCTTTGCTTTGGGCCGCGGCTATTCATTTGTATTGGCGTCTTAAAGACACAGCTACATATGAATAAGGTGAGATCCAGTGGATGGTCCGAATGACTGGTGGACGCAGTCCTTATCTATACCGCGATCTGACAGTTGAGTACCCCTGATATAGGACATAGATCAATGTTTCCTAACCAGGGTGACTCCAGCTGTTGCAAAACTACAACTCCCAGCATGCTGAGAGTTGTAGTTTTGCAAAAGCTGGAGGCACCCTGTTAAGGAAACACTGATCTATGTCCTATTATAGTGTTTCCCAACCAGGGTGCCTCCAGCTGTTGCAGAACTACAACTCCCAGCATGCTGAGAGTTGTAGTTTTGCAGCAGCTGGAGGCCCCTGTTAAGGAAACACTGATCTATGTCCTATTTTAGTGTTTCCCAACCAGGGTATCTCCAGCTGTTGCAAAACTACAACTGCCAGCATGCTAGGAGTTGTAGTTTTGCAACAGCTGAAGGCACCCCTGGGGGGTGGGGGTGAGCAGGGATCGTGCTGGGAAGGGGGGAGGGATGATACTGGAAAAGGTTGGACAGGGATGGTGTGGGGGGCGGGGGGGTGTTTGGGGGAGTTTACCTTCCTCAGAAGCTGTTCTGCGCTCATGGGCTCCTGTATTCTCCAGGCACTTCCTGCTTTCTGGGGTCATGTGATGCTTTGGTGTCACATGACCCAAGCAGAACAGGGGAAACTGCCAATCAGCAGAGGGGGAAGAGGAGGGTAAGTCCCCTGCGATATCTCTTTCCTGCACAGACCTCCGACCGTCCCTGTCACAGGCTCGCACTGCACTGCAGATTGAGTTTACAAAAGAGGCCTGTGACAGGGATGCCCGCTCCTCCCCCCCCCTAAAAAAACTTTCAGCGGCCCCTGCATTATGCATACAGGGTCCTGATACAAGTGTCAGGACCTTGTATGCTAGTGTGAGGCGGCGGCCGGCCCGCACTGCTGCTGCAATTGGGCAGCCAAGCATGGGACGGCCACTGCCAGCTCACGGGGCGGGCGGCCTACCGGGAATTTTCCCGATATCCCGGTAGTCCAGTCCGGCCCTGGGGCTGAGGGATTGATCGCGACAGGTTTCACTTCTGAGACCTGATGCGATCGAAAGTTATTAAGCAGGGGAGCAGGTGGCGAGCTCCGCAACCCTGCAATGTATAGTGTGCTTTAACTTAAATTTTTGAATCCCCTGCGGGGTGCCCTGAATGGCCGGTACCGAGGAGCCAATCAGGGCTCTCAGCGGGAGATTTAAAAATGAACATTGTGAGTAGCAGGGGGCCATATGTATATTAAAAGCGCTGTGGGGGGGCAAGATATATAGCGCTGCAGGGGAGGGGGCAGACATATAGCCTATATATCTAGCCCCCAGCGCATTTATATTATGCCCCCTGCAACACATTAATAAAGATATGACCTTCGCCTGCGCATTTATTCATATATACCCCCAACCGGCGCATTTATAAATATTCCCCCCGCCGGTGCATTAATAAATATATACCCCCTGCCGGTGCATTAATAAATATATACCACCCGCAGCGCAAGTATAATGTACCCTTGTAGCGCAGCCATCTATATGCATATGTCACCATAGCGCTATATGTGAAAAGCATTCTAGCAGCAGCATCGGCCGTCCGGATGCTGCTGATAGAAATACTTTTCATACATAATGCTGAGGCGGCATATGTATATAGATGCGCTGGGGGGGGGGCAGATAATGCTATATGTCTGCCCCCCAGTGCAAAAAATATACATATACCCCTGAAGCGCCCTGAATGAAAAGTATTTCTATTATAGCAGCGCATAGTGCCAGTAGCCGCCCACTCCCGCAGCGTAATACATCTTGCCCCCCACCACGCTTTTAATATACATATGGCCCTCTGCTCCTCACAACGTTCATTTTTAAATCTCCTGCTGAGAGCCCTGATTGGTTCCTCGGTACTCAGAAGAGAATCCCGATGCGATCAATCCCTCAGCCCCTGTACTAAAACCCCCATCATGGAACAGACTCTGGAACAGACCCCATTTTGGAAACTACACCCCTCACAGAATTTAAAAAGGGGTGCATTTACACCCCACTGGCTTTGACAGATCTTTGGAACAGTGGGCTGTGCAAATGAAAAATAATTTTTTTCATTTTCATGGACCACTGCTCAAAAAATCAGTCAGACACTTGTGGGGTGTAAATGCTCACTGTACCCCTTGTTACATTCCTTGAGGGGTGTAGTTTCCAAAATGGGGTTACATGTTGGGGGGGGGCACTGTTCTGGCACTATGGGGGCTTTGTAAACACACATGGCCTTTAATTCCAGACACATTCTCTCTCCAAAAACCCAATGGCGCTCCTTCTCTTCTAAGCATTATAGTGCGCCCGCACTTTACATCCACGTATGGGGTTTTTATATACTCAGAGGAAATGGTGTTAAAAATTTTGAGAAGCTTTTTTCCTATTACCCCTTGTGAAAATGAAAAATTTGAGATAACAACAGCATTTTAGTAAAAAAAAATGTAAAAATTTCATTTTCTCGTCCACTTTAACGAAAATTCTTCAAACTCCTGTGGGGTGTTCAGGCTCACTATACCCCTTTTTACATTCCGTGAGGGGTGTAGTTTCCAAAATGGGGTCATATGTGGGTGTTTTTTATTTATTTTGCATTTATGTCAGATCCGCTGTAACGATCAGCCACCCCTGTGCAAATCACCTCAAATGTACATGGAGCTCTCACTCCTGAGCCTTGTTGTGCGCCCGCAGCACATTTTATGACCACATATGGGATATTTCCGTACTCAGGAGAAATTTTGGGGGTCTTTTTTTTCCTTTTACCTCTTGCAAACATGAAAAGTATGGGGCATTTTTTATAATAACATGCTGGTGTAGACCCCAACTTTACCTTTTCACAAGGGGTAAAAGGAGAAAAAGCCCCCAAAAATTTGTTAGGCAATTTCTCCCCACTACCCCATATGTGGCCCTAAACTGTTGCCTTGAAATACGACAGGGCTCTGAAGTGAGAGAGTGCCATGCGCATTTGAGGCCTAAATTAAGGATTTGCATAGAGGCGGACTCAGATGCAAGAATTTGACTTGCCTCTAATACCAAAATTATCCTACAGCAGTGTTTCCAAAACAGAGTGTCTCCAGCTGTTGCAAAACTCCCAGCATGCCGGCAATACTGGGAGTTGTTATTTTGCAGTAGATTGTAGTTATGCAATTACTGGAGGCACACTTTTTCCTAGTATGAACAAACTACCAAAGGACATGCTGGGAGTTGGAGTAGTGTGCCTTCACCTGTACACCCTGGGTCCTTAACAGGTGAAAGTACACTTTTGATATAATATAGATTATTAAATAATAAGAATCTTTCAAATATATTTCATTTAAAAAAATTTACTTTAACACTTTTTATGACCTTTGAAATCCTGGCAACTAGGTGGCACCCTAATGGGTCCGGAATGCCTTTCTCCCCCCTCCCGTACAGCATGTATGGACCAATGCTGGCCGTGCAGTGGTCCCACTCCAGGAAATCACGTTTGCAGCTCGCTCTCTGCCTGTATATGAAACTATATGGATTCTTCCTCCTGGCTGTGCAGCTTTTCTCGTCCTCTCTCTACCACCGCAAGCGCTGCACTGGGGTTGTGTGCAGAGGGATGAATCCTCTTATGGTTAGTATATTATTGGTTGAAAACCATTTTTTTGAAGAAGGACGGAAGCAGGCCCTGGCAGGTATCAGATGACGTTGCGCCTTCCGGGCCACGCCCACTTCCTCTCTCACTGGAACATCGATGACTGAGCAGGCTGAGGAGCCTGTAAAAAGGGGGGGGGGGATTAAAATAATAAAAGGCAGGATTAGTATCAGGATGAGTCAGGGACAGATGCTGGAGGGATTTAAGGACAGATTAGTTTATGATAGGTACTCTTTAATCTTTTGTGATCCGCTTTGGACAAATTGCTGGCAGGAGCAGGGACTCCTGTCAAAGAGTTCTTGCTCCTGCATACTGAGTGATCAGTAAAAACTGACAAAGAATGGATAGGCACAGTGAAGGACTTTATGTCCTAGTGGGTGCACAGCTCCAGGGGGCTTGACTCACAGACCCAGAAATTGGAGTGCCGCTTCATTACCTAGTTATACTGAGTGATCAGTATGTGTGGCAGCCCAGAAGTAAGCAGCGACACACTCTCAACATTAACCGGGCCAGGTGTTCTGTTCTCAGCTCATGAAATGTGTCTGGAGGCAAGCAGTGATACTGAAGCAGTGATGAGCTCTGCACTCAATGAATATTTACTGACCTGTGAGGCATACAGTGTATGACTCACCAATCGATGAGTATACAGCAGTGACTCCTGAATAACAGCCCTGCTCCTCTATAGCAAGTGGAAGGGAAGGAATGTCTTGCACTCAGTTAACATTTGTTGAGCCAGTGTCATGTTTAAGCAGGGATGAGTACAGAACTGAATTAAAATAAATGTGTCACCACACATGTAATTATTATTTTTTAGAGGCTAAATCATTTTTTCAATTTTTTTTTAATATTTTTGGAAATATAAAAAAAATGTACTTATCACAAAATAAAAAAAATGTAATAATAACTTGTCATATCTCCTACTGTTGACAAGCAGAGGGAGCTAACATGAGGAATCTGGTGAAAGCAAGCAACTTGTCTGGCTGCTGCAAATTAGACATCGCCCGTCTACCTTCCTCTGTCTATGTGCAAAAGGGAAGGGGGGAGGGAGTTTTGTATTTTTTTTTTCAATTCCACTGTCACCATTTTGTTTGTGTCTGAAGAGTGGTAAAGCACAGACTTGATAGGTCACTGCTCCTCAGGGACTTTAAGAAAATGGTGCTGGCTCCCCCTTTCATTTCACCTAGCCTATGCTATGCACATGTGCAGTAAGCAGTCCATGCTTTTCTATAAGATACTCTCAGTCTTAACCCCCAGTACACACTTTATTAATAAATAACATTAAGACTACATTGTCCCAAAACGAAATACATAAATGAAATGCTTTATCTTGATAGAATAATTTTATTTATTAAAAAAATTAAATGGTGACACATTCCCTTTAACTGACCCCTTCTGTCCATGCCTTTTGAAATGACCACCTCGTTAATAAGGTGGCCCCTAACACAGTGTTGCTCCCAACACTGCTAAGGCACAGAACATAGCCGAGTCAAAATAATAAAACAAAACACAATTACAGAAGTCAAGGATAAAGTCACAATGGAAAAACAGAGCAGCAAAAGAAACACAGACAGGGAATGCACAAACAAGCGTATAATCAGGGTAAAACAAGCCAAGTCAGTTAGATAGAGAGCAGAGCAGTACAAACTCTGAATGCAATTGAGTAAAAGGTTTGAACGAGTCAGGCTAGACCAACTACAAGGAACAAAATGACAGGCAAAGAATAGTCAAATGAAGCAGAGGGCAGAAATGCAAAGTAAAAGAGCAGGAACCAACACTACTGAATAAGATATGCACCACAATCCCAAGCAAGGCCTGGAGGCTGAGCAGGGATTTAAATATATTGCCTCTGGAGGTGTTAGGGCCAACACCACTGCTAATTGGCTGGCGCTTTCAGTTCCTGAGTGGCCAGAGTTGTTACACCGGCCGTGAGCGCAGTGTCCCTGTGTCCCCATCTGCCGGCGGGGCTGGGATTAACATCACGTGACGCACCCACATGCGAATCACAGCCCGTCACTCACCACGCTCCGCTGCCACCTACTCCTCTGTGTCTCAGCTCTGGCGTGCGCGTCCCTGTCTCCTAGGGCGCGCATGCGCCGGAGCTCTGAAATTTAAAGGGCCAGTGCGCCCATAATTAGTTGTACCTAACACTTCATTATAATGTCCCTGCACCTCCTACACTTCCCTGACGGATCTTCAGTGCCCCTAGCCTGAGATTAAGCATTCCTTATTGCCTATTTGCCTTTCCAGACCTTCCTGCTACGTTTGACTACGCTACTGCCTTATCCTTCGGTACCTCGCCTTGCCCAGCTACCTGTGTGGTCGAGCAGTGTCGGGGGTGGCGACCTGGGTGTTGCCTGCCTCAGCAAGCCCATCCTGCCTTGTGGCGGGCTCTGGTGAAGACCAGCAGAATCTTAGTCTCCACTCCCCTATACGGTCCAAGTCATCAGCCACACAGGTTAGAGGATCCACATCCAGCTTCGTAACAATAGTGCAGCATGTGATGCCTGGCCAGGTGCGATGCACAGGCAGAATATCTGCAGCTGGCTAAAAGCCGAACATTTGCTGGGCCAGTAGCTCTGGACACATACAATGCATGCTTTTCCACTCAGTATACTGGAGCGGAGATGCCTGTGTTTTGAGTTTGATGGACGATTCAAGTGAATCCTCCCAAAACCAATTATAGGGGGCTCGCACATCTCTAGTTGTTATGCTGAAAGAATCCATTTTAAACCATTTTAATCCTGTTTACTGATATATTCCTAAAATAGGCTCAAAGTGAAAGGGAATCTGTCGGCCTATGAATCACGGGAACATGAATTGCTGCTGACAGATTCCCTGTAACCTCAATTGTAATAAAAGACTGATCAGTTGACGATATGTATTTAAATATCAAAGAACACATTCATAATAAAGATATTGGAGCTTATTCATTTACCATTTAGGTCATATCCTTGCAATTTAGGAAGTAATTGTTCTCCCAGAAGTACGTTATCACATGTTAGGTCAATAGTCTATGTCACGATGCCGGCTGGCAGGAGGTGGATCCTCTGTGCCAGAGAGGGATTGGCGTGGACCGTGCTAGTGGACCGGTTCTAAGTCACTACTGGAATTCACCAGAGCCCGCCGCAAAGCGGGATGGTCTTGCTGCGGCGGTAGTGACCAGGTCGTATCCACTAGCAACGGCTCAACCTCTCTGACTGCTGAAGATAGGCGCGGTACAAGGGAGAAGACAGAAGCAAGGTCGGACGTAGCAGAAGGTCGGGGCAGGCAGCAAGGATCGTAGTCAGGGGCAACGGCAGGAGGTCTGGAACACAGGCTAGGAACACACAAGGGAATGCTTTCACTAGGCACAAGGGCAACAAGATCCGGCGAGGGAGTGCAGGGGAAGTGAGGTATATAAAGGGAGTGCACAGGTGAACACACAAATTAGAACCACTGCGCCAATCAGCGGCGCAGTGGCCCTTTAAATCGCAGAGACCCGGCGCGCGCGCGCCCTAGGGAGCGGGGCCGCGCGCGCCGGGACAGGACCGACGGAGAGCGAGTCAGGTACGGGAGCCGGGGTGCGCATCGCGAGCGGGCGCCACCCGCATCGCGAATCGCATCCCGGCTGGAGGCGGTACCGCAGCGCACCCGGTCAGTGGATCTGACCGGGGCGCTGCAGCAACGAGGATGAGGCGAGCGCTCCGGGGAGGAACGGGGACCCGGAGCGCTCGGCGTAACAGTACCCCCCCCTTGGGTCTCCCCCTCTTCTTGGGGCCAAAGAACCTGAGGACCAAAAACTCAATTTTTTCGTGATGAGGTCCGATGCACATTAGGAGGGGTTCCGTGCGGTAACGCACGGCACAGTCCAATCTTTCATTGTTAACACAATTGATGTAGAGGGGTCTGGCGAGACTGGTCACAGGGACGTTGAACCTGTTGATAAGAGAGGCCAAAAAAAAATTTCCTGCAGATCCGGAATCCAAGAAGGCCATAGTAGAGAAGGAGAAGGTAGAGGAAGATATCCGCACAGGCACAGTAAGACGTGGAGAAGCAGAGTTGACATCAAGAACTGTGTCACCTTTGTGCGGAGTCAGCGTACGTCTTTCCAGGCGGGGAGGACGGATAGGACAATCCTTCAGGAAGTGTTCGGTACCGGCATAGTACAGGCAAAGATTCTCCATGCGGCGTCGTGTCCTCTCTTGAGGTGTCAAGCGAGACCGGTCAACTTGCATAGCCTCCACGGCGGGAGGCACAGGAACGGATTGCAGAGGACCAGAGGAGAGAGGAGCCGGGGGGAAAAAACGCCTCGTGCGAACAAAGTCCATATCCAGGCGGAGCTCCAGACGCCATCCGGAAGAACGCATGTCAATGCGAGTGGCAAGATGAATGAGTTCATGTAGGTTAGCAGGAGTTTCTCGTGCGGCCAGAACATCTTTAATGTTGCTGGATAGGCCTTTTTTAAAGGTCGCGCAGAGGACCTCACTATTCCAGGACAACTCGGAAGCAAGAGCACGGAACTGAATGGCGTACTCGCCAACGGAAGAAACACCCTGGGCCAGGTTCAGCAGGGCAGTCTCGGCAGAAGAAGCTCGGGCAGGCTCCTCGAAGACACCACGGACCTCAACGAAGAAGGACTGGACTGTGGCTGTGGCAGGATCATTGCGGTCCCAGAGCGGTGTGGCCCAAGACAAGGCCTTTCCAGAAAGGAGACCACGGCAGAGTCTAGAGTCCCCATCAAATTTGTCCGGCAGGGACAAGCAGGGGTTAGGAGCGGACGGACGCTGGGGAGGAGTTGCAGGAGCCGGCGGAGGAGATGGTTGTTCCAGTTGCAGCTGCTGTGTCTGTGACAGCAGCTGCTGTATCTGTGACTTCAGTTGCTGTGTCACGGTGGTCAAGTATGCCAGCTGGTGATTACGTTGGGTGATCATCGTGGAAATGTCGGCAAGACTTGACAGCGGCACCTCAGCGGAATCCATGGCCGGATCTACTGTCACGATGCCGGCTGGCAGGAGGTGGATCCTCTGTGCCAGAGAGGGATTGGCGTGGACCGTGCTAGTGGACCGGTTCTAAGTCACTACTGGAATTCACCAGAGCCCGCCGCAAAGCGGGATGGTCTTGCTGCGGCGGTAGTGACCAGGTCGTATCCACTAGCAACGGCTCAACCTCTCTGACTGCTGAAGATAGGCGCGGTACAAGGGAGAAGACAGAAGCAAGGTCGGACGTAGCAGAAGGTCGGGGCAGGCAGCAAGGATCGTAGTCAGGGGCAACGGCAGGAGGTCTGGAACACAGGCTAGGAACACACAAGGGAATGCTTTCACTAGGCACAAGGGCAACAAGATCCGGCGAGGGAGTGCAGGGGAAGTGAGGTATATAAAGGGAGTGCACAGGTGAACACACAAATTAGAACCACTGCGCCAATCAGCGGCGCAGTGGCCCTTTAAATCGCAGAGACCCGGCGCGCGCGCGCCCTAGGGAGCGGGGCCGCGCGCGCCGGGACAGGACCGACGGAGAGCGAGTCAGGTACGGGAGCCGGGGTGCGCATCGCGAGCGGGCGCCACCCGCATCGCGAATCGCATCCCGGCTGGAGGCGGTACCGCAGCGCACCCGGTCAGTGGATCTGACCGGGGCGCTGCAGCAACGAGGATGAGGCGAGCGCTCCGGGGAGGAACGGGGACCCGGAGCGCTCGGCGTAACAGTCTATAGTATCACTGGACTGGTAAAAAATTCTATTCTAACTATCTCTACAATAAGCTGTGTAAAAATAGGTTCCAACTGAATAAAATTAGAGATGAGCGAACTTTAGAAAAATTAGATTCGTCCGATTCGCCGAATTTTCCGAAAAAATTTGTTTCAGGTTGAATTTATTTGCGGCTAATCTATATTAAAAACTGCTATTTCTGGCCTACAGAGAGCCTCAATAGGGGTGTAGAACACGTTACTTTGTTCTAACACGCATATGGAGTGTGCTGAGGTAGTGAAATAATACTGTTATTCAGTATGACATGCAGATTACAGGCATCGCTTTTAGAATCACTGCCGCAGAGCGGCACAATGACAGAGCCTGGAGTTGGCGTCAGTATAAGGAGACAATATAGTGCAGGGATCGGCAATCCCTGGCACGCGTGTCACTCATGGCACGCAGGGTCCATTTGAGTAGCACGCGAGCGAGTGCCGAACTGCAGGTAGTCCCAGGACACTGTCACTTTAAGCGGCTGCTAAAAGATCCGGCCAGGGATGGAAGATGCATCCCTCCTCCTCCCTCTCCTTGCCCGGTTATTGTTGTACTGTGCTGGGAACAATTTAAGAGAGAGAGAGTTTTCTCTCTTTTCCTCCCCTGTCAACTTTTAGCTGCCATGCTCCGCTGTCATGGAGGGGGAGGGGGATCGCTCTGAACTCTGTACCGTCCGCAGTGAGGTGTCTGAAGGAGGTCAGGGGTCACTGATACAGACCAGTAAGTCGTCTTTATGTTTCTGTGGAATACACTTTCCTGCCCCAGAGATAGGATCTGGTCTCTGTCAGTGTATAGATCCCCATAACTGTGTTATCTACAGATTCCCCCATAACAGTGTTCATTCACAGTTCCCCCAAAACAGTGTTAATTCACAGTTCCCCATAACAGTGTTCATTCACAGCTCCCTCATAAGTGTGCAATTCACAGCTTCCCCATAAGTGTGTCATTCAGAGCTCCCCCATAAGTGTGTCATTCACAGCTCCCTCATAAGTGTGTCATTCACAGCTCCCCCATAAGTGTGTCATTCACAGCTCCCTCATAAGTGTGTCATTCACAGCTCCCCATAAGTGTGCAATTCACAGCTTCCCCATAAGTGTGTCATTCAGAGCTCCCCCATAAGTGTGTCATTCACAGCTCCCTCATAAGTGTGTCATTCACAGCTCCCCCATAAGTGTCATTCACAGCTCCCCCATAAGTGTGTCATTCACAGATCCCCCATAAGTGTGTAATTCACAGCTCCCCATAAGTGTGTCATTCACAGCTCCCCCATAAGTGTGTCATTCACAGCTCCCCCATAAGTGTGTTATTCACAGCTCCCCCATAAGTGTGTCATTCACAGATCCCCCATAAGTGTGTCATTCACAGATCCCCATAAGTGTGTCATTCACAGCTCCACCATAAGTGTGTCATTCACAGCTCCCCCATAAGTGTGTCATTCACAGCTCCTCCATAAGTGTGTCATTCACAGCTCCCCTATAAGTGTGTCATTCACAGCTCCCCCATAAGTGTGGTATTCACAGCTTTCCCATAAGTGTGTCATTCACAGCTTCCCATAAGTGTGTCATTCACAGCTCCCCCTTAAGTGTGTCATTCACAGCTCCCCCATAAGTGTAGTATATAGCGGTAGCGCCGGGTGCGGTGTAGGTCTCTAGCCGGTGTAGGTGGGTACCCGGGTGGAGGGTAGCGTGTCCCTTGCCGGTGATGGTAGCTTGGTATGCAGGCCTGCAGCGTGAGGACGAAGCCCAGAGGTGGATCCGTATGTGGAATGTAGAAAAAAGTAATTTATTTTTACAGCATAAAGAAATCAAAGAAAATAAATAATAAAAAAGCAAGATGCGTTTCGGGAGTCACAGCTCCCTTTTTCAATTGCAGGTGGTTGCTGTGTTGCAGCTTGTCCGTCCTATCTCTATGCAGTGTAATGAATGAAATGACGAGCCGCAAAATGGCTGCCAAATATATAGAGCTGTGACATCACAGAGGTGACTGGTTGCTGATAGGCTGCATCCTGCATGTGATTCAGGGTCATCCCGCCTCCCTGCCTTCCCACCTTGCCTTCCCGCCTTCCCAACATTCCTTGCCCCTTTTACTGACATGTGGATCCGCCATTTTAGATGCCCTGGAGGCTGGACCTCAGTAAATGGAGTTTAATGAAGCAATAGACTCGCAGCAATATTCACATTAGTTGCGAATCAATTTTTTCCTGAAATTCGTAACAAATTCGGGTTCGTCTGCTTCGATTCGCTTATCTCTAAATATGATGTCCCATAGAAGTAAAGGACTAGTGGAATCCCTAAATTTCTCTCTCTCAATTGGCAAATAGCTGGAATTTCCCCTTAAAGGGGTACTCTGCTGCCCCAGCATTGTGAACATTCTGTTCCAGACATTTGGAGCAGACGACGGCCGCCAAGCCCACTCCCATAGACTTGCATTGAGGTGGCATGGCATGACGTCACGACCCCTGCCGCCCACACCCTGCTGCACAGAGATTGTGGGAGTCCCATCGTTGGGATCCCTGCGATCAGACATTTTATCCCCTATACATTGGAAAGGGGATAAAATGTCTAGGGGCGGAGTACCCCTTTAAAGTGCCAGGACAAGAACTTCCTCCTATTCTCAGAAGTCCAAAAAGTAATCCTAAAATGACTCCACAAAATGGGGACCTGTTACTTGAGTTGAGTGACTCACTTCTTCCTCGTCCAAATGTGAAACACCTGACTATGTCTTTGACTGTCTGGAAATGATGGGTTCCCAGAGATACCTACCAATCTCGTTCATGTCTGGGATACTCTTCTTCTGTAGCTCCACCTCTAGTGATGTCATCCCGGACCAGGAAAGAGGTTGGTAAGTGATCGTCGATATACAGTATAAACTGTATACAAACCACCTCCCCAAAGAGTTAACTAGCGCTGCAGCAGCGCTGAAAACCTCTTTCCTTGCACATTTCAGCCTAGACATTGCCAGGTTCTCCCGAGTCAAACCTGGCAATGTTGAAAAGTTTGGTGAGCTGCAAATCCCCCAAAATAAAGGTTGAATCTGGCTCGCTTAACTCTAGCGGCCATATTTCTTGTTACATGATGTAATAGATTGCTAAATTGAAGTGTAAACAACCAGACATAAAGCATGACTCATCATGAGCCTATTTTCGAGGAGATCGTCTTATATAAGAAATGTTCCCTAATATTTGCGAACCTCTCCATCTATACACAGCCTTAGAATAACAGTTGATGGGCAGTTCTGAGATAAACACAAATAAACAAACACATAAAACATCCAGATTTGTTGTGACGCAGCTTGCCGCCCTCCAACAATATTCACAAAATAGAAAATCATATTATCTCCGATTCTCTGGAATGTCTCCTATGAAGTCTGTTTGCTCACTTATGTCAATTAGAAAGTATAATACCACTCATGCCAGCGCCATGCCTGGCAGCAGAATGAACATCCCAAAATGCATCCACTCTCCTTTTTTTTCTAGTTAAAAAAAATAGCTGTTTGAAATGTCATATTCTGTATAATAAAATAAAGATTTTTTTTCCCTCTTGCATCTTATGACCAACATTCAATATGTAACAAGGCAAATAACTGGCAGAGCCCGACTGGAGTTGGCAGTGATAAAGGATGAGGCAGAACAAGTAGCTTTTTAAGTGGTATTTGAATGGGAAGATTTGGCGAACGTTCAACGTTTCTGAATCCACGCAAATGAGGGAAAGAATGATTGTCATTAGGAGCTGTGAGCGATACGCCAGGCTCTATACAGGGCGGAGGATGGGAGCGCTACGAAGGAGGATATGTTTAGAGGCAGCCGCATCAATTCTGAACAATACCGATCATTATACAGACTCCTCTCGACATGAGACTAAAAATATAACATCACAAATAATAGCATTTAGTCCGTGCAGATGTGAATGGCAAGACCCCTGACAGGGTGTCAGCCAACATGAAGTGACCATTGAGAGTCAACGGCTGTGGAAACCTGGCATTCAATGGCTAGTCAATAGCTCTTGTCTCTAACCATGTGAAGACAGTAGGAACCATACATGGAGCATGGAGAGGAAAAGAATGATCATGAGTGAGTTTCCAAATCCAGTTCCAGAGCAGTGCACTAGATCAGCAGTTCCTAACTTGGGGTACTCATACCCCCCACGGATACTTAGCAGTTCTCCTGGTGGTAGGTCAAAAAGAATCCATAATGGAGGCTGCAGCCACTGATCACTGCTTCTAAAGTGGCTGCTGATACTAATTGACGTCACTGTCCAGAGGAGCAGAGCAGAAGGACAGCAGAGGAGAAGAGCAGCCACTGGGCTGCAATGCTCCACTGCTCCTCGGGGCCATAGACCTACTGCTATGGGGCCTAGAACCATATGGGAACAGTGTGGGGGCCCACAACTGTATGGGGGACAGTATGGGGCCTACAACTATATAGGGGCACAGAGGGGAGGACCTTAAGCTATATGGGGGCAGTGTGGGGCCTATAACTATATGGAGGCAGTGTAGGACCTACAACTATATGGAGGCAGTGTGGGGCCTATAACTATATGGAGGCAGTGTAGGACCTACAACTATATGGAGGCAGTGTGGGACCTACAACTATATGGAGGCAGAGTAGGACCTACAACTATATGAAGGCAATGTGGGGCCTATAACTATATGGAGGCAGTGTGGGGCCTATAACTATATGGAGGCAGTGTAGGACCTACAACTATATGGAGGCAGTGTAGGACCTACAACTATATAGAGGCAGTGTGGGACCTACAACTATATGGAGGCAGTGTAGGACCTACAACTATATGGAGGCAGTGTGGGACCTACAACTATATGGAGGCATTGTGGGACCTACAACTATATGGAGGCAGTGTGGGACCTACAACTATATGGAGGCAGTGTAGGACCTACAACTATATGGAGGCAGTGTGGGACCTACAACTATATGGAGGCAGTGTAGGACCTACAACTATATGGAGGCAGTGTAGGACCTACAACTATATGGAGGCAGTGTAGGACCTACAACTATATGGAGGCAGTGTGGGACCTACAACTATATGGAGGCAGTGTGGGGGCCTACAACTATATGGGGACAAAAAGGGGGCACTATTACTTAGAGGGCAATACACATGGGCTGTTTGAAAGAGGTAAATGACAGTGATCTGAGAAAATTTTGTGGTGTCCCGGTAACGTATTGCATACCATACCTAGTGTAGAGGTCACCAAAGTCAGAGTAACTACGTTCAGGTAGGGTTCCTCAGGTGGGATAGCCCCCAGTCGCCTCTCCTCAAATCTGATTCTCTAATGATAATATATGTATATATATTTAATAATAGTATATATTTTATGATAATGTTTAGTTCTTACCTTGTTCAGCGTCGCAGGACCTTTGGTCATGTGACCATGCTAATAACCTCTATGGTATGTTTGAGGACCTTTGGAGGTCCTTGGGTCATGTGTTACCCACAAGTCTTTGTAATGGTGATTGACATCAGTATGGACCAATTAGCATTAGTCCAGCCCCTGCCCATATAAGGGAGCTGCGTCCAATTATCGCTCTCTTGGGTTGCTGCTCTCGTGGATGCCGGACTAGCAGGACGGATCTGTGCAACTTTCAAAGACACGCTAGGCCTAAACACCTACCGGCCTCAGCTTAACCAAAACCGTGAGTTCAAATCTAAATCCCCGCTAATGCTAGTGTGACTTCTGGACCGCAACTAATCCCCTAAATCCAGTGGAACAGCGCACAATACTAAAAGACTCTAAATCTCCCCATAGGGGGAGATTTATCAAAACCTGTGCAAAGGAAAAGTTGTCCAGTTACCCATAGCAACCTATCAGATCGCTTTTTTCATTTTGCAGATGCCTTGTGAAAAATGAAAGAAGCGATAAAATTCCTCCGTTCTGCTGCTCACTCATTCTGACATCCACTGCTCAGGAAGGGGTGTGTCCGAGGCAAGCACTGAGCCCGCCCTCACTCACCATGCATTCACTTCCTCGCTAAGTTTACTGTGCTGTGTCTCTTCAACCAATCAATGCAGGCTGCTCTGTAACCACTCCTCTTTGTTTTCATGCTGCAGTCCGATAGGACAAGAGTGAGTACAGAGAAGTGCTAGTCCTTTTCTCACTTACTGGACTTTGTCCCAGTCTGTGTTTCACCTGGGACAAAGATGATGCTGCACCTGGACAGGACCATGTTCTAGATGTATGGGGACCGCTAGTCTATGTATCTTTTTTTTATAGAAACGATGGCTTATTTAAAAAAAAAAAAAAAACTAAGCCATGGTGTTTATTGAAAGGAGATACAGTTTTTTTTTTTGTTTTCTTTTTAAGTATAAACAGGAAGATGGGCTTTATGGCTATATTTAACCCCTTAACGATTTTGGACATAAATGTATGTCCTGGTGTGGTGGTACTTAACGCACCAGGACGTACATTTATGTCCTATACATGACACAAGCACCAGATCAGCACAAGATACTGATCAAGGCATCTGCGGCAGTGTGGCACTTTCAATGGGTGATTGGATCAATCGCTGTGCTGCAGCGGGGATCCAATCACTCAAGATGGCGGCCAGAGGTCTCCTCACCTGCGTCCTACCATTATCCTGCTGTCTTCTGCTCTGGTCTGCAATTGAGCAGACCAGACCAGAGCAGTAGATAGCCAATAATGCTGTCCAGTGCTATGCCTATGCATAGCACTGAACAGTATTAGCAATCAAGTGATTGCTATAAATAGTCCCCTATGGGGACTTTATAAGTGTAACAAAAGTAGAAAAAAAAAGTGGTAAAAAAATTGAGAAAAATAAATGTGACTAAGCCCCTCCCCCAATAAAAATGTCCCCCTTTTTAAAAAATAAATAAATAAATGAACATATCTGGTATCACTGCGTGCGTAAGTGTCCAAACTATGAAAAAATACTGTTAATCATCCCGTACAGTGAACGGTGTAAATGTAAATAAAATGTAAAATGATTAGAAATTGCTGCATTTTGGTTACAAAAAAATTGCGCTACAAAAAAATTGCGCTCATACAGCCCCGTATACGAAAAAATGAGAAAGCTATAGGGGTCATAATAGGGTGACATACAAATTTTGTTTAAAATTTTTTATTTTTTTTTAATTGGTACAATAATAGTAAAGCTGTTAACATGGGTATAATTTAAATCATATTGACCCACAGAATATATAGAACATGTAATTTTTACCATAAAGTGCACTCCAAAAAACCCTCCAAAATTTGCAAAATTGCGGTTTTCTTTTTAATTTCCCCACAAAATAAATTATTTTTGGATGTGCCATACATTTTATGGTAAAATAAAAGGTGTAATTACAAAGTACAATTGATCACGCAAAAAACAAGCTCCATATGGGTCTTTGGATGGAAAAATACAAAAATTGTGAATTTTAGAAGGTGAGGGGGAAAAAACGAAAACAAAAAAAAATGAAGCTGGCTGAGTCCTTAAAGGGGTAGTTCAGTTAAAATTTGTTATCTATTATTAGTTTCCTCCCTCATAGTTTTTTTTTTCAATTTTTGCAATAAACATCCATTAAAAATGTACACTTGAAACTATGCTCCTAATGCGGGGAATCTATGCTTCTAATGTGGGGGAACTGTTGCCTATCTTCTGTTTTTTTTATTTTATTTTATTGAACTCCCAGCATGCACTGACAGCCGAAGGGCATGCTGATAGTTGTAGTTATGCAACAGCCGGAAGGGCTCATTTTGGAAACCACACTCTAGTGGTCTCCAAACTGTGCCCCTTCAGATGTTGCAAAACTGCAATTCCCAGCATGCCCAGATTGTCCAGGCATGCTGGAAGTTGTATTTCTGCAACTTGTGAAAGGCCAGATGTTGCCGAACTACAACCCCCAGCATGCCTGGACTGTCTGAGCATGCTCGGAATTGTAGTTTTGAAACATCTGGAGGAGTGCATTTTGTAGACCACTGCACAGTGGTCTCCAAACTGTTGCCCTCCAGATGTTGCAAAACTAAAACTCCCAGCATGCACTGACAGCTGAAGTGTATGCTGAGAGTTTTATTTATGCAACAGATGGAAGTGAACGGTTTTGAAACCACTGTGTAGTGGTCACCAAACTTTTGCCCTCCAGATGTTGCAATACTAAAAACTCCCAGCATGTTCACACTGTACATAAATGCTGGGAGTTGCAGTTCGGCAACATGTGAAGGGCCAAATGTTGACGAACTACAACTCCAAACATGCATGGACTGTTTTGGCATGCTGGGAGTTGTAGTTGTGCAACATCTACAGGGGCATAGTTTGTAGACCATTGCACAGTGGTTTCCAAACCGTGGCCCTCCAGATGTTGCAAAACTACAACTCCCAGCATGCCCAGACAGCCTCTGGTTGCCTAGCCATGCTGGGAGTTTTAAATTTGCAACAGCTGGAGGCACCCTGGTTGGGAAACAATGATCATATATAAAAGATATCTAATCCGCACAATTACTTGCATGAAAAAAAATACATACATGTGTATACATACGTGGGAGTTGTAGTTTTGCAACAGATGGCCCCCATTTTGTGAATCATTGCTATATAGTACAGCAGATGAAAGCAGAATGGGAATGGTTGCTTAGTAACATTCTGGGTGCTGAGGCTGGTCAGGTGACTGGGGCAGAAACGGCAGTAAGGAGGAAGTGAGCACAGAGCGGCAGCAAAGAATGCTGGGACATGTAGTTTAAAGACAGCATGCAGGGAAAGGAACAAGCAGGAGGGCAAAAAGGTGTATTAGAGCCACGTACAGGAGATACAAAGGTCACAGTAGAATAATAGATGCAAGGTTAATGTCCTATGCTCATCTGAGTTTTTTTCTTTTTTTAATGTTCGTTGGATAACCCCTTTAAGGCCCAAATGGGCTTAGACCTTAAGGGGTTAAATGTCTGGGTGTTGTCATAAAAATAAAGGGTGTGGTTATGCAAAAAAAAAAAAAAAAAAGGAGAGGGTACATGGGTGTGGTTATGCAAAAATATAATGGCATATGCAAAATCTGGGCAAGACATTGGGCCTCATTTACTAAGCCAAACCCAACAGTTTTTATTGGGTTTTGTGGATTAAATTTGGGTGCACGCTTGTGCGACACTTTTTGCTACTTGTTTGGGCAAAAAATAGTCTACATTCTCACAAATCACTCGGAGAGTTTGAAAAAAAAAAAAAAAAAGGGTGTGGCTTATTAAAAAATGGGCGTACCCCAAAATTTTTCAAAAAATCACTCAGTTTTTTTTTTGGTCCAAAAGCCAATAAAAAAGCGGAGAAGAGTGAATTTTAAAAAGCCGACTGCCAGAGGGTGGTGCAAAAACACGAAAAATGGTTGGTTTTCCTCCAGCATGGTTCATATGGGCAATATCCATAAACTAGGTAAACCAAAGTTCAATTTCATCGGAACTTATATTCCTGACTTGATAGGATATATGGACAAATATGAAATTTTTATACCTTAAAGGGGTACTCCAGTGGAAAACTTTCTTTTTTTTAAATCAACTGGTGCCATGAAGTTAAACAGATTTGTAAATTACTTCTATTAAAAAAATCTTAATCCTTCCAGTACTTTTTAGGGGCTATATACTCAGAGGAAATGCTTTTCTTTTTAGATTTCTCTGATGTCATGACCACAGTGCTCTCTGCTGACCTCTGCTGTCCATTTCAGGAACTGTCCAGAACAGCATATGTTTGCTATGGGGATTTTCTCCTGCTCTGGACAGTTCCTAAAATGGACAGCAGAGGTCAGCAGAGAGCACTGTGGTCATGACATTAGAGAAATCTAAAAAGATAAGCATTTCCTCTGTAGTATACAGCCCCTAAAAAGTACTGGAAGGATTAAGATTTTTTAATAGAAGTGATTTACAAATCTTGAAAACCTATAGCTTATGCCTCTAGGACCTCACCAATGGTGCATAATGGTGTGGGCAATGATAGATGTAACAGCGTTTACTCAGAAATTGTTTTTTAATTCAGATTATAAAATATAAATATGTAAAACAGTAACAAAATATCACATTACACTGGCACTATCTAATGTAAATCTCACTAGGCCCTAGTGAGATATCCAAAATATAAAAAAGATATATGAATAAACGGGTCTGGCGATGATGGTACGCCGGGAGCGGTGGAAGGTCCGGGATTGGCGTCCCACGTGGAAGCAGGAGATGAGGCTATGCGATGCAGTGGATGGTAAAGTTGCAGCCAGGCAGGGCGGAGTAGGACAGATTTAACTCCTCTGTTACCAAAATGTTTGCAGATGGACACTGATAATAACTGTGTGAACAGTGCCAGATTTCTAAACGCGTTTCGGGGTACTGGGAAACATGGACCTCCGACCCCTTCCTCAGTAGAAATGTGTATATATGTTTTAATTATATTTTTATTATTAGTTATCTGCAGATTTACATTAGATAGTGCCAGTGTAATGTGATATTTTGTTACTGTTTTACATATTTATATTTTATAATCTGAATTAAAAAACAATTTCTGAGTAAACGCTGTTACATCTATCATTGCCCACACCATTATGCACCATTGGTGAGGTCCTAGAGGCATAAGCTATAGGTTTTCATTATTTACATTATTGTTGCCGGTGGGGTCCGGCTTTAGCTTTAACTGCCTCAGTCCTTCTGTTGTGAGCTGCACCTCATTTTAAGTCATTTACAAATCTGTTTAACTTTCTGGCACCAGTTGATTTAAAAAAAAAAGTTTTCCATGGGAGTACCCCTTTAACACTTTTCCTTGTGCATTGATGATGTTCTTTTCTTGAAACAATGGTCCCCACCTAAGTCATTCTCCTGATTACCAAACCTTACAATTCACTCTACTCACTCAGGCAAGAAGCATTCCTTCAGTATTCTCCACACCCAGTTTCATCTGTCATACAGCCAGATGGCATAGTGTGATTTATTAAAGCGCAATTTCTTTCTTCTACTCCAGATTCCCAATGGCAGTGTGTTTATAGCTCTGCAGCCAACACTTGGCATTGCAAAACCGTAAGTCCAGTCACTGAAACTCTTAAAGGGGTACTCCGCTGCTCAGCGTTTGGAACAAACTGTTCCAAACGCTGGAGCTGGGAGCTCGTGATGTCATAGCGCTGCCCCCTCATGATGTCACGCCTCGCCCCCTCAATGCAAGTCTATGGGAGGGGGCGTGACGGCTGTCACGCCCCCTCCCATAGACTTGCATTGAGGGGGCGGGGCGTGACGTCATGAGGGGCTGAGGATATGACGTCACGAGCTCCGGGTGCCGGCTCCAGAGTACCCCTTTAAGAACAGCTGCTTTTATAGATGGGAACTTGGTAGCGAGTGATGCAATGAATAAGTGTATGGACCTGCAACTGTAGGAAGAAGAAAGGCAGCAGCCAAACCTAGACCCTGGTGTCCAAGGAAACCCTAAGGCTATACTGACACATGAGAAAATCCCTTTATTATGAATTGTAAATGGGAGGAGCCATTGGGGCTCAGGAACTTAAAGTGTCACCTCTGGGGCCTAATGTTTCACAGTTGAACTGTTATTGTTTTTAGACATTTCTATGATAAGAGAAATGACCAGTGATTTTCCCCATCGTTCTTCTGTGGGTAGACTGTGCACAGAGTCAGTCTCCTTCCCTCTCTGGCAGCTGACACTATTGTTTTTGTTTATTTTCTCTGCAGGCAGAGTCTTCTCAGTTAGGGTATGTTCACACGGCGGAATGTCCCTGCGGAATTCTACAGGAAAATTCCGCATGGACATTCTGCTGCAGCAGAGTCCCATTGATTCCAATGGAAACCCTGCTGCACCGTTCACACGTTGGAATTTCCACTGCAGATATTTATGACACAGAAATCCTGATTCTGGCATCGGAAAAAGAATAGACTCATAAGGCCATGTTATGGCAGAGGCTCAGCTCAGTCTCTTCTGTCAGTTGCTGAAATGTGAACAGAGGATCACTATGCAGAGACCTGTCTGTGAGGGGAGTGACTGAGCATGTGTGTCCACCAGCACTCGGCTCAGTAGGTGGATGTGCACATTGTTAAACACTTTGAACACCAGGTGGCGCCATACCTTGTACATAAATGTCATAACTCTTTTTACTGGATGGTTTTGTTAACAGTGTGAAAAAGGTAAACATAGTTCATTTTTGTACAATCTGTATAATGAAGTGATATTTTACAGGGGGGGGGGGGACGGGGGGGCGACCCTTTAGCAACCAAGATTTTTTTTTTTTATTGAAAGTTGCTGAAAGTTTATTACTGTGATTTGTTTGGGTGTCATGAAACACAATAGCAAGAAGCTCATTAACACATTTACTGTTTATTGTGCTAATTCCTTCTGACACCGGAGCTCCGGGCCATCACATTGGGAAGGAACAGGTTCTGGTAGAATGAACTTTCCCCGGCAATTAATTGAAAGTATATTTCCAGAGATTTCCTCAAAAGCCGAGCAGGGCAGATATCTCATGTGATATAATAAAGTTGCTTTCTTGTTAAAATCCCATATCTTATCCTTCATTTCTTGCAATCATATTGATTTCCTTTTCCACACTTATCTTTCATGGGCACTGGTTGACTGGAGACAAGATCTTCTGGGTGACCAACCGACAGAGGAATGAGCTCTATATATGAGCTTTATATAGTCAATAATAGCTGAGCACCGCCTGGAGTGAGAGAACACTCTGCTTGTTGCCTGGCTGTTTCACCTAGCGATTAGCACTTCCTGCTTCATTCTGTTTTGGCCAGGCCTTAGTAAAAGGAGCGCAAGAAAATGGCGGACTGCACAAGCAAATGAACTGAGCAGTATCTTGAGCTGGGGAAGGAGGAGTCTGGACATGTGCTTGTGGCTATCTTGGATTACTGGCAGAAAGCAGAGAGAGAGAGAGAGGGGGGGGGGGGAGAGAGAGGGGGGGGGAGAGAGGGGGGGGGAGAGGGGGGGGGGAGAGAGAGAGAGGAGGGAACAGCCAGTCAGTCACGATCTTGTCCCAAGTGCTGCAGCAACTCAATGAAATCTGCTAGTAAGTTGACAAGATCCAGAGCTGGTTGCAGCAAAGCCCTCTGTAAGCAGTGAAGAGAAACTTAAGGATGGACTGACCTGATTTAGAGCCTGTGGAAGGGTAAGCTTAAAACCTTTTTTTTCTCTTTTCCACAACAGGGTACCCTAAGCTCACAAACAGATAAAAGACCTTGATCTCTGCTTTATTGGCATTCAGAGAGTTTCAGCCTACTCCAAGTAAAACTGTGGAGAAGGACTTTGTATGGGCCACATCTATTCAATATGCACCAACTGAAGGTACCCAACGGCCACTACAGCAAAGATTTGGGTGGGCCTCAGGTGTTATTGTGCATGGATATGGCCTGTATACATATTGTATTTGTCTGATTTTTGTGCTATACTGTACCTTACTGTTTTGTTAGGTTGTTCATAGTGGTTTTCCTTACTGCAATACAAAGTTAGGTTTGTGTCAGTTTTATAAATGTTGCAGGATCCTAAATCCATACCCTGGATGCTCTGTTGGGTGGAGGCACTACCACAGATATATTCTCCAGCTCCCACATCATGGAAGCTCAGGAGAACACGGAGCGGTAACAAGGTTAAGGGAAACAAGGGATATAGGTGGACACCCCCAAAACCCTGTTATTGATGGAGGCACTGCTGAGATAAACTGGCATACAGCCAGTAAGGATATGTTAATTCCCTAGGCCTCTCCTTCCTTTGCAACAGAGTGGGCCAGACAACGAACATAATGGTAATAAAGATGGTGTCTTCAGGGATATTCTGCAGGATTCTGATGGTAACTAAGTTAAGGGATTCCAGGGATATGGGTGGACACCCCCAAAACCCTGTTATTGATGGAGGCACTGCTGAGATAAACTGGGATACAGCCCATAAGGATATGTTAATTCCCTGGGCCTCTCCTTCCTTTGTAACAGAGTAGGCCCAACAATGGAAATACCGGGAATAAAGATGGCATCCTCAGGGATATCCTGCGGGATTCTGATGTTAACTAGGGTAAGGGACTCCAGGGATATAGGTGGACACCCCTGAAACCCTGTAACACATTATTTGTCTCAAAATCTTAAAAGTTTTTTTTCAGTGGGAAGTCTTTTAACAGCACGTGAAGATTTTCTTTTTACGGTGTAAGCCAATGTTCCATTTTCTAGAGTGAATCTTATGAGTTCCCTCCACTGAAACACACATTAGCCCCAAGGTGGCTATCAATTTATTTAAATAAAAAAAAGAAATAATTCTGATAAAGCACATGTTCAGTACAAATGGCTTAACCTCATATGGGAGAAAGCTGATCAAAAAATGGTTGAAGGGGTACTCTGCTGCTAGACATGGTATCCCCTATCCAAAGGCCGGTGCCCCATCACCATCTCTGCCTCAGCACCGCTGTCATCCGATGCACAGAGTGAACTCTGCTCCATGTTGGAAGACTGGCGACCACAGTTGCCACGCCCCTACCATTAAAGTCTATGGGAGGAGCCATGATGGCTGTGTACTAGCCATCACACCCCCTTCCATAGACATAAGGCTGGAGGTACCCTGGTTGGAAAACACTGCCTTACCTGTATAAAGAATCCCTTGGGGAAAACAAAAACACAAAAATGAAATTGTCCTCAAGGCCAAAATGGGCTGTTTCCTTAAAGAATTAATTTAACATGGACTTATAATGAGATATATAGTAGAATTATTCCCTTGACAGTATTATCAATGGCCAGTAAGTCTGGTATGTGACTGCCATGGCCAGAAATTATCCACAGTGATCACAGTCACTTCAAAATAATGTTTCCATACAAGTTATTTTTAATGTTTTTTTAATACAAAAAAGGGCAAATTTTTTATGTATTTTGGTTTATTTTCTGTAGTTTTGTCTGGCGTATTCTTAATTTTATTGGAAATGCTTTTTTTTTTCAGAATTTGGCAGTTTTTTTACTCTGTTCTAACACTGATGATTCTTTGCGTTTGTTAAACCCACATTGTTTCTCTTGGCAGGCTGCGATTTTAGAGAACTGCCACTTGCCAAAAAAAAACACCAAAGGCAAAAATATGGGTTTGGCATTTCATATTTTCCCATTGACTCCCAGCTAATATCTGGCCTCAGTGTTTTTTTAAACACAAAATAAAACCCTGTGCGGCAAATGTGTTTTTTATTTTTTTTTTGCAGTTTTTGACACAAAAAAAAATTGACACAAAACTAGTGGAAACCCAGCCTTAAAGGGAATAAATCATAAAATTTTACTGTATATAACACTTGGCAACGCGTTATATATGGTAAAATCTGTATCCTCACCATCACTGGGGGACGTTTTTGCCCCCAGGGTTGGTGAAGATATGAAGTTATAAATCCCTCCCCCCCCCCCAGCCCTCCCCAGGGTGGAGATTTGTACTAACCAGCACTTGTCACTCCCCCATTGCTCCGTGGTCCCGCCCCCTCGGCTTGATTGGCGGCTTGCATCACCACTCTGCTCCATCTGCAGAGCAGTGACCCGAGCAGTCAATCAAGCCAGGGGGCAGGACCACGGCCGGTGCGACAGGACCCAGTATGTATAGGTGCCCGCCCAGGCGACTGCTTGCGGGGAAGCCCGGGGGACTTTATTACTTTATATCCTCACCATCCCTGGGCGCAAAAACTTCCCCCGGGATGGTGAGGATAAAGATTTTAGCATATATAACGCATTGTCAAGCGTTATATATGTAAAATCTGATGATTGGTTCCCTTTAAAGAGTACCTGTCATCAAACCATATTTTGTAAGCGAACTCAGATTATATTCACTAACTACTCCCAACACCCCTCCTGCCCTCAAAAAGTTTTTTGAGCTTTAGAAAACTCTGTATCATCCCTTTCCCCTTGCTAACATTGTGTGAGCCCCCGGCAGGAGAAAGTTTGCGTTCCCCAGCAGGCGCAATATCACTGAAGCCTGTGAGAGCTGTGCTCCACCATGCCCCACATGCACTTCCTGAGTTTGGTCTCGTGCCAGGCCGGGAGGAAACCAACTAACTGTTTGACTTGTGCAGGGAACAGAACAGAGCCACCTAGTGGCCATTTTTTCCATCACATTAAAAACATATAAATGTTGAGAATTTTAACAGCAAGTAAATAGCAAAGTTTCTTATAATTACATAAGGAACAATATATTAAAAGTCTAGTTTGGTGACAGGTTCTCTTTAATGCAGTGATCGGCAATGGAGCATGGAACCCTTAATGCTGTGTAAGGGGGCAATTTAACTGATAAATATTGGCTTTTTGTCATTTAATGCCTTTTTCTTTCCATTTAGTTTAGCCATATTCGAATTTGCGATATTTCACAAATATTTGGAAGAATATTCGTCCTATATTCGCAAATTTCGCATATTCGTTCACTTTTTTTCCATGTGAAATTCGTAATAAAACACGCAAAATGCTTTCAACTACTTTCCTATTGGTTACCTCTGACAACTGTATTTGCATCCTTCTCATTGGCCCACAAGCAAAAAGAAGGGAGGGATCAGTGTCCTCTGGAAGTGCTGATATTTGCGAATTTTCGCATATTCGCATATGCACCTTCTTTGGACCAAAAGCTGGAAGCAAGGAGGGATGATCACTTTTTATTTACACAGTACACATCATTGTGATGTGTACTGTGAAAAAAAAAGAATATTTGTCATAACAAATTTAATTTGCGATATTCAAAATATTTGCAAAATCGCGTACTTCCGATATTCGCTAAAAAAAATTTGCTATTCGAGTCCTGTCTGTCCACCCTCACTTCCTGTATTTTGACTCCTCACATTTCTTAACCAAGGTATATTGCAAAAATACATATAATGGTATTATCTATATTATATAAAAAGTTTTTGTTAACGAAAGGTACACTTTAAGAGATGTGGGATTATGGGTAATTACCGATTGCCAGACCCTGTCCTCATGTCATGCGGGCTTCTTCTTAATAGAGTATAGACTTAATGAAGGATTCGCTGCACCTTTATACCATTATAATAATTATAGAACATCAGAGCTCCAATTAACATTTGCTGGTGCATTCTAATAACCATCACTTAACTGCGTTCTCCCTTTTAATTAAGTGCTGGATATAAAAAGCGAGCGGTAATTCCTGCCACTGATTTTTGTAACTTTGCATTCATTGAAGTAAATAGTACAGTCAGTATTATTATTTTTTAATTATTAAATTTTTTTTTTACAGATTTTAAGGGAGATAAATCCTCCAAAGCACAATTTAAAAGCAGATTCTGCCATCTAGTGGTCATACGTTATATTGCAGTTATATTGTTTTTTTATTAACTGAATACGGAAATATGAATCCGATGAATGGCTTTTGTTTAGCTAGTATATATATATATATATATATATATATATATATATATATATTATACTTTTCACTGTAAAGATCCATGAATTGAATTATTTGATAATTACAAATAACAATTACAAAAAATTATAAAATCTAAACATTTTTTTAGATACCTTTTAATCTGTTTTGCTATTGACAATCGTGTAAAACAAATGGAAAGTAGTCCTTGGCTGATAATGCCTTGTCATGCTCTTTTTATTTTTTCATATTTTTTTTTTTTTTTTTTTTTTTTGTGCGGGGGGGGGGGGGGGGGGGAGGGTTGTATATGTTGAAAAGTGACTTTTACAGAAGCTGTCTCCAGAAGAGCTGCCTTTTTTCCCTCTGTAGAGCTACCTTAAAGGGGTACTCTGGTGGAATACATGTTTTTTAAATCAACTGGTGCCAGAAATTTATACAGATTTGCAAATTACTTTTATTAAAAAATTCTTAATCATTCCAGTACTTATCAGCTGCTGTATACTACAGAGGAATTGTGAATTTCCTTTCCAGTCTGGCCACAGCGCTCTCTGCTGACACCTCGGTCCATGTCAGGAACTGTCAAGAGCAGGAGCAAATCCCAATAGAAAACCTCTCCTGCTCTGGACAGTTCCTGACATGGACAGAGGTGTCAGCAGAGAGCACTGTGGTCAGACTTGAAAGAACTGCACAACTTCCTCTGGAGCATACAGCAGCTGGTAAGTACTGGAAGGATTAAGATTTTTTTTAATAGAAGTAATTTACAAATCTGTATAACTTTCTGGAGCCAGTTGATATGAAAAAAATTGTTTTCCACAGGAGTACCCCTTAAATGGGGCTTAGTTGCAATACCTGGCACAGCCAATGAGCATAAGTGGTCTTGTAAAAAAAAAAAAAAAAATCCTTTATTTGTACAATTTCATTCAACTCCTTTCATGGGCATTATACAATAAACAAGTTTTCATTAAATAGATGTAATTTGATGACCAATTTTTCTTTTGTCTTTTATTTTGTTACTAGCTGAGTACCCGGCGTTTGCCCAGTATCTTGTTGTCATACCCCAACCCCATATCCTGTCCTCATATCCCGACCTCCTATCCCCTCCTCCTATCCCGACCTCCTATCCCGACATCATATCTCGACCTCCTTTTCCCGACCTCCTTTTCCCGACCTCCTATCCCGGTCCTCCTATCCCGACCTCCTATCCAGTCCATCTATCCCAACCTCCTATCTCCACCTCCTATCTTGACCTCCTATCCTGACCTCCTATCCCGTCCTCCTATCCTGACCTCCTATCCCGACCTCCTATCCCGTCCTCCTATCCTGATCCTCCTAACCCGACCTCCTATCTGGATGCATAATATGTGTACCTGGTATTGAAATATCTCCAGCCGTACGGAAATTATGTGGGAACATACATTTCCCATTGATTTGCATGGGACTTTAAACAAAAACCCTGACATTCACAAATGGGGGTAGTTAAGGGTTAAATTAACTATCCTATATTTTAATTGGACATATAAGTAACATGTGACCAAGTATTATCGAAATATCTCCAGCCGTTTCGAAGTTATGCAGTAACATATATTTCCCATTGACTGGTATGGGACTTTAAACATAAACCCCGCCCCTGGCAAATGGGGGTGAGTAAGGGTTAAATCACCTATCCTATGTTTGTTGTTGACATATAAGTAACATGTGTGCCAAGTTTCATGTTAATATCTTTAGCCGGTTGGACGTTTTAGTGGCACATACATACATACATACACACACACACATTGAGTTTTATATATATATATATATATATATATATATATATATATATATATATAAATCCCTTGAAAAGAATGATCAGTTTCAGAATGCTAGTGTGAACAATATTTTTTTTTTTTTCTAGACTTCTTACCCCCTAGTGATGGGCATTCTGGCTCTTTTCAGTAAGAAGGCACCCTCAGTTCACAAAAATAAGGTAGGGGAGGTGGGCATCAATCCTGGACTCTTGTAGGTGCCTTTTGGCCTGAAGGGGAAGGGAAAGATTTGTTAAGGACGCTACACTTTCGGAGAACAGTGTGCACTTTTTTTTTTGCACTTGGTAAACCTCTTAAGGACGCAGGGCATACCTGTACGCCCTGCGCCTGATCCCAGTCTATAATGCGGCTAATGAAAGCCGGGACCTTGGGCTAATAGCGTGTGGCACCGATGGTTATGCCGCGCGCTATTAACCCTTTAGATGCGGCATTCAAAGTTGATACACTCCCGGCAGCTCAGTCGGGCTAATCGGAACCATCACGGTGAAATCCGTTAACTGCATCCAACGCGTCCGATTGGCGATTGATTGCTCCAAGCCTGAAATCCAGGTTTGAGCAATGGACCGCCAATAACACTAATCATTGCCATGTTAATGTGTGGCAGTGATCTGTGTAAAAGATCTATGGGAGCTATAACATTGCAAAAAATAATGTGAAAAAAAGCTAATAAAGATCATTTAACCCCTTCCCTAATAAAAGTAAGAATCACCCCCCTTGTCCCATAAAAAAAAAAACAGTGTAAATAAAAATAAATATAAACATATGTGGTATCACCGCGTGTGAAAATGTGCAAACTATAAAAGTATATAATTAATTAAACCGCACGTTCAATGGCGTACACGCAAAAAAATTCCAAAGTCCAAAATAGCTTATTTTTGGTCACTTTTTATATCATGAAAAAATGAATAAAAAGCAATCAAAATGTTCGATCGATAGAAAAATCAAACAGCTAAAAACTTCAGGTCACGGCGCAAAAAATGAGCCCTCATACCAGCCCGTATGCTGAAAAATAAAAAAGTTATAGGGGTCAAAAGATGACAATTTTAAATGTAATTATTTTCATGCATATAGTTATGATTTTTTCCAGAAGTATGAAAAAATCAAGCCTATATAAGTAGGGGATCATTTTAATCGTATGGACCTACAGAATAAAGATAAAGTGTCATTGTTACCGACAAATGAACTGCGTAGAAATGGAAGCCCCCAAAAGTTACAAAATTGCTTTTTTTCTTCAATTTTGTCACACAATGATTTTTTTTTTTTCCTTTTTGCTGTGGATTTTTTGATAAAATTACTAATGTCACTGCAAAGTAGAATTAGTGGCGCAAAACATAATATGGAATTTTAGGTGCAAAATTGAGTCCTTAAGGGGTTAATAAATGCACTGCCTCGCCATCTTTAAAAAATGTAAAAAAAAAGAAAGCTGTTAATAGATTATTTTGACTTCTGGAGAGATCTCTGACTTTGGTATACATTCCCAATCAGTTTCCAACACTCCTAGTTGGAGTAAAACATTGACTTTAAGGGAAAGCCAAAAAAAAGTTGTGTGAGAGCTGCTTTACATTTCCTTACTTCACAGAATTTTCAGTGGAGCGTGAATAATCTATAAGTCATTACACGTCTATATGATCTCATCGAGAACAAACAGCCCTTTTGTCCTATGATAAAACCCGCACACAGTGAGTGTCAATCAGCAAACAGAAAATTAAAGTTTTGCAAAAACTGTCTTGCGTTAACAATGTTAAGAGAGCAGAATATGATCACATGTCCAAGCTCCTGTCCAATAGATGCAGGAGTTGGACCTATTTCACCCCCTAGCCTGGGAGAGGTGGGACTTTTTCTCTCCTCTTAAACTACCTGAGAAGAGTACAAGAATAAGCCTTAGGTTATGTTCACACGTCCGAATTTCCGCATTTAAATCCAAATGAAAATTCTGCATGGGTTTAAAGCATCTTCACTTCAATGGGATTCTGCAGTCCCACTCACACAGCAGAATTTTTGCAGCTAAAATTCTGCATTCCGTGTTCTGCAAAAAAAGTCATGTCTTATAATTTAGCAAAATTTGGCTGTGAAAGCCCGTTGAAGTCAATGGGGCTTTTTTTTCTCCACTAAATGTGGATTTGGTGTGAATTCTGTGTAGAATTTAACTTTTGCAATGAATGGAGGCACCTTTTTAACATGCACTGTGGATTTATGTGGAATTCAAGACACTATTACAATCTTTTTCATGGAGCACACAGGACAAATCGTGTGACGTCACAGAATTGTATACTTGTATCCCACATGAATCTGCTGTATCAGCTGTGAGTTTCCATCTAAACAAATATTCTAACTATGATAACACTCTAAAACGATTTATGTTGGACGTCCTCTTTTTTGTTCTGAAACACAATTTTTTCTCCTTTGATGGGCAATTTTATTCTCAGATAACAGGATGCCCCATGGGGGCCAATTTTTCCCCGTCCCTAGCTAATCTGTACATGTCCAACTGGGAGGAGGTTCATCTATATACGGCCAATAACAACTTCCACCCCCTTGTGGGGTGGTATGGCTGTCATATAGATGACCTCCTCCTGGTGTGGACCAAAGAACAAGTCATCCTGTTTGTAGACTACCTTAATCATAATTCTCACAACCTTAAATTTACCAATCAAATGAACAACAAAAAGACCAACTTTTTGGATTTGACAGTAACGGGAGACACAAAGAATAATGTGATACACACAAAACTATTCCGTAAACCCAACATCTTGCATGCGAAAAGCAGTCATCCCATACATACAACCCGCAATCTCCCTATAGAAGAACTTATATGAGCAGAGAGAGCATCTTCCTCTACATCAGCATACGAAGCAACCTGTCGGAGTATTAAAAACCGGTTTAAAAACCGAGGTTATACACAATCAATATTAAATAGAGCACAATGTATAGCCGACCCCAATCAAAGAGACGCTTACTTACAAGAACCTATTTTAAATTCTACACAAATTAATTCCCCATATGTGGCAACCTCTTCCACATCGTACAGTAGGGATATTCAAAACATCTGCACCATACTATGGAAACATTTACCCATCTTATATCAGGATAATGATGTGGCAGCTCTCCTACAGAACGGTACCCACTTTGCTGCTAAAAAGGGAGAATCTTTAAAGGGGTACTCCGCCCCTAGACATCTTATCCCCTATCCGAAGGATAGGGGATAAGATGTCAGATCGCCGGGGTCCCACTGCTGGGGACTCCAGGGATCGCTGCTGCAGCACCCCGCTATCATTACTGCACAGAGCGAGATCGCTCTACACATGATGACGGGCAATACAGGGGGCGAAGCATCGTTACGTCACGGCTCTGCCCCTCGTGACATCACGGCCCGCCCCTGTCAATACAAGTCTATGGGAAGGGGGCGTGGTGGTTGTCACGCCCCTGCCATAGACTTGCATTAAGGGGACGGGCCATGATGTCATGAGGGGCGGAGCCATGACGTCACGCTGCTCCGGCCTCTGTATCGCCCGTCATTACACACAGAGCGAACTTGCTCTGTGCAGTAATGATAGCGGGGTGCCGCAGCGGCGATCCCCGGGGTCCTCAGCAGCGGGACCGCGGCAATCTAACATCTTATCCCCTATCCTTTGGATAGGGGATAAGATGCCAGGGGAGGAGTACCCCTTTAAGAGATCTCCTATCTCCAAGGGAATTGACTAAAAAAAAATGAACAAAAATTGTCTGGCAACCAGAGGTTGTTACAGGTGCAATTGGGCCAGATGCACCTGCTGTACCCTATTATCTAATACATCTACTTTTTCATCTACTACATCCAAACAGAAATATACTATAAAAACTTTACTCAATTGCAATTCTACACATGTAGTTTATTTGGTTACATGTAAAACTTGCCATTTTCGCTGCCCTGCCAGCATCCTTACGAGCAATCGCTCAATATCTGGACTTACCAGACATTTTCGTGATCAACATCAGAATGACCTTACAGATTTTGAAGTGATGGGGATTGAAAAAGTTTTTTCATGCCGTAGGGGAGGAGATTCCCAAAAAGCCTTTTGGATTCTCACCCTCGATACATGTTCCCCGAAGGGCATGAACACTAAACACGATCTTATGTACATCTATTGAATATCTATCTATTCCCCACCCTTCCACTATACATAAACATTATCTTTCTCTACATATATTTTATGTATATTTTTTTACTCCATCTCTACAGATTATTTACTTTTTGGCTATACACCAAGTTAGGTCCTATTCATACACATGCGGCAACTGAGCCTCTCTCTATATATGCGTTCTAGGATCATGTGCCATTACTTATATGCATATATTCCTTATGGCTACTTTAAGCTTTTGCATATGCGATCTGATCGTACTCTCACATTTTCTTAAATTATGATATATATGTATGCTATCAATGCTTCACTTATGTCTCATACATAGATATATATGTACTATTATTATTATACATCTATCTTTCCATATGTATCAATATAATTGTCCCAATATTGAGAGGTATCACGATATGTTTAATCATGCCGCATATCTCATCATGCATTTAAATGTCACTTTTGTGATATCTTGACACTTAGGCCCCGTTCACACTACGGAATTCTCGCGGCTGAATTCCGCGAGCGGAGATTCCGCCTGGCGGCCGCCGCCGGAGGTGCTTTGGCGCTAGGGCCGCGGGGCACTGAGCCGTCACCATTGATGGCTGTGCAGTGCTCGCGGAATCCGCTCAAAGAATGAACATGTTCTTTCTTTGCGCAGAACAATTTCAGCGGCGGAATTGTCCGCTGCGGAAATTCCGCAGAGTGAACAGGTCTCGCGGAGACCCATTCACACTAATGTTAAGCTCACACCGCGGAGTTCCTCTCGTGAAATTCCGCGAGAATTCCATAGTGTGAACGCACCCTCAGGGGGAGATTTATCATTACCTTTAGACAATTTTTTTTGTCCATTTTTTTTTTGCGCTATTCAGGCGTAGCTGGCTTTTTAGCGACTTTCTAGCGTCTTTACATATAGATACTTTTTCCTTTTCTGCCTAAATGTAGACCATTTTATTTATGACCATGCAGTGGTCACGTATTTATTATTTGCGACTTTCCTGAAAAGTCGCTATTTCTCACGCAAATGACAATTATTTGTCGCAATGCTACACCCCCTCACAGTAGATGTGACAAAAAGTTCTATGTCTCTCACATCCAGGGCCGGTGCTCAGTCACCGACCTGACCCATTCTTATAGATTGGAGCGAGGTCGGGATGCCCATGCACACTAGCATACAAGGGCCTGATCAGGACCTTGTATGCAGCAAGAGCCGCCATCAGGGGGGTACAGCCAGTACTCCAGTAAGGAGCCCGGGCCCCCGCTGCACCCCGCTTCTCTCCCCCTGCCGTCCTGGGGTCCTCCGTAGTTCAACCACCACCGCCGCCGATGCCCCATTGCCTCCCCCATCCCCGGTTTTATAATTACCTGTTCCCGGGGTCCGCACTACTTCTGGCTCCGGGGGCGTCCTGAGCTGTCACTGTGCACACTGACTGTGACGTCGCGTGGAAGTCGTCACTCATCGCTGCGCAGGGCGCAGGACGACGCAGGAGCCAGAAGTAGTGCAGGCCCTGCATGTCCAGGCATGCTGGGAGTTGTAGTTCTGTAACATCTAGCCCTGCACATGTTGCCGAACTACAACTTCCAGCATGCCTAGGTAGTCTGGGCATGCTTGGAGTTGAAGTTTTGCAACATCTGGAGGGCCACAGTTTGGAGGCCACTACACAGTGGTCCCCAATCAGTTCTCCTCCAGTTGTTGAAAAACTACAACTCCCAGCATGCCCGTCGGCTGTCTGGGCATGCTGGGAGTTGTAGTTTTGCAATAACTGGAGGCACACTGTCTGGGAAATATTATCTGTTTTCTAACTCAGTGTTTCCCAACCTGTGTGCCTCCAGCTGTTGCAAAACTATAACTCCCAGCATGCACTGACAGACCATGCATGCTGGGAGTTTTAGTTTTGCAACAGCTGGAGGCACACGGGTTGGGAAACACTTATGTAACAAACACTTACCGTATATACTCGAGTATAAGCCGACCCGAGTATAAGCCAAGGCCCCTAATTTCAACCCAAAATCCCAGGAAAAGTTATTGACTCGAGTATAAGCCTAGGGTGGGAAATACATCATCCTCCCCCCTGTCATCATCCAGACCCCCGTCATTAACATCCTCATCATCATCACCGCCTGTCATCATCCAGTCCCTCAACATCATAACCTGTCATCATCCCCTTGTCATCATCCCCACCCCCCTTCATCATCCCCTTGTAATCATCCCACACACACCCCCTTCATCATCCCCTTGTAATCATCCCACACCCCCCCTTCATCATCCCCTTGTCATCATCCCACCCACCCCCTTCATCATCCCCTTGTCATCATCCCACACCCCCCCTTCATCATCCCCTTGTCATCATCCCACACCCCCCCTTCATCATCCCCTTGTCATCATCCCCACCCCCCTTCATCATCCCCTTGTAATCATCCCACACCCCCCCCCTTCATCATCCCCTTGTCATCATCCCCACCCCCTTCATCATCCCACACCCCCCCTTCATCATCCTCTTGTCATCATCCCCCCCCCCCCTTCATCATCCTCTTGTCATCATCCGCCCTCAGTGGTCTTCAACCTGCGGACCTCCAGAGGTTTCAAAACTACAACTCCCAGCAAGACCAGGCAGTCATCGGCTGTCTGGGCTTGCTGGGAGTTGTAGTTTTGAAACCTCCGGAGGTTCGCAGGTTGAAGACCACTGCGGCCTTCAACCCCCTCTCTGCAGCATCCAGCCCCCTCTCACCCCCTTTAGTTCTGTACAGTACTCGCCTCCGCTCGGCGCTGGTCCGGTGCTGCAGGACTGTCGTCCGGTGGGATAGTGGTTCCGGGCTGCTATCTTCACCGGGGGCGCCTCTTCTCCGCGCTTCGGGCCCAGAATAGAGGCGTTGCCTTGACGATGACGCAGAAGTACGTTGGTAATGAATGTACCTCTGCGTCATTGTCAAGGCAACGTGACTATTCTGGGCCCGGGCCCGAAGCGCTTAGAAGAGGCCTCCCCGGTGAAGATAGCAGCCCGGAACCACTATCCCACCGGACGACCTCCTCTCCGGACAGTCCTGCAGCACCGGAACAGCGCCGAGCGGAGGCGAGTACTGTACAGAACTAAAGGGGGTGAGAGGGGGCTGGATGATGTCGAAGGCCGCAGTGGTCTTCAACCTGCGGACCTCCGGAGGTTTCAAAACTACAACTCCCAGCAAGCCCGGACAGACGATGGCTGCCCGGGCTTGCTGGGAGTTGTAGTTTTGAAACCTCTGGAGGTCCGTTGGTTGAAGACCACTGCGGGTGGAGAGTTCACTCGAGTATAAGCCGAGTGGGGTGTTTTCAGCACGAAAAATTGTGCTGAAAAACTCGGCTTATACTCGAGTATATACGGTATGTAACAAACTCTGTGTTTTGCAACCAATGGGCCTCCATCTGTTGCATAACTACAACCCCCAGCATGCACGGACAGCAAAAGGGCATGCTGCAAGTTATAGTAGGGTGCCTCCAGCTGTTGCATAACTACAAGTCCCAGCATGCCCTTCTGTCACTGCATGCTGAGAATTGTAGTTTTGCAACAGCTGGAGGTTTGCCTGGCTATGCTCTTACAAGTATTGCGCTGAACGCGAGACCCGTTCACACTGCGGAATTTCAGCGGCGGGCATTTCCGCCGCTGAAAGTGTTCGTGCAAAGGAAGAACATGTTCATTCTTTGCGCAGATTCCGCGATCGGACCATAGCCGTCAATGGTGACGGCTCAGTGCCCCGCGGCCCTAGCGCCGAAGCACCACCGGCGGTGGCCGCCAGGCGGAAACTCTGCTCGCGGAATTCAGCCATGAGAATTCCGTAGTCTGAATGGGGCCTTAAAGGGTACTCCGATGGAAATCAAATTATTTTAAATCAACTGGTGCCAGAAAGTTAAATAGATTTGTAAATTATTTCTATTTAAAAATCTTAATCCTTCCAGTACTTATCAGCTGCTGTATGCTCCACATGAAGTTGTGTAGTTCTTTCCAGTCTGAACACAGTGCTCTCTACTGTCCAGATTTTAACCTCTTAAGGACCCAGGACGTACGGGGACGTCCCCGCACCCTGGGCCTTAAGGACCCAGGACGTCCCCGTACGTCCTGGCGTTTTCCGGTCTCTGCCGCTCGCCGGGCAGAGATCGGAACTGGATGCCTGCTGAAATCCTTCAGCAGGCATCCAGGGCAAACGCCGAGGGGGGCCATGTAGGCCCCCCATGTCGGCGATCGCCGCAAATCGCAAGGGAAATCGCCCTTGCGATCTGCGGCGATACCGGGCTGATCGGGTCTCTGGGACCCGACCGCCCGGTAATTTCGCATGATCCCGGCTGTCACAGACAGCCAGGACCATGCTGAAGTATCGGAGCGAGGTGGCACGCCTGCCACCTCCTCCTATACCCTGCGATATGTCGGTTAGTGAACCGACCAATCGCAGGAGGGGGGGCGGTTACTTCCTCCCGTCCTGCCCGGCCCCTGAAAGTCGGGACAGGACGGGAGGAAGACCGGAGGACGCGGCGGGGGACGGGGGAGTGCTGGGGACCGGCCCCGGTACTTACCTCGTCCCTGAAGACCCGGATCCCGGCGAGGAAGATGGCGGCGGCGGCGACAGGTGAGTTGATCTTCAGCCGCGGTCGGGCCCTTTACAGCAATGCACGTCGCCGTAAAGCGACATGCATTGCTGTAATAGGACCCTGTAAACTACAACTCCCAGCATGCCCAGACATCCCTTGGCGTCTGGGCATGCTGGGAGTTGCAGTTTTGCAACATCTGGAGGTCCACAGTTTTTGGACCACTGTGCCCTTCCAGATGTTGCAAAACTACACATCCTCAGCATGCCCTTACTGTCCAGGCATGCTGGGAGTTGTAGTTCTGTAACATCTGGCCCTTCAGATGTTGCAGAACTACAACTCCCAGCATGCCTGGACAGTTTTGGCATACTGGGAGTTGTAGTTTTGCAACATCTGGAAGGGCACAGATTGGGAACCACTGTATTAGTGGTCTGCAAACTAGTCCTCCAGATGTTGCAAAACTACAACTCCAAGCATGCTGGGAGTTGTAGTTCGGCAACATCTGGCTCTAAAGATGTTGCCGAACTACTACTCCCAGCATGCCTGAGAATGTTTGGGAGTTGTGGTTTTGCAACAGCTGGAGGCACACTGGTTGGGAAACATTGTTTCCTAACTCAGTGTTTCCCAACCCGTGTGCCTCCAGCTGTTGCAAAACCACAACTCCCAAACATTCTCAGGCATGCTGGGAGTAGTAGTTTTGCAACAGCTGGAGGTCCCCCCCCTGTGAATGTACAGGGTACACTCACATGGGCAAGGGGCTTACAGTGAGTATCGGGCTGCAAGTTTGCAATGCAGCAAATTTTGCGCGGCAGCTCAAACTCGCTGTAACCCCCCCCCCCGCCCGTGCGACTGTACCCTAAAAACACTACACTACACTACCACAAAATAAAATAAAAAGTAAAAAACACTACATATACACATACCCCTACACAGCCCCCCTCCCTCCCCAATAAAAATGAAAAACACCTGGTACGCCACTCTTTCCAAAATGGAGCCTCCAGCTGTTGCAAAACAACAACTCCCAGTATTGCCGGACAGCCGTTGACTGTCCAGGCATGCTGGGAGTTTTGCAACAGCTGGAGGCACCCTGTTTGGGAATCACTGGCGTAGAATACCCCTATGTCCACCCCTATGCAAATCCCTAATTCAGGCCTCAAATGCACATGGCGCTCTCACTTCGGAGCCCTGTCGTATTTCAAGGCAACAGTTTAGGGTCACATATGGGGTATCACCGTACTCGGGAGAAATTGACTAACAAATCTTGGGGGGCTCTTTCTCCTTTCACCCCTTATGAAAAGGTGAAGTTGGGGTCTACACCAGCATGTTAGTGTAAAAAAAATAAACTTTTTACACTAACATGCTGGTGTTGCCCTATACTTTTCATTTTGACAAGAGGTAAAGGGGAAAAAAGCCCCCCAAAATTTGTAATGCAATTTCTCCCGAGTACGGAGATACCCCATATGTGGGCACAAACTGCTCTGGGGGCACACAACAAGGCCCAGAAGGGAGAGTGCGCCATGTACATTTGAGGTGATTTGCACAGGGGTGGCTGATTGTTACAGCGGTTTTGACAAATGCAAAAAAAAAAAAAAAAAACACATGTGACCCCATTTCGGAAACTACACCCCTCACGGAATGTAATAAGGGGTGCAGTGAGAATTTACCCCCCACAGGTGTCTGACAGATCTTTGGAACAGTGGGCTGTGCAAATAAAAAATGTTGTACAGCCCACTGTTCCAAAGATATGACAGACACCAGTGGGGGGTAAATGCTCACTTTACGCCTTCTTACGTTCCTCAAGGGGTCTAGTTTCCAAAATGGTATGCCATGTGGGGGTTATTTTGCTGTTCTGGCACCATAGGGGCTTCCTAAATGCGACATGCCCCCCGAGCAAAATTTGCTCTCAAAAAGCCAAATATGACTCCTTCTCTTCTGAGCATTGTAGTTCGCCCGTAGTGCACTTCAGGTCAACTTTTGGGGTACCTCCATACTCAGAAGAGATGTGGTTACAAATTTTGGGGGGTATTTTCTGCTATTAACCCTTGCAAAAATGTGAAATTTGGGGGGGAAACACACCTTTTAGTTATTTTTTTTTATTTTTTTTTTACGTATGCAAAAGTCGTGAAACCCCTGTGGGGTATTAAGGCTCACTTTATTTCTTGTTACGTTCCCCGAGGGGTCTAGTTTCCAAAATGGTATGCCATGTGTTTTTTTTTTGCTGTCCTGGCACCATAGGGGCTTCCTAAATGCGACATGCCCCCGAGCAAAATTTGCTCTCAAAAAGCCAAATATGACTCCTTCTCTTCTGAGCATTGTAGTTCACCCATAGTACACCTCAGGTCAACTTATGGGGTACCTTCATACTCAGAAGAGATGGGGTTACAATGTTTGGGGGGTATTTTCTGCTATTAACCCTTGCAAAAATGTGAAATTTGGGGGGAAACACACATTTTTGTGAAATTTTATTTTTATTTTTTTACATATGCAAAAGTCGTGAAACACCTGTGGGGTATTAAGGCTCACTTTATTCCTTGTTATGTACCTCAAGGGGTCTAGTTTCCAAAATGGTATGCCATGTGGGGGATTTTTGCTGTTCTGGCACCATAGGGGCTTCCTAAATGCAACATGCCCCCCAAAAACCATTTCAAAAAAACGTACTCTCCAAAATCCCCTTGTCGCTCCTTCGCTTCTGAGCCCTCTACTGCGCCCGCCGAACACTTTACATAGACATATGAGGTATGTGCTTACTCGAGAGAAATTGGGCTACAAATATAAGTATACATTTTCTCCTTTTTCCCCTTGTAAAAATTCAAAAATTGGGTCTACAAGAACATGCGAGTGTAAAAAATGGAGATTGTGAATTTTCTCCTTCACTTTGCTGTTATTCCTGTGAAACACCTAAAGGGTTAAAACGCGGACTGAATGTCATTTTGAATACTTTGGGGGGTGCAGTTTTTATAATGGGGTCATTTGTGGGGTATTTCTAAAATGAAGACCCTTCAAATCCACTTCAAACCTGAACTGGTCCATGAAAAATTGTGAGTTTGGAAATTTTGTGAAAAATTGGAAAATTGCTGCTGAACTTTGAAGCCCTCTGATGTCTTCCAAAAGTAAAAACACGTCAATTTTATGATGCAAATATAAAGTAGACATATTGTATATGTGAATAAAAAAAAAAATTATTCGGAATATCCATTTTCCTTACAAGCAGAGAGCTTCAAAGTTAGAAAAATGCAAAATTTTCAAATTTTTCATAAAATTTGGGGATTTTTCACCAAGAAAGGATGCAAGTTACCACAAAATTTTACCACTATGTTAAAGTAGAATATGTCACGAAAAAACAATCTCGGAATCAGAATGATAACTAAAAGCATCCCAGAGTTATTAATGTTTAAAGTGACAGTGGTCAGATGTGCAAAAAATGGCCGGGTCCTGAGGTGTAAAATGGCTGGGTCCTTAAGGGGTTAAGCATATTTCCATAGCAAACCTATCCTGCTCTGGACAGTTCCTGACATGGACAGAGGTGTCAGTAGAGAGCACTGTGGTCAGACAACATCCTTTGTAGCATACAGCAGCTGATAAGTACTGGAAGGATTGAGATTTTTTTTTTATAGATGTCATTTAGAAATCTGTTTAACATTCTGGAACCAGTTGATTTAAAAAAAATTGTTTTCCACCAGAGTACCCCTTTAACATAATCTTTAGTGGAAAATGTTTCAAAATCATGGAAAACCCCAATGGGGTGAACTCACACGCAGCTGAATTGTTGCAGAAACGTGGAGATATTTCAGAGGAATAGGACAGTAGGTTTTTTTTTTTAGCAACAAATTTTCTGTATTATAATAGGAGGTACATGGTAACATATAAAGGCTCAGCAGGAAATCTTTTCATTCCAGTCTTACGCAATTATTATCTCTGCAGCGACTGATATACAGTGATCCCTCAACTTACAATGGCCTCAACATACAATCGTTTCAACATACAATGGTCTTTCCTGGACCATTGTAAGTTGAAACCAGACTCAACATACAATGACAATCTGGACAAAGACAGTCCAGATCTGTGAAACATGTCAATGGCCGAGAGAACTGGACCAATCAGAATGGGCAGTTTACTGGTAAAACCCCTGTATGACTGAAGCGTATGCACTGACTGATGTCTGGTAGCGCCCCCTACAGTACAGGGAGGTATTACATGTTCTGAACACTTTACCTGTACCAGGGTTACCTGCTCCTTTGGACACCAGGTGAGGGAGACTCCATGGGGGAGATTTATCAAAACCTGTGCAGAGGAAAAGTTGCTGAGTTGCCCATAGCAACCAATCAGATCGCTGCTTTCATTTTGCAGAGGCCTTGTTAAAAACGAAAGAAGAAATCTGATTGGTTGCTATGGGCAACTGGACAACTTTTTCTCTGTACAGGTTTTGATAAATCTCCCCACATGTTTTTTTTTTTTTTTAGGACATTGCGTGTACTGTACAGGACCCCGAAGAAGCTCCTGTCCTCTACATAGACCAGTGTTTCCCAAGCAGGGTGCCCCCAGCTGTTGCAAAACTACAACTCCCAGCATGCCCGGACAGCCTTTGGCTGTCCGGGCATGCTTGGAGTTGTAGTTTTGCAACAGCTGGAGGCTCCCTGCTTGGAAAACACTGACATAGACAGTGATTACAGCTCCCAGCAGATCTTTCTTACTTTTATATACTTAGGACTTGCTTTATCTATATTAGTTATCTACTTATTTTTCTTTAATTCTCACTTTTTCCTATTTTTGGATGACATTTTGGGGCTTTACAACCAATTACCAGGTTTCCATAGAGTTCTGGTCTCACCATACAATGGTTTCAACATACAATGGTCGTCCCAGAACCAATTAATATTGTAACTTGAGGGACCACTGTACCTGGTATGTAGCGGGTGGGTAAACTGCATGTGGCAGATATACACCCGCAAGGACATAGCACTGCGGAGTACAGCTTGTGGCTTCTGTGGCGGACATAGTGCTGATCAGACTCTCGGGGGAAAGTCCCAGGCCTGCCATTATAGTCACTGATCTTTATGAGATGAGGAAAGGAATGTAGTATGTTTGCGAAATTCTAATCTTTAGTTAACAGCTTGTAAATGATTCCTCTTTTCTGTTGCATTAGGAAGAATGTACAACCAGGGGAACTCCTGCACAGAAAAATAAAATGTTCACGCTGAATTTGTACTATAGACTTTTTAGTGAACTCCTCTACAGTGTTATTGTACACTGCATGTGATGTTGCAATGTTTATTACTAAACCTTGTAAAACATACGACCTGACACCCAGCTTTCCCGGTCTCCCAAAGACTATAGGTCAAAAGAGTGCATAGGCTATCCCCTATTATGGGTAAGAACCTTATTTAATCTGGGTAAGGTAACGGTGTATGTCTTCTGCTCTGTCTGCTATAAAACATATTACTGAGGAAGGATAATGGGGACCTCAGAGTGAGTCGATATGTGGTTTATACTTAGTTAAAGGAGTACTCCGGCGCTAAGACATCTTATCCCCTTAAGATGCCTGATCGCGGGAGTCCGACCGCTGGGGACCCCCGTGATCTTGCACGCAGCACCCCGTTAGAAACATTCGCCGGAGCGTGTTCGCTCTGGGTCTGATTACTGGCGATCACGGGGACGGAGCAGTGTGATGTCATGGCTCCGCCCCCGTGTGACTTCACGCTCCGCCCGTTCAATGCAAGCCTATGGGAGGCGGCATGACAGCTGTCACGCCCCCTCCCATAGGCTTGCATTGAGGGGGCAAAGCGTGGCGTCACACGGGGGTGGAGCGTGACGTCACACAGGGGCGGAGCCTTTACGTCACACTGCTCCGTCCCCGTGATCACCAGTAATCAGACCCGGTGCGAACACGCTCCGGGGACTGATTCTAACAGGGTTCTGCATGCAAGATCACAGGGTTCCCCAGCGACGGGACCCCTGTGATCAGGCATCTTATTCCCTATCCTTTGGATAGGGGATAAGATGTCTTAGCGCCGGAGTACCCCTTGGGCTCACACTGGGCACCATAAGCATATATATATACAGACCATCACACAGAACATTAGCAGTGCTTTAGTCATATCTGTCCATTTAATCCCTTAACGTCATTGGACTTACAGTAAATATACTTCCTGGTGCCTCGGTACCTAATGCTCTAGGACGTACATTTACATTCTGTTCACGAAGGGAGCGCAAGAGCTGCACTCTCCTCATGCACGGCTGAGCAATCGCACTTATGTCCGCCATTAACCCCTCAGATGCTGTGGTCAATACTGATTATGGCATATGTGGCAATGCAGTAGCTCTGATCACCTGCAGCACGACTGCGGGGATCAGATGAGCCAAGATGGCGGGCGGAGGTCTCCTCACCTGCCTCTGGCCACTCTCACAGGGTCTTTTGCTCTGGTTTGCCTTCTAGCAGACCAGAGAAGTAGATTGCAGATAATACTGATCAGTGCAATGCCTATGCATAGCACTGAACATATAAAATTGACCCTTTTTCTTATTTTACCTAAAAAAAAAAAAAAAGAGTAAAAAAATAATGAATAAACATATTTGGTATTGGCGGGGGCATGCGTACATGTCTGAAGATTTTCAAAATATAATGTTAATGATCCTGTGTGGTGAGCGTCATAAATGTAAAATATAAAAAAAGAAAAAAAACACCCAAAATGTTTTTTTGGTCACATCAAATTCCAAATAAATTTAATTAAAAAGTTATTTAAAAGTCACACATACGCAAAAGTGGTGCAAAAAAAAACCTACTACAGATCACAGCCACGCCCCTTGTGACGTCACGTCACACATTCTCTATTTAATTCTATGGGAGGGGGCATGTCAAATGACACACCCCCTTCCATAGACATGGCTTGAGGGGGCGTGGCCGTGACGTCTTGACCACTGCTGCAGGAACCTGGCATTTGTTTAGAACACCGAGTGCTGCGGGAGATCGCGGGGCGGGGGGGCATTACCGGGACCCCCATGATGAGACATCTTATCCTCTGACCTTTGTATAGGGGATAAGCTGTCTAGCAGCCCTTTAAGACAATAAATAGGGCCTCATCTATCTACAAATAGGCAAATAAGTAATGGAATAGGACAATTTAGCAGATCAGGGGCAAAGTAAAATTTTATTGCCAGTATTTAGCTCAGGGCTCAGAGATGGCAGGTAAATAAATAGTTAATGTTATATTAAATCTAATTTCATACTTTTTCTGCCAAGATTTCCAGCAGAGATTTGCAGAGAGGTCTTTACAGGTACATCTGCTTTTTTATTTAAAAGGCATAAGGTGTATTCTTGGCTCGGTAAAACCCCTACATTAATGTGCACAATCTCCGTCTGTCTTTTTTAATGCTGCCAAGTGGCATCTGGTATAAACGCAGATCCTGTACATAGGTGAATTGCTGTGTTTTGCTTCAATAAAGTAGCCCACCTGTTTAAAGCAGGAAAGAATCTGCCTGTTCTGCAGGAGGGATGACTGGACATCTTCACCCACTTTTCCACTTAAATCAATTCAACAACTGCTATAATACAAGATACGACATATATATCTGATAGAGATCCAACTATTTCTAGGCAAATGTGCATGTTTAACTTCTATAAACTTAAAGGGGTATTCCGGTATTTTTTCCTTCAGCCTTTGAGCAGTTGATACCTTATTATAATACAGTGTCATTTGCTTCTATTACCGCTGTGCGCTGCTTTGTCCCTTTTTAATGCACAGGACCCCCACCTGAAAGTGCTGGAGTGCAAGTCTTTATATTTTACTGTTGTCTCTGACCTTTCCCAGCATTCCATGTGGCCAGAGACAATGGGGGGAATTCATTAAGCTGTGCTGACGTACACGACTTACGTACACTGTTTTCCATGGTGTAAGGGTTTCTTACGTGTGACACATTTATCATATAGGGGGGTTGATAAATTTGGCATTCATGAGCAAAATCACTTTTTTAGCATTGTGGTAGCGGGGTGTGTGATGAGGGCAGATGTTGTTACCCTAGGGGCAGATGGCATTAACCCCTTGTATTCGTGACGCCAGGGCCTGGTTTAGCCTGTAACCACCTGAAGGTATACCGCTGGATCCTGGGGTAGGCACGGGGGCAATAAAGACTCTGACGCCAAGTTACGGACAATGGTAGCTTTACTGAGGGTAGGCAGATGGTAAAGTCTATACAGTTCAGCCAGGGCCCAAGGAGGTGACCAGTGACTCAGAGACCTTAAGGGCTTGCTGGGACTTGTAGTAGGACTGGACAATTGAATGCAGACCACACTGACTTGACAGATGACAGGGACTGACTTGACTTGACTCCTAAAGCTGTGACTTTATCTTACTTGACTTGATGGTGGCTGCAGGACTGGACTTTGAGGTCTCCAACACTATTGACACACACACTAGACAAGACTGCACTGGACCTCAGCAGAAGAGAGAGAAGCTCCACCCAGGGCTTATATGGGGGAGACTAGCAGGGACCCCATAGGTCACTTTTGGGATCACCTGGTCACCTGGAGGCACCCTGTTCCTAAACTACAACTCCCATCATGGAAGTTGTAGTTTAGCAACAGACAGGGAAGCCCGCTTATCTCCCACCGCCTGTGCCACATGACTACAGCTCCCAGCATGTCCTCACTGTAAAGGCATGCTGGGAGTTATAGTTGTGAGGCACAGGCTGGTGGGAAATGTGCGGACGGGTGACAAGGACTACATGACTACAACACCCAGCATGCCCTTACAGCAAGGACATGCTGGGAGTTGTAGTTGTGTGTTGTGCGCAGGTGACAAGCGCTCCGCTCACTAGCCTGGAACCATGAATATAATACTATGGCATTGTAATTTCATATTCCCCGCCTTGGCCAATCACAGCTTCAGGAAGGAAAAATTAAACTACAGTGCCATAGTTTCATATTCCTGTGAGCTGGCCGGGGAGCGGAGAGCTTGTCACCTGTGCGTACCACACAACTACAATTCCCAGCATGTCCTTACTGTAAGGGCGTGCTGGGATTTGTAGTCATGCGGCGCAGGTGACAAGTGCTCCACGCACAGGCGTATGAAACTACGGCACTGTAATTTCATATTTCCCTCCTGAAGCTGTGAGTGACCCCTCGGCCAATCACAGCTCCAGGCAGGGAATATGAAACAACTATACCGTAGTATTAAATTCAAGGTTCCCGGCCCGCTCCGCTCTCCACCCGTCGCCCGCCCGCATCTATCACCCGCTGCCCCCCCCCCCCCATATACCCACTACCTGCAATATGCCACCACGTCGCCCCCACCTGCCACCAGCATATACCACCCGCTGCCCGGCCCCCCACCAGCTATCTACTGCAAGACTACAACTCCCAGAATGTCCTCACTGTAAGGGCATGCTGGGAGTTGTAGTCTTACAACAGCGGGTGGTATATGCGGGCAGCCAGTGATAGATGCAGGCGGCGGGTGATAGATGTTTGCGGCCAGCGGGTGTTAGATGCGGGCGGGACTTTAAGCTGCTTTTTCTAAGCCATTTTTTTTTTGCTGTAGATTTGCAACTTTTTAGGCCGTTTTGCGACTTTTTATCAAAAGTCGCAGTTAGTAAATCCCTGCTTACAGCTAAGTAAAAAACATCTTGTGTAAAACAGCTGGATTGTAAGAATTTGCGCAGGCCGGCGTACCACTAAAATTCGCACGTGTGACTTTTTTACACCAAAAATCCTTGATAAATTCCCCCAAATATGTCACAGGTCACATGGTCTCCAGGGGGCGTGGCTATGCTGCAGTGGGTGAGTGGATAGCATTACTTCAATAAATCCCTTCCACCCTGCTATCCACCAACCAACCAACCCACTGCAGCATAGCCACGCCTCCATGAGACTTATGACACATTGGGCCTTATTTATGAAGGCTTTTCCGAGTAGATTTTGTAGGATTTTTTTGTGTCACATGTGTCATACACCAGAATGTCTGACAAAAATTCCAAAACACCCTATTAACTCTCCACTTCACTCAACAAACCCTACAAAGAGGTGTGACCATTAGGGAAAAGGGTCTTGTCTCAAAAAAAACTATATTTTCGAAAGAAACATACAAATTTACTAATGTTTCCAGCTCCGGAAAACCTGACAGCTCAGAGCAGGTGTAAACAGAGCGAAATGTATGGAAAATCACCAAATACAAGATACAATAGTAAATACCATGGAAAAATACCAGAAACAAAAACCCACAAAGAAAACTACATCCACTCTTAATAAATGAGGCCCATTGTCTCTGGCTGCAAGGAATAGGCTCCATTGACATTTGAAATGGCACCTACATTCAGATTATACGTTGGCAGAATGGCAGGCCCATGTATAGGTCTATCCATACTAGGTCTATTGAATTCAGTGGGTCAAACTCAGTCTACTAGTGACTAAGTTTGGTCTCTTTTCAAGCATTTGAGTCAAAAACAGTATACACATGGAAATGGACCAAATGTAGTAGCCAGAGTATACAGGTCTTTTAATGGGATGTTTTTTTTTTTCCCCTAGGTGGCCTAATTTTGATCTTTTAGACCATTCTACTGAATAACAAGTGAAGAGCCCATAGCTCCCAGAATTCTTGTGCAGCCCAACAGGTTCTTTAAAAGGGTACTCTGCCCCTAGACATCTTGTCCCCCTATCCAAACAAACAACACCCCCGCGATCTCCCTGCTGCAACTGACGTTCATTTAAAGCATTGGGTGCAGCCCCGGAGGCTCATGACGTCACAATCACGCCCTGCTGGTGACGTCACGGCCACCCCCCCAATGTAAGTCTATGGGAGGGGGTGTGACAGACGTCACGCCCTCTCCCATAGACTTACATTGAGGGGGCATGGCCATGACATCACAAGAGGAGCGTGATCATGACCTCTGGCACATTATGCCAGTCATCATAAGGAGTACCCCTTTAAACAGTATGTTCAGCCTTTGGCTTGATGTTCTTAAAGGCAATATATGCCACTGCTACAGGGTCTGGGAGAGGGAGCTTCAGCAGGTCACCATCCTTTATATTTCCAGACCTACAGTTTTGGAGGGTGTAGAAGACAACACAGGTAGAGGACAGCCATAGTGCACATGAAACTGCACTATGACTACCAAGCGTTGTTTGTCTGGTCACAACCTCTCCTCTGTGTGTGGCCTTATGTTCTTTCTTGGCTTTGCATTACTAATCTATTAAGGTTTGAATGTTATTGGCTCCTATCTAGCACCTGTTCTGTTGACCATGTTCAGAACTGACTACATGAATTGCAGTGGCAGAAAATCAAGCAATGTGTCTACGGCACATCACCATCATGACTCTCCTGTTTGTCATCAGTAATTCCAGCAGAACTTGTCTAATTGGGCACCGTCTCTTCTTACCCTGACACAACCATCTGTCTACACATCATTCCCCCAACTGCCTCCCCTCCACTAACACCTGTTCTATTATAATCCCCAACAAGAATTTCTTCTGTCGCTTTCTCTGCCGTACACTGTGCGCTTGATATCACGTGCTGGATGCAGATGAAAAGGAGAATAAGTGTATTTTATTTTTTTACTATAAACTCTTTGGACAAAGAGCAGTTTTATTAACGTGTAGAACTGGTGCGAGAGGGTCATGGAAATGACTGATGGATGGATCAGTTAAGGCAGTGGGTCACTCAACAGCAAAGACCAGATTGAAGAGCTTACTTTAAAGGGGTACTTCGCCCCTAGGCTCCAGGATACAATGTCTGATTGCAGGGGTCCCGCCGCTGTGGACCCCCGCAATCTACCTGCTGCACCCGGCGTTAGTGTAGAGCATCGGGTGCAGCGCCGGAGGCTTGTAACGTCACAGCCATGCCCCCTTAATAAAAGTCTATAAGAGGGGGCGTGACACCCCCTCACATAGACTTGCATTGAGGGGGCATGGCCTTGATGTCACGAGCCTCCGCCCCGCATCACCAATCATCCAGCATGGAGAAAGTTCGCTCCATGCACCGGATGTCTGGGGTGTCGCAGCCGAGATTGCGGGGTCCCCAGTGGCGGGACCCCAGCGATCAGATAGGGGATAAGATGTCTAGGGGCGGAGTACCCCTTTAAGGCCTCCGTAATTAAATTTGACCACAACTGGACCCACAACTGTGGATCGCTCCAGCCCCTGCTGTCTAACTTCACCCCTGCATACTACAGTGAGTGCCACTACTATTGTCTTCTCCTGCACAGCTTGCATTCAGTTCTTTTTGTGAGCACCGTTGTATGGGACATTTAGAGGAGGCCATCTCAGTGCGATTTGTTCAGTGTTGTGGGTTCCAGGATTCTCTATAAAATGCAAATAGGTAAAAAATTCAATTTTTCTTGCAGCGCTGCACCGAATAGGATTTCAAGAGACCAAGCTTTTAAAAGGTATAATCAGGTAGCGTTTATTATAAGCACATCAACGCATTTCTGGCCCAGAGTGGGCCATTCATCAGGACAAGGTGCTGATGAAGGGCCCACTCTGGGCCAGAAACGCGTTGATGTGCTTAGAATAAACGCTACCTGATTATACCCTTTAAGAGCTTGGTCTCTTGAAATCCTATTCGGTCCAGCAAGAAAAATTCATTTTTTACCTATTTGCATTTGATACTACCGATGACTCATGGGAGTGTTCGGAGGGATTGTGAGCTGCAGGACCCAAAGACACACTCTACATGCGAATAAAGGTGTTGTGCTCTGAGCACAACACTACATGGTGAGTGAGATTCCCACCATTTTCTCTTATACTATTGTTTTACTATACTGTACTTCACTAGGGGGCGCGTTCCCTTTTTTTCCTTTTATCTCTTACATATAGGATTCTCTATAAGGAATTGGGTGGTGCTCATCATTTCTTTGTTCTACTCCATCGTAGCTCTAGCAATAATAGGGTATTCTAACTAACTAATAATAATACTTATCCTCTATTCATAGGATAGCGAGGGTCCAACCACTGGGACCGCCAACGATCTCGAGAACAGGCACCCAAGTTTCATCTTGGAATAAAGTGGTGACCATTTCATTCATTGTTCATGAAGCTGCTAATGATAGCCAAGCAATGTATTTAGGCATCTCTATAGACAATGACCAGCGTGGCAGAAACTCTAGTACCCATTCTCGAGATCACAGGGGTTCCAAGTGGTTGGACCCCCACAATCAGACACTTTTCCCTTGTCTTGTGGATAGGAATGAAGTATTATAAGATGGTGTCACGATCACACCCTATCGGTCAAGCCAAGACGCTAGACAGAGTGTGATGGTGCAAGGGTTAAAGCCACCAGACCGCTGGGTATCCACTACTAGTCCCAGCAAGTCACCAAATTAACCCTTTGATAAACGTGTTTCACCAGAGCTTCCTTCAGAAAGGTGACCCCCTATATTTAGAGATCAAAGACCAGAGCTGATTAATTAAACACTTAATCTTAAAAAAGGTATCACAGCGTTATGTATAAAAATTAACAAATTACATACTGGTACAAAAATATGAAAGAGTTTAGCAAGCAAGTTCAGAAAGCAAAAAGAAAAGTCCTTACAGCATGATGGTATAGCAGTCCTTGTGAGTGAGAGTCCAGCTGTATCTTAGGATGTCTTGTCAACTTTTGCCACAGGCATCTCAGTTTTATAGAAAAGGGAATTCATCTGACCCCCCATGGGGTATGGGTGGGGGAACTGCCATCCCTCTTTCCTGGTCCCTTATCTTAGTTTGTTTTATGATGGCCAGAGTGCCTGATTTCAAAGGAGGTATAAAACAGATAGACAGATGCCCCAATAAAACTGGAATACTCAAAAACAAATACACAATCTGAATGAACCCTCACCCATGTCTTAGATTATACATTATACACAAATACAATTATAATACACATGTATGACTCCATAATCAGGCCTTGGGCCTTACAGATGGAATGGCTCTTTGAAATATTTTCCTTTACAAGTCAAAAGTGGCCAACGCTTATGATGGCAGGGACATATGTTGACATATGTGATAAGTTCACCAAATAAATCTGTTAGTAAGTTAGCTCACTAAATTGGCTAAAATGATTTAAAAAAAAAAAAAATAATAATAAAAGATGAAACAACTGATAGTTCCACATTATGTTGAGTTGGTCCCCATAGACTCCTAGAAGAGATCCAACAAAGAGGATATCCGCCACTCGATAGAGTGCTGGATATTTTCTTTGTTGGATCCCTTCCTTCAAGTTCCTCTGGCTAAAATGATGCAATGTTTTATAAATATGGGTCATAGAGTTTTAGAATAAAAGGAGGAGAAGCACGGGTAAGCCTTGTGGCTGCCCACCTTCAATTGTTTCTATCCTGATTAAGGCAAATCACTATATCAGGGCCGGCTCTGCCTATAGGCAAAATAGGCAGCCACCTAGAGTGCCATCTTGATGGGGATGCCGCTCTGTCTGCCACAAAAAAAAGTTAGACAGCTACTATCACAACCACTCACTCAACCAGCAGCACGCCCATAACCCCCCTCTGATGTGTGCACCCCAGTAGTAAGGAGATTACTTGAGGAGTGGGTTTGTTACATTGTGCCACCCCAGTAGTAAGGAGATTAAATGAGGAGAAGGTTTGTTACAGTGTGTCACCCCAGTTGTAAGTTAATTACATGAGAAGGGGGCTTGTTACAGTGTGTCACCCCAGTAGTGAGGAGATTAAATTAGGAGAAGGTTTGTTGCAGTGTGTCACCCCAGTAGTAAGGTGATTACATGAGAAGGGGGCTTGTTACAGTGTGTCACCCCAGTTTTAAGCTAATTACATGAGGAGGAGGTTTGTTACAGTGTTTCACCCCAGTAGTAAGGTGGGGCATGTCAAAAGGCGGAGCCAATGGGCGGGGTCAAGGTAGCGGCAAAATTAGCTTTTGCCTAGAGTTGCAAAAATCCTTGCACCAGCCCTGCACTACATCAAAAGTGGACTGAATCAATCTATGGTGAGTATAGCTGCTTTCTTTTCATGAAGTCATGTTTCAGAATGAATATCATTCAAGGCAATATTCTCCATTTACACAAACCCCCAGCTATTGTTATTTTCATGACCAAGTCAAGTTTGGTTTGTTCAGAAGGAAGTGTAAGATTTCATAAAAGGGGATTTCAAAACATAAAAAGTAATAGTGGAAGAGGCAAAGAGTAATGACCATGATTTTCCATCCCTTGTGTTTTGTATGCAAATACTACATACATTCATCACAAATAGATACACCAACTGAATAAACGTACAACAAACTTGGGCTGGACCTCTAGAACATTTACCTGTAAAGTGATTTTCTTAAAGGGCTCGTTCGGCGAAAATTGTTTTAGTAAAAATAAGGCCAGGCTGCCTTCTTAAACAAAAAAAAGGCTATACTTACTTCCCTTGTTCCCCCCATAGGCTCCAGTATCAGTATTCCAGGTCTCTATCTCGTTCCTCGTTCAATGATGTTGAAGGAGAGCGCCGGCGTAGCAGGGGACCCCGAAGAGGACGCGCCGGAGCCCCGAGGACATGTAAGTGTAAACGACTATCCGGTGGCAGCTGAAGCAGTCTGCGCTGCCGGATAGCCGTTTATGTGATGGCCCCGACATACAAAAGCATCGTACGTTGATGCTGCCTTCAACATGCGATGGCCTCTGAGAGACCATCGTATCTTGAAATGATCGTATATCGGGGCCATCGTAGGTCGGGGGGTCACTGTAATCACATTTGTCATGTCATTTACACATATTCCAATGCGTTTCTGTCTCTGCAAGGAAGAGAAGAAAAAATATATATAGTGGAAATGACCTTACACCCATCTAGCAGTAATCTCGTTCAGAGTAGCATGAGATATACTCACAGTGATAGCATAAGATGTCCCTGTGGGGAAGGGATAAGGTCAGGGTTCAAGTCCTGTAGGAACGCGTGGGAACTGAGTTCCTGCACTTTTTCCACAGCAGGAACACCATTCCCATTAGTAGGAGTTCTGCAGGACCAGTCCTTGAGTGGAGGAGTTCCCACACTTTTTTCCCAGGACTTGACCCCCGGATAAGGTCATATATACACAAACACTACATCTATCAATGGTGCTAGGGCATCCAATTAGGATTCTATACTCACAGCATGCAGCACCAGTTAGTAGAAAAATGCGCGTCCTGCAGTGGCAGGGGGCCGGGGAAATAGCCCCGCGTTCAAATGCGACTCGTGGTGAAGCCGGTGCCTGTCAAAGTAGCGCCGCACTTCCGATTTTAGCAGCTTCCGGACCAGCGTCAGAGGAGGGAGCGGACACTGCTGAACCAGGGCGTCATCAGATGCCACAATGCAGAGCTGTTAGATGCCAGGAAGTGGGCCTATCAGTAATACATAGATCGCCATCTTGTTTACTGGCTAGCAAAAGGGCAAATGTATGGGAATTACACAAAACAATACTCTAGCAGCAGGATAAATTGAAGAAATATCCTACTACCTTATGAGATCTAACCTGAAACTAATATAAGCCAGGGACAGTGAGGTACCACAGATAATAGGCAATTTCCCATGAGCAGAAAATATTATTAACCCCCCATATTCCAAACCTCGAGATTTATGTAAAGTATGGAGTGTTTTATTATTAATTAATTATATAGATGGATGGATGCACCTAATCCAATGTGATGTATTAGTCACTACCAATGGTAGATACATAGAGCTATGGGTAACTCAATGGGTCACTAGACAAAGGGGGCACATGCATATCTTAATTAGATGACTAGGGGGAATGAACTCCCCCAGTAATAAGGCTACTGGAGGTGGAGGTGACCAGGAAAACCTGAAAGAGGGAATGGATCCTAATTGTATGCTCTAGCACCGTTGATATATGTAGTGTATGTGTATATTTGACCTTATCCCTTCCCCACAGGGACATCTTACGCTATCACTATCTCATGCTAATCTGAATGAGATTACTGCTTGGGGTAAGGTCATTGCGACTATATATATATATTTTCTTCTCTTCCTTGCAGGGACATCTGATCCTTACACAGGAATGTCTGCATGGATGACCGCCACTGATAGCCAATAGGTTAATACTTAATCTAAAATGCATAGTACTTTAAATCAGATACATGTTCTTTTTAACCATTTCTTGAGCTACATTTGCTAAGGTTCCCCTGAGCATGTCCTTGTGCACACTAAAACAGCATGCGGACAGAAATGCGTTGGGAATATGTGTAAATGGCATGACAAATGTGATTATAACAATAGCTCTTAGAGTGAAATGTTGCGGTCAAATAAATATGAGGGCATCAAGATTTCTTTATATTTCTACTTTTTGGTATCCACTATCCTTCTATCTGGTGGCTTTTAAGTGATAAATTGGTAAATTGGTAATTGAAAAATTGGTAATTTTTAGCGGCACCCCTTCTATTATTTCTAATTTGCTTGGATATATTTTGTAGTCTGTGGGGTTTTGGACAGGGTTTTTATGTGGCCCCTACTGATCACATAACATTAGATTTTATTTTGTTTTTTAACCAGGCAGCCTGGCCTTGTTTTTACAAAAATGTATTTTCACCGGACATAGAGTCAATAGTCCTTAATAAGGGGCTATTGCAATATCTAAACACAAAAATGTCCTTTCAATTTTTGTAATTTGACACAGTTCTGACTGCTTAAAGGGGTTGTCCAGCAAAAGAAACAACCTGTAAATGGTGTAAAAAAGTATTAAAAGCAACTAAATAATATTTTTTTTATCCATACTGCACATATCTTTCATTATCGGCTGAGCTGTATCCCTTGAATGTGTGACACCACACAATGAAGAGGGGGAGCTCATATTACTGCTAGGATAGACCGTCAAATGAGATGAACTATGCAAATCTTTATAAAAAAATACAATTAAAAACATCACATTAACAATTGTATGAAGGCTGTATATGGACAGAATGTGTGGGCCCCCTGACAAAGCGCCCTAGCGGAACATCCGCTGTGGTATGTATGTCTGGATCTAGCTCCACACATGGTATGTACCGTATATACTCGAGTATAAGCCAAGTTTTTCAGCACAATTATTCGTGCTGAAAACACCCCCCTCGGCTTATACTCGAGTGAACTCTCCGCCTGTCAATCCCTTCTCAGTGGTCTTCAACCTGCGGACCTCCAGATGTTGCAAAACTACAACTCCCAACATGCCGGGTGTTGTAGTTTTGAAACCTCTGGAGGTCCACAGGTTGAAGACCACTGTGGCCTTTGTCATAATAAAGCCCCCCCCCCCCCCTTTTTGTTTTGTACTCACCTCCCCTTGGCGGGAAGTTAGGGTGAGCTGGTCCGGGCCATCTATGCTGCAGGGACCGTCCGGTGTGGAGAGTTAGTCGTTGCGGGCTGTCCATTTTAACCAGCGGGGCCTCTTCTCTGCGCTTCGGGCCCGGACTTGTGACATTGCCTTGACGATGATGCACAGGGACTTTCATGCGCAACGTCCCTGTGCGTCGTCGTCAAGGCAACATCACTAGTCCGGGGTAAGCCCGAAGCGCGGAGAAGAGGGCCCCCTGTGAAAATGGACAGCCCGCAACGATTAACTCTCCACACCGGACGGTCCCTGCAACATAGATGGCCCGGACCAGCTCACCCTAAATGGGGAGGTGAGTATAAAACAAAAGGGGGGTCTGGATGATGACGAAAGCCGCTGTGGTCTTCAACCTGCGGACCTCCCGAGGTTTCAAAACTACAACTCCCAGCATGCCCGGACAGCCGATGGCTGTCCGGGCATGCTGGGAGTTGTAGTTTTGCAACATCTGGAGGTCCGCAGGTTGAAGACCACTGGTGAAGGGATTGACAGGCGGTGATGATGAAGGGGGGGGGGGGAATGATGATGGGGGTCTGGATGATGACATGAGGGGATGATGTATTTCCCACCCTAGGCTTATAGTCGAGTCAACTTTTCCTGGGTTTTTGGGGTGAAATTAGGGGCCTCGGCTTATATTCGGGTCGGCTTATACTCGAGTATATACGGTAGGTATTTCTCCTTTAACGAGTCGGTGTCAAGCACAGCTCTGCTACTTCTGAGCCCCAAGTTTATGAAATGGGTGCAATGTACTACTCTACATGTGTAGAAGAGTTTGGATATCTTACAATTCAGCTATGGATGTAAACACCATTGGAAGTTTTTTCATAGTATGTTTGTGAGTAAGTCTGCCATATGCTCCTCTAAAAAAAGCATGTTAATTACTGAAGATAAATTACATGAAAAGAAACGCAAACTGCTACAGATTGACGGAGCTGTTGATCAACAGGACAGGATTCCTGTGTTGAGGGAATATTCATTTTCCTATTAGCCAAGTGATCGTACTTTACAAAAACGAAAGCGGCTCTTTTAATCTCAAACAAATATAAAAAAATAATAATATAGCATAGCCATAGGCAGAGGGGTGTTTTTTTCAGAGGTAACACCCAATGGCTTCTGGGGCCCTGTTGCAGATTTTGATTTGGGTCTCAGGAACTTAAAGTGTACCTGTCATATAATTTTTAAAAAAATGCTCCAGGCTTACTGATGCTGATTCTGTCCTTGTGCCTAAAGAGGTATTCCAGTAAAAAAAACTTTTTTTTTTACATATCAACTGACTCCAGAAAGTTAAACAGATTTGCAAATACTTTCTGTGGTAGCAGGGTGTGATGAGGGCAGATGGCATAAACCTCTTGGATCCTGGGCTAGGCACGGGGGCAATAAAGACTCAGACGCCAAGTTACGGACAATGATAGCTTTACTGAGGGTAGACAGTATGTAAAGTCTATACATTTCAGCCATGGCCCAAGGAGGTGACCAGTGACACAGAGACCTTAAGGGCTTGCTGGGACTTGTAGTAGGACTGGACAATTGAATGCAGACCACGCTGACTTGACAGATGACAGGGACTGACTTGACTTGACTCATAAAGCTGTGACTTTATCTTACTTGACTTGATGGTGGCTGCAGGACTGGACTTTGAGGTCTCCAACACTCTGGACACACACACTAGACAAGACTGCACTGGACCTCAGCAGGAGAGCAGAGATCAAAGAGAGAGAAGCTCCACCCAGGGCTTATATGGGGGAGACTAGCAGGGAGCCCATAGGTCACTCTTGGGATCACCTGGTCACTGGTACCTCCTGGGTAACAATCACATGACATAACTCTTAAAGATACAACACATTTTATAATACAATACACTGCAGAGGGAAACAGGTACAAGGGGCCCTGGGGACACTGAAGGAGGCTGCCTGACAGGGCAACAAGGGTACCGGGTCAACATTTCCTGTACTGGGCCACCACACTTCTATTAAAAAATCTTAATTATTCCAGTACTTATCAGCTGCTGAAGTTGATTTTTGACCAATGTGTGCTGCCGCAATACTCTTTTTTTGTAGATTTGTAAATTACTTCCAATAAAAAAAGCTTAATCCTTCAAGTACTTATCAGCTGCTGAAGTTGAGTTGTTCTTTTCAGTCTGATCACAGTGCTCTCTGCTGACACCTCTGTCTGTCTCAGGAACTGCAGTATATGGCGGAAAAGAAGCGGAGGTATCGCCGGGTGCAGTGTAGGTCTCTAGCCGGTGTAGGTAGGTACCCGGGTGGAGGGTAGCGTGTCCCTTGTAGCTTGGTATGCAGGCCTGCAGCGTGAGGACGGAGCCCAGGAGTGGGTAGAATGCAGAAAATGTAGAAAAATGCTGCGGTGGCGCTTCCAAGGAATTAACCCAAAGTCGTGGGTATTTGTATAAAGTAAATAATTTATTTTAACAGCATAAAGATATCAAAGAAATAAATAAATAATATTTCTTTGATTTCTTTATGCTGTTAAATTATTTGCTTTATACCAATACCCACGACTTTGGGTTAATTCCTTGGAAGCGCCACAGCAGTTTTTTTCTACATTTTCTGCATGTCTCAGGAACTGTCCAGAGCATGAGAGGTTTGCTATGGGGCTCCTACTCTGGACAGTTCCTGAGACAGACAGAGGTTTCAGTAGAGAGCACTGTTGTCAGACAGAAAAGAACAACTTCAGCAGCTGATAAGTACTGGAATGATTAAGATTTTTTAATAGAAGTAATTTACAAATCTTTTTAACTTTCTGGAGCCAGTTGATATGATTTTTTTTTTTTTTCTTCACTGGAATACCCCTTTAAATCCTGGTTTTCATTCTTTTATGGCTCATATTTTCCTTGTTTATTTTGCTCCCTCTGCATGCAGTTCACTAAGAAGTAGGGAGCGTTCCCACATGAGATGACTCGTGCCCTCACATCTTATTTGGAAACTTCCTCCCTTACTCCTCAAAATTGATAATTGGCTGCTCTGTGCACTGAGGCTCTATGACCCCCAAAAAATATTCTGCCAAATATAAGTAGACCATTGTTATGAGTGATGCGCAACAATTAGACGGTCCTATCACAGATTTTTCATTGGGTTAAAGAGGCAGTCCGACAATAGATTTTTTATTTTATTTAATAACCCACCTCAACCAGTGATTGACTGAGCAATAAACTCATGTATGTGCAAGAAATGACCCATACACGGTAACTAGCTGACTACATTTGGGCCATTGAAGTAAATGGGGCCCGTGGCTGCCTGTGTGGGTATTCCTCTGCAGGCAATTTTGTCAGTTTGCCGATGTTTATGCCAAATTGTAATGTGAAGGAGCCCTATCTGTGCTTATCCTTCTGCTTGATATTTGGGCTCCCCATTGGGTCATCCTCCCGGATGAGGAAATGCAAATACATAATGTTCACTTCACTTCATGGTTGGAATAATGTTGTAGTTTTCCAACCACTGGAGGCACCCTGGTTGGGAAACACTGTTCCAGACTAAGCCATTACAATAACAGGAAAAAATAATACTCATTCTATGGTACGATGAATCTGCCCAACATCATATCATCATCTATGACACATGAAATAATGGCGGGGGGTCCATGAAAGCTTTGTACCAGTGCCCAGGTAATTTTTAGGCAAACTGGTTGGGCAACATTGGTCTAGAATGTTAATATAATTTTTACCCAGGCCGGACAACGAATTAATTATCTGTAAGAATAAAGTCATGTACAATATCTTAGCAGTAGAAAAAAAGGACGTTTGAGATTGTGCTTGGCAGATAGAGGCAAACAGCAGCTGAAGTGATAGAGAGCCATATGTTTCATGCTGTAAATGCTTCTACATTTTAGCTGACTGCTCGGTGGAGCAATTTGCATATTCAAAAAAGTTTTTGTCTTTCTATATCATCGGCAAGCTAGTGGGCCAGATTTGTCAATGTATCAAGTTTCCAGTGCATATTAATAGAATGTTTTTGATTTTGGGTTAAAACCAAGGCTGTTGAGCCTCTTATGACATTACTTGCCTTAATCTGTTCCAGGATCAAGTTTGTGGGCTACTGGCTCACCTCTCCTCCACGTCAGAGACAGTCAGGTTGTTGAAGAAGAAGATGTTTAAGGGTCTATTCACACAGGCGGAATTTCCACCCATCTGCACCAATTTAAATTCCGCTTGTGTGGATTCTGTGTGAAAATTCCACAGAAGTCTATTGGGCTTTCATTTGAAGTGGAAATTCTTTCAATAGACCCTAATACTCCTTTCCTTCCCCCTCTCCCTTGTGTGTGTTGTCTCTCAATAAAGCTTCGGCCTGTGATCTTCCCTTCTTTCCCAACCATTATACCCTATCACTGTCTGTAATGTTTTATTGTTGGACTCTGTTTTATAATGTATACAAGAGTGGCAACTCACCGATTTCACTTAATCCGTCTTCATTATTGGAATGAATATTCACATAAGGTAATAGGGAGGGGATAAATGACAAGGGGGGGGGGGAACCACAGGCGACAATCACGGTTTCGTACACACTTAGTACTTCATCCGGCCATGATGGCCGGATGAAGTACTAAGTGTGTACGAAACAGAGCTTGTCGCCTGTGGTTCCCCCCCTGTCATTCATCCCCTCCCTATTACCTTATGTGAGTATTCATTCCAATAAAGAAGACGGATTAAGTGAAGTCGGTGAGTTGCCGGTATTTCTTTTCTTTCTTGTCTGTTTTATAATGTGTGCAGAAATGTTAGTGTAGCATGTGGTATGATAGAACCATGATAGGTGAGCTGTCCCATGATAGGGTGCATGACCAGAGTTTGCTTATTATTACTGTTGTTTTTTCTACCCTGTCAGTGATTTTATGCATGTTGTTACTTATGGCTGTCTCATTCTTATGTGCATTCTGTGCCTTCATGCTTTGATGCTCTAATAACCATGCAATAGCACTGAATGAGGCTCTATTATCATCTTATCTCCCTTATATACTGGGGACATCCTCACCGCTTCTACAGTATGTGTTCTGTGACCACCGACTCATTATCTTCTGTAATTTTATGTTGGTTTTTACTGTAACTTCAATAAAGTTTGTTATAATAATTTTTTCCATAACTGGCCTCATAGTTTTTTGGTGAGAGCATTGTCATGCTGAAAGACCCAGCCACATTTCATCTTCAATATCCTTGCTGATGGAAGGAGATTTTCACTCAAAATCTCTTGATACATGGTCCCATACATTCTTTCCTTTACACGGATCAGTCATCCTGATGTTTCCACCCCCATGCTTCACAGTAGGTATGGTGTTCTTTGGATGCAACTCAGCGTTCTTTCTCCTCCAAACATGATGAGTTGAGTTTTTACCAAAAAGTTCTACTTTGGTTTCATCTGACCATATGACATTCTTCCAATTCTCTTCTGGATCACCCAAATGCTCTCTAGTAAACTTCAGATGGTCCCGGACATGTAGTGGCTTAAGCAGGGGGACACCTCCGGCACTGCATGATTTGGCATTTGTGATCATTTTGACACCACAGGGTGAGCTCTTGCATGGAGCCCCAGATCGAGGGAGATTATCAGTGGTCTTGTATGTCTTCCATTTTCTAATAATTGCTCCCACAGTTGATCTCTTCACACCAAGCTGCTTGCCTACTGCAGATTCAGTCTTCCCAGCCTGGTGCAGGTCTACAATTTTGTTTCTGGTGTCCTTCGACAGCTCTTTGGTCTTGGCCATAGTGGAGTTTGGAGTATGACAGTTTGAAGTTGTGGACAGGTGTCTTTTATACTGATAACAAGTTTAAATAGGTGCCATTAATACAGGTAACGAGTGGTGGACAGAGGAGACTCTTAAAGAAGAAGTTAGAGGTCTGTGAGAGCCAGAAATCTTGCTTGTTTGTAGGTGACCAAATACTTATTTTCCACCATAATTAGCAAATAAATTATTAAAAAATCAGACAATGTGATTTTATGGATTTTTTTTCTCATTCTGTCTCTCATAGTTGAGGTATACCTATGATGAAAATTACAGCCTCTCTCATCTTTTTAAGTGGGAGAACTTGCACAATTGGTGGCTGACTAAATACTTTTTTTGGACCGTGATCTGAAGCTTTTAGCAGTACCATTTTTTTTATTGATCGGACTTATTGATCGCTTTATATTAACTTTTTCATGATATAAAAAGTGACCAAAAATACGCTATTTTGGACTTTGGAATTTTTTGACCATGACCGTATATTAACAATATATTTTTATAATTTCTGCATGCGGCGATACCACATATGTTTTTTTTTTTTTTTTTACACAGTTTTTTATTTTAAATGGAAAAGGGGGGTGATTCAAACTTTTATTAGGGAAGGGGTTAAATGATCTTTAACTTTTTTTTTTGCAATGTTATAGCCCCATAGGGAGCTATAACACTGCACACACTGATCTTTTACATTGATCATTGGTATCCCAATGCATTGTTATCAGGCACTGAGCAGGCGATTGGACACGCAGGAGGCAGGTAGGGGCCCTCCTTGTGTGTTCCAGCTGTTCAAGACGCCGCGATTTGACCGTAGCAGTCTAGAACAGCCGACTGAGCTAGCCGGGAGTAGTTTAGTTTCACTTTACCAGTACCACAATCATTGCCGCGTGCTATTAGCCACGCTGTGCCCCTGCGGACTTGGCTTACAGGCATGCCCTGAGTCCTTAAGTGGTTAAGAACAGCTGTCCTCTGCGCCCAGTCCTGGAGGCTGAGGATTGACGAGGGTAGTGCAATAGAACAGTCCCTTTTTGGGGGTAAAGTCTCGTTAGCATAGAGAGAGGAGTTTTTTCCATAATGTAGTTGGTGCCCTTGTTGATGCAGTAGCAGTAGTAATAAGGACGGATGGGGACATACTGACACAAACTCACAAATACACATAACACTTCTTGAAGCTCTTCCTGAGGCTGCAGTATTATAGTACAAAGGTGGCTCTGAAAGGCGAGCCAGATCTGCCGTAGGCTATCCATCGCTACCGGTCCTGTGCCACGGGTCCTTTGGCTTATAGAATCTTCTCCCCGCAACTGTAGAGTAGAGAACACCTCATGGCCACACCAGAGGGACACAACAAGGGACAGGCAGACTCCCTCTTCTGTTCTAAATTCCAGTCAAGGTATCCCCTTGAAATTCCGGGTAACCTCCTGCACATCAGAAGACAATTATGACCAACACCATGAAACATATAAAGAGATACATCCTGACTGAAACTATAAAACATTTGATGACTGTCTGACTTTATGCATTTCACTTACAACAATATTGAATTATACATTAGAGATGTTGACTAAGGCAATATAATACATTTGAAGACTGACTGAGTATCTTGCAAGACTGTCTAGGTTATAGGTTTCTGGCCACTAGACAATCCTAACATTTTTAGGCACACTTTGAAGGCACTTTTGTGATTGGCATCAAACTGGGAAGGTAGAAGGATACTTAAGAAGTTCATGGTGTAACACCGGGTACACAAGCATAGTGGTTTCTTTGTGTGCCAGGCACCACTTGCGCAGATGCTGCACCTGCCACTGGGGCTGCAGATGTAGTAGGCGCCAGCTCTTCCGGACAATCCTGGACAGTAGGGGGCTGGAGCTTCTCCCTTGGCATGGCTGTAGCAGGAGGAACCATCACCCGTTCTGGAGACTAGGACCTCCAGCTGGGTAGTGGCTCTTTTTTAGGGTGGGGGATGAGGTGCTCCTCCATGAGCTTGAGTAACTTGTGCTTTTCCCAAATACCCACTGCAGCAACGGGGGCGACTTGGGCATAACTGAAGGCTCCAACTTGGACCGGGAACTGGCAGTTGCCCTCTCAGTGCTCGAGTAGGATAAGGGAGTTGAGAAACCGGCCCCTGTGGGGGTACTCACGTCGGATTCCACGTTTCAGATCTCTGCCCAGGAACCCCACGAATAAAAGTAAGGCGAGAGCCGCATGGGAGATAGCGCTCACAAGATTGATCCAAAAATACACAAAAAGAACATTTTGGCAACAGATGCTGTTTAAGGTTTAAAAATGGTTTAGTTTTTTTTCCTATTTGTTTGTTTTTTGTCTGGCCATAAACAACAAAATCATGAATGGAACTTTATGGACTTTTCTAATGATATAAATACACAAATATGCATGTTCAGTTTCCCTTTACACAGCTTTGGGTTAACTTATTGTACATTTTACCTTAGTTCTTCTCCAGGGAATAAGTCTTGTATTCTTAGTGATATAATTCTTCTAATAGTTATAAATGATCCTCCTCATGCACTTCTTTACCAGAGCACCTGTTCTGTAATGCTCCATCTATCGTACATATCTTTTTATTTCCACCCACTAATCCTTGGTGACTGGTGAATGCCACAAATTAGAATGATGTCGGGAGATCTGAGCGGAAAATCTGTCACAGCCGCAGCAAATGGGTAAAATGTTATCGGACCAGGTGTGTTGTGCCTTAGAAACAGCATGCAGGAATAAGCAGCTGCTCAATGTACATGCTGAAATAATGCCAGAATATGGAGTTTTCCCCTCGTTTCTAACTTTTATTCTAATTCAGATCATAGTTGCCTTGACCCAGTGTTTCCCAACCAGGGTGTCCCCAGCTGTGGCAAAGCTGCATCTCTCAGCGTGCCCAGACAGCCAAGGGGTGTCCGGGCATGCTGAGAGTTGTAGTTTTACCACAGCTAGAGGCACCCTGTTTAGGACACATTGCCTTGACCAGACAGACCCAGAGTTTATCTCCATATCACCCTCATGACTCACGACCCTTAGGCTAAGTTTCCACTTGTTTTTTTTCCTGCATTCTTTTTGTGCGAAAAAAACAAAACGTCAGTGCAATTTCTTGCGTCTGAAATTTTTCTAGCGTTATTGCATTTGAGTGGAAATTGCATTTTTGGCCCCTTTGGCATTTTTTTCAAAGTTTGTTGGGTACCAAAAAAATAAATAAATAAAAGATGCAGTAGTGATGGAAGAAAATGTATTTAATAAAATTTATATTTTTATAACGACATTTTTATACATTTTTAAACAGGGATCAATTTAAGTGGGCGGGCAGAGTGCTAAATATGTAGCCGACAGTAATAAAAATGTAGTGTGTGTGTGTGTTTTTTTCACTTTATTTTTCTTTTTTTAAAATATTTTTTAGGTAGTACTTTTTAGGTAACACATTGTTCCATTACGGGAGTAGTAGTTCCTGTACTAATAGACAGATCGTCCCGGTTGTCACTCCTGATACCCAATGTGATCATCCATAATATAGCAGAGATGCGGAGCGGCTCTATACAGCGCTCGCATCTCTGCACTATACTCTGGGCCGGCCAGTGATGTGAATTGAACATCACTCATTCATATTTTCCATCCAGAGTGGGGATTGGCCGGATGGTGGCAGCCAATCACCGCTCTCAGCAGGAAATATAAATGAGTGGACGGCTGGAGTACAGAGCAGAGATGCGAGTGCAGGAGAAAGACGCTCTGCATCTCATGGATGAAGGATTATTGCAGCGGGTGTCAGGAGTGACACCTGCTGTGATCTGTTCTTAACTGCAGTTGCTACTGCACTCTACATTAAGCAGAGTGTGCTCCATGTTGGAAGCAGTAGTACCTGCAGTTAAGGACAGATCACAGCAGATGTCACTCCTGACACCCGTTGCGATCCTCCTGTATAATGTATAGATGCGGCCGGCCGCTCTTCTATGGTTCCCTGCACTGACGTATATATATACACCTATTCATATTTCCCACAGACAGTTGTGATTGGCTGGAACCATTTGGCCAATCACAGCTCTCTGCGGGAAATTTGAATAGGTGTATATATACGGCAGTGCAGGGGACCATAAAAGCGCGGCCGGACGCATCTATACACTATACAGGAGGATCGCAACAGGTGTCCTTAACTGCAGTTACTACTGAGTGAGTAGTGACACAGGCGATCTGTCAATTAGTACAGGTACTACTACTCCCATCATGGAACAGTGTGTTCCATGCTGGGAGTAGTAGTACTACCTAATTTTTTATTTTATTTTTTAAGTGAAAAACACACACACACACACACTACATTTTTATTAATGTTGGCTAAATTTTTAGTGTCCTGCCTGCACACATAAATTGATCCGTTTAAAAGTGATAAAAATGTTGTCATAATAAAGAGAAATTTCATTAAATACAATTTTTTTCCATCACTACTGTATCTTTCTTAATATTTTTTTAATGATACCCTATGAAATTTTATTAAAAAGGGTATCTCCATCAATTTTTGGATCGCTAAAGTCCAAATAAGAATCAGAACCTTGTGCAAAAACGCCAAAGTTAAAACCTGCATGTCGTAGACTTCTATGGGAGAAAAACGCCACGATTTCAGGGAAAAAAAACACCATAGGCTCAACATGCTGCGTCTTTGCAAAACCGCCAAGGAGCTGAAAAACGCCAAAAAAGAGCGAAAAAACACCAAAAGGATTTTTTAAAAACGCCAAACTGAAAAACGCAAAAAGTGGAAAAAGAATTTTGCGATTTCTCATTGATTTACAGCTGACATCTGGCACCATCGTTTTTTGGCCGAAAAAACGCCATGCGGCAGAATTGGTGTTTTTCCAAAGAAAAAAAGTGGAAACTCAGCCTTAGGGTCAGGATTTTGTAAAAACTTAATAATTATATTTTTGTGTGAGTTTTCCGCTTAGAGTGAACTGTAAGGCTGGTTTCACATAATTGTATTATGGACACACTTTCAAGTCCGTATTACAGCCATATGACAACACCTCTAATGACCCGAACTGTAAGATGTGAAAATGTGTCCGTAACACGTTCGTCTGTGTGAGTCTGGCCTAAGGGAGAGATTTTTCATTGCTGTCTTTGGTAAGTGAGTTTTAAAGTCACTTTTTTGCTTTGGATTTGCTTATGTGCGACACATTTATCATACTATCAGGGGGATTGATAAATTTGGTGCACATAAGCAAAAAATAATAAATCACTTCAGAACATTACTTTGTATGATTCCTCCTCTCCTCTGTGACATTTTGCTCTTTTTGTGCGACTTATTGAAAGTGCTCTCCAAAGGCAGTTTTGTGAGCCAGGTCTGACTTGGCTTAAATTTGCGACTTTTATTTTGTCTATGTGCAACATTCATACTTCATAAATTCGCTACCACTGCTAAGTGAAAACTGAAAGTTGCTTAGGTAAGGCTGTTAGCAACCTTATGCATACCCATAAAAGTCGCAAAAATAAGTAAAAAAAAAAAGTGCTTAGGCGCATTTGCTAAATTTTTTGAACCCAGAGTAAGCAAAGGCCCCATCAGTGAGGGCTATTATAGATATATATAGTTGTGGTGACCCACTACAGAATCATGTGTCCTTCTGTACTCCTGCCCATCTTGTGTTGCAGATGCTGCTTCAATGTCCGTCATGGGTCCCCTCCATATAATGTACTGTTACATAAGGGTTCATGTATTGTATTTTCTAAGCACCTGTTGCCTTAAATCTCTTGTTGCTAAGGACCTTGTTGTTAAGGGGAGTATGCAGTGGTGAACATGTGACTTATCTGCCCAATGGGAAGGCTCTAAATTGTCCCCTTAAATACTGTAGCCAGAGTTCAGAGTTCAGTTCTTGGCTGAGGTACAGTTTGGTGAGGAGTGAAGTCTGTCTGTGAGGAGGATCTGAAAGGAGGCCTGAGGCCTAGTCCAACAACCACACATCAACTACAAGTTAACCCCACTACCAAGGTGAAAGTCAAAGCCTTGCGGTAAGCCTACAGACTCGGGGATTACTTTAGTCAAGTCAGTCAAGTCCCTAAAGTATAGCGTGGGCCGCATACCATTCAATATATACAGCACAATCAACTATAAGTCCCAGCAAGCCGATAAGCTTCCCTAAGTTCACCCTGTACCATCAGTTAACAGTACTGCTACCAGTTAACAGTAACCTTGCATCAGAGTGATTATTGTCCCCGTGCCTACCTACCTCGTCAACCATGCCCTGGCGTCACAGTAATGTTAATTACACATTACCCCGTCCAACACCATAGAGTCACATAAATTCAGGTCATATGAGAACACTTCACATTTTTGAAATTTTTGTATGAAGGTTCCACAATCAGGGTCCCAGCTGACACATCAACACTGTGGATTTGTGCTGCTTTCTTTACTATCGATCTAGCTACCTATCATATACATATCTATCTATCATATCTATCTCATATCTATCTATTTCGGGGTGATGTCCCGCCATCCCAGAACGGTCCCCACATGTCCCGCATTTAACTGTAAATGCCTCTTATGAGGCATCTGCAGTTAAATGTTCAACTCGGTGAAAAGTTTGACAGGGTGAAGAGCCATTGGCTCCTCACCCTGTCAATCTCTCTTGTGTCCCTGGCTACAGTAAGCCAGCAGACACAAGAGGCTGGACCCTTCCTCTGTGCTCCGGCGCATGAGTGACGCCATCAAACGCCGGAGCGCAGAGGAAAGAAGAGAAGAAGAGGACGCGCTGAGCTGCAGGAGCTGAAAGAGGACAGAGGACAACAGCCGCAGGAACCAACCGTGAAAAAAACCCATCAGAAGGTAAGTATGCCGGATTGGGGGTGGGAGGGTGGATTTAGCTGCTGCTTCTTTCTAAGGGGGACCGTGTTGCTGCTTTTTTTTGTGGGGGGGGGCTCTGCTGCTGCTAACTATGGGGGAACTGCTGCTACTACGGGGGAGCTGCTGCTGCTGCTACAATGTGTGTACTGCTGCCACTATGTGGAAGACTCTGCCTACTAAGGGGGACCTCTGCCTTCAATGGGGGAACTGCTGCTGCCTATTATGGGGGACCTCTGCCTACTATGGGGGAACTACTTGTCCCTATTATGGGGGACCTCTGCCTACTATGGGGGACCTCTGCCTACTAACGGGGAACTGCTGCTGTCTATTATGGGGGACCTCTGCCTACTAAGGGGGAACTGCTGCTGCCTATTATGGGAAATCTCTGCCTACTAAGAGGGAACTGCTGCTGCCTATTATAGGGGACCACTAACTACCATGGGGAAACTGCTGCTGCCTATTATAGGGGACATCTGCCTACTAAGGAGGAACTGCTGCTGCCACTGCTGCTGCCTATTATGGGTGACCTCTGTCTACTAAGGGGGAACTGCTGCAGCCTATTATGGGGGACCTCTGCCTACTATGGGGGAACTGCTGCTGCCTATTATAGGGGACCTCTGCCTACTATGGGGGAACTGCTGCTGCCTATTATGGGGGAACCTCTGTAGCTCCCTACTAAGGGGGAAACTCTGCTGCTGCCTACTATGGGAGGTGGGCTGCTGCTACAATGGGGGGAGATTGCTGCCACTATGTGGGAAACTGTGCCTACTATGGGGGGAACTGCTGCTGCCTATTATGGGTGACCTCTGCTTACTAAGGGGGTATTGCTGCTGCCTATTATGGGGGACCTGCTATCTGTGGGATTTACCTACTGAGACAACTCTCTCTGTGGTGCTCTTCCTACTCGGGGCACCTATGTGATGGAGTAACTACCTGAAGGAACCTATGTACTTACTGGAGTGACCTAACTATGCAATGGGAGGGACTTTCCAACTACTAAGGGGGGCATTATTACAGTTTGGGGCATTATAGTTGTTGAAAAAGTGCGGAGCTGAAATTTTTTTTCCTGCCATGTTCTCCAGAGAGGAGTCTTAGCTGGAAGAAATCATCATGGCGTCTGAGCTAAAGAAGAAAAATAAATGGAAGGACGCCAGTCAGAGAAGACGTCACCTGACTGTATAACTGTATGTAATCTCTTATATGGTCTGTCGTGGTAACGATGGGGGTCGTTGTCAGTCTGTCAGTATTGGAAGTCCTTCTAAACTGAGGTGACAAACTGACATTATTGCTGTTAAAGACGTATTCCCATTCTGCAACTGCAGGTGTGGCCGAGGGGGTGGTTAGGGGTGTGGCAATGGGTGCAGTTAGGGGAGTTACTTGTTCCTCTAGGCGCTTAACAAAAGTTGGGAGGTATGTCTATCTATTATCTATCTGTCTGTCTGTCTACCTATCTATGATTTATAACAAGTGTCTAAAATATACACTGTCTCTGTTGCCACAGCAACCAATCAGAATGGGGGGGATTTATGAAAATCTGTGTAGAGGCCGAATGGTGCAGTTGTCCATTCCAACCAATCAGATTCCTTCTTTAAAATTTCAGAGGCCTTTAAAGAAAAAAAAAAAAAGAAAGTAGCGATCTGATTGGTTGCTATGGGCAACTGCACCACGTTTCCTCTACATCGGTTTTGATAAATCTCCCTCATAGGAGCTTTCATTTTCCCAGAGCTGTTTAACCCTTTAGGGACACAGCCCTCGTTACAAATACATTTTTCATTTTAGTTATTCCTCCTCACCTTCTAAGAGGCAGAACTCTTTTATTTTTTGACCTACAGAGCCATAGGAGGACTTTTTCCGTGGCAAATTGAACTTTGTCCGGGCATGCTGGGGGTTATAGTTTTGCAACAGCTGTCCGGGCATGCTGGGAGTTATAGTTTTGCAATGGCTGTCTGAGAAGGGCTGGTTTTAGACTTAATGTGGCCCTGGCCAAAATTAAAAGCGGGGCCCCAAAAGCCAGTCACATTTAGTTAATTCAGGATGTAACATGCCAAGAGTGTTGCAAGTTTATTAGCCTCTTAAGGATGCAGGGCGTACCTGTATGCCCTGAGCCCACTCCCCTGCTATGACATGGGCTGACCCCGCATCATAGCTATCAGCTGCCAGGACCCATGTCTAATGCCGTACATCGCAGATTGCGGTGATGCCCAGCATTAACCCCTTAGACGGGGTTATCAAAGTTGTTTGCCGCATCTAGCGTGAAAGTAAAATCGTTCCCGGCAGCTCAGTCGGGCTGTTCATGACCACCGCGGTGAAATCGGCTGGATCAGCAGAGCGCAGATAACACTGATCTATGCTATGGCATATATTGAACAGTGTATGCAATCAGAAGATTGCATGTAATAGTTCACTATGGGGACTAAAAAATGGTGTAAAAAAGTTTTTAAAAAAAGGTTTTCCCATAAAAAAATTTAAACAAAAATAAACATAAAGAAATGTGGCATTGCCACATGCGTAAATGTCCTAACTATAAAGATATAATGTTAATTAAACCGCACGGTCTATGGCATATACGTAAAAAAAATTTCCAAAGTGCATAATTACGTATTTTTGGTAATTTTGTATACACTAAAAAAATTATAAAAAGCGATAAAAAAGTCCCTTCAAAACAAAAATGGTACCAATAAAAACTACAGACCACTGCGCAAAAAATGAGCCCTCATATAGTCCGTATGCGAAAAAAAAAAGTTATAGGGTCAGAAGATGACAATTTTAAAGTACTAGTTTTGGTGCATGTAGTTGCATTTTTTTTAATTAGTGTAATAAAATAAAGCCTACATAAATTGTTAGTCCTTGTAACCGTATGGACCTACAGAATAAATATGTGTCACTTTTACTGAAAAGTGCACTGCGTAGAAACAGAAGCCGCTAAACACTACAAAATGGTGGCCTGCAGACTATCATCCTCATCGTCGGCCGACAAGCAGCTAGACTGTGCGACAGCAGCAAGAGGAGGATGAGGAGACAGGGAAGAAAGGGGGGGGGGGTATTAAAGGAGCCTCTCACTGCCAGTACTATGTGAATGAACTCTGCAGCGAGGCTCGATCCTGGATACTGCTGGCTGCAGGGCTACACTGGTTCCCCCAGCTACAAAACTCTAACAGCCGCAGGGGGCCCTCTGGAGGATGGGGGCCCTGGGCAATTGCCCAGTTTGCCATGCCCTAACGCTGGCCCTGTGTCCGGGCATGCTGGGAGTTATAGTTTTGCAACAGTTGTTCGTACATGCTGGGAGTTATAGTTTTGCAACAGATGTCCGAGCAGGCTGGGAGTTATAGTTTTGCAACGGCTGTCCGGGTATCCTGAGAGTTATAGTTTTGCAACAGTTGTCTGGGCATGCTGGGAGTTATAGTTTTACAACGGCTGTTTGAATATGCTGGGAGTTATAGTTTTACAACGGCTGTTTGAATATGCTGGGAGTTATAGTTTTACAACGGCTGTCTGAATATGCTGGGAGTTATAGTTTTACAAAGGCTGTCTGAATATGCTGGGAGTTATAGTTTTACAACGGCTGTCTGAATATGCTGGGAGTTATAGTTTTGCAATGACTGTCCAAGCATGCTGGGAGTTATAGTTTTGCAATGACTGTCCAAGCATGCTGGGAGTTATAGTTTTGCAAAGGCTGTCTGGGCATGCCCAGAGTTACAGTTTTGCTACAGATGTCCGAGCATGCTGGAAGTTGCAGTTTTGCAACAGCTGTCCAGGTAGAGTTATAGTTCTACAACCGCTGTCTGAATATGCTGTGACTAAAAGTTTAGCAATGGCTGCTCAGGCATGTAGTTTTACATAAGTTCCCAGGGCATGTTGGAAATTGTAATTTTGCAACAGCTGGAGGGCCGCAGGTCGGACACCCTAGTCCTAATATCATTGCGACTATTTTATCGAAAGAGGAAGCATAAGTGCCGTGTCATTACTACAAGACGTCAATCTGTAGTCTGTGTATCAAACCGGGTTCTATGTTGTATACGGCGATTTGGTCTCGTGCAAAAAAAAAAACTTTTAAATATTTCATAACATTCAGTATTCTAAGAAACTAAAAAAAAAAAAAAGTGCAATGTCTAAGAATAGCCCAGAATTACATAGCATATCAGGTTGAGATACTGAAAGTAATTGGTTGATATATGTATAACAAATAAGGAAGCGCTGCTTGGGGATTCCCCCTGGAAGTTCCCAGACATTACTAGCGATCACCGTCTGCACAAGGCCAGTGCACTCGCTGCAACTTCACAGGCGAGACCTGCCTGGATCTAGCAGAGGAATCTTATTCTCAGATAGAACCCTGTAAGGACAATAAGGTAAGTGCAAATTATTATTGAGCGGATTATTATTATTGACTTGGTTACATCGGCTACGACTGACTGACATCTGTACGTACCGTATTTTTCGTCCTATAAGACGCACACAATTTTTAGGGGCAAAATCTAAAAAAATAAAGATTTTGAACCCAATAGTGGTCTTCAACCTGCGGACCTCCAGATGTTGCAAAACTACAACTCCCAGCATGCTGGTAGTTGTAGTTTTGCAACATCTGGAGGTCCGCAGATTGAAGACCACTGCATAGGAGGTAATACTCACGTGTCCCTGCCGCTCCGGACCCGTCACCGCTGCCCTGGATGTCGCTCCATCGCTGTTGCCGTGTCCCCGTCGCTCTGGAACGTCTCTGCTGCCGGCCGGGTATCCTTGCTCTCCGTCGCCGCCATCACGTCGTTACGCACGCCGACGCACGTGCGCGACGACGTGATGACGAGGAAGGAGAGCGCCGGCCATACAGGGGATCCCTGAATGGAGAAGACACCGAGGAGGCAGGCCATTGATGGCCGCAGGGACCGCTGCAATAGGGGTGTATTCGCCGTATAAGACGCACCGACTTTTTCCCCCCAAGAAAAAGTGCGTCTTATACGGCGAAAAATATGGTATACGGTTTTGCAGTTCTGCATTGCTAAGCTTTATAGAAAAGGGGCCGGGGCAATAATATTTTTTATCATGGGGGGCAAAATAAATAAATAAATAAAAAATTACATTGGCATTTTTCCTATTTAAAACAAAAAGGAAAAAATTGACCAAAAAAAACTATACTAAAAAAGCATGACACAGCTGAACATTTGCATCGGTATTACGGCCTTGGGGTTACAGCAGTGGTCTCCAAACTGTAGGCCTAAAGTTGTTGAAAAACTACAACTCCCAGCATGCCCGGACAGCCTTTGGCTGTCCGGGCATGCTGGAAGTTGTAGTTTTGCAACAGCTGGAGGCCCGCCGTTTGGAGACCACTGGTCAAGAAGCCCCAACTAAGGTCATTAGATCCACAGTTGGGCCGGAGCGTGCAGGCATAATACAGATGCAAAAATACAGATGCAAAGATGTTTTAAAAGCAATACATGAATAGGAATTTTATTAATTTTATAAATTTTTATTTTATTTATATGTTTTATTGATCCGTATATTTATTTATGTTTTGCATCTATAGAATGGCTGTGAGTCTCGAGCAGCGGTCTCCAAACTGTGGACCTGATGTTGCAACACTACAACTTCCAGCATGCCCGGACAACTGTTGGCAACAGCTGGAGGTCCACAGTTTGGGGACCACTGGCCTAAAACCCTGAACTAGGAGATTTAAGATGCTTTTAGCTCAGGTCATTAGATCCGGCCAGAAGTAATACCAACGTAAAAAAAAGGAAGCGCATTACACTTGCCTGAAACTGTTCTAAAAATGTTTGAAAAGCAATGCGTGAATAGGAATTTTACTAATTTTATGTATGTTTTATTTATTTTACTCTTTTATTTATTTCTATTTCTTTAGTTATACATATATATATATATATATATATATATATATATATACATTTATTTATTTGTTTATTATTATTTATTTTTCTTTTTTTATTTATTTAATATTTATGTTGTATTTATTTCATGGATTTTTTATTTGTTGATATATTTATATAATTTATTTATTTATTGTATTTCTTTTTTGGTTTTATGATATATTTATTTATTTAGTTTATTTATTTATCCATACATTTAATTTATTGATTTATTTATTTTAATAACACTGAATATCTGCACTTTGCAGTAACAATAACTTAAAAAGAAATAGTTGTAAGCAATGGTAATACTGCGGCCGTAGAAGTCTGACAAACCTCAGTATATCTTTGATCTGACATGGAGGTACACAGAGGTTTTTTTTTGGTTTTTTTTTTCTAGATTTTATCTGAATCTGACAGAAAGAAAATTATTATGAAGCTTTAAATATTTCTCTAATAAAGTGCTATATAGCTCTGTGGTACAAAGCCACCATAGATCATGAAACAAGCTTCATAAGCATTGCAATATTATGCGTACGAGAAATTACAGCTATAAACTCGGAAATTATGACATAGTATTATCACGTCTGAAAACTGTCACAATTCTGCAAGTCGTTTTTGTGGGTTTAAATAAAAATAAATAAATAATAATAAAAAAATAAAAAAAACTATACAAAATATAGGGTCAGTGAAAAAAATATCCAATTTTATTCTGAGTCTTCATTATGCAGGTTTTATAAAAAATATTGTTAATATTTTTCATTTTCTTTATAACAGAAGTATTATCCATATTTTTATTATTTTTATTTGCTGTAAATCATAGTAAAAGTTGCAGTAGTGGAAATAGTATTAGTGTCAGAAATACTGGAAATACGTGTTCTAGTAGTAGTAGGCGGTATGGAATTAATAATATTATCAGTAATATTTCTTTTCATATACCCAAGACATTAGAAATAGCGTGTTATATCTACACTCACTGGCCACTTTATTAGGTAACCATGTTCAATGGCTTGTTTACACAAATAGCTAATCAGCAAATCACATGGCAGCAACTCAGTGCATTTAGGCATGTAGATGTGGTCAAGACAATTTGCTGGAGTAAGGGGAAGTAAGTGACTTTGAATGTGGTGTGGTTGTTGGTGCCAAATGGGCTGGTCTGAGTATGTTTAGAAACTGAAGATCTACTGGGATTTTCAAGCATAACCATCTCGGGGGTTTACAGAGATCTCAAGGGTTTACAGAGGTTTACAGAGAGGAGAATGGGCAGACTGGTTTGAGATGACAGAAAGGCAACAGTAAGGCTAAATTCACACTATGAGATCTTTGGCCAGACAAATTCCATCTGGAGATTCAGAGTGCGCCTGGTGGATCAGTCAGTGCTAGTACCGCACAGCCATTGCCACCCACATAGATGGCAATGCCTCACGCACAAATCTTGCCTAAAGAATGGCCGAGATCAGTCTTTTGAGGGCGAAATTTCAGCGGCAGAATAACAGTAGTGTGGACTGTGCAGCGGAATCCCATTGACATCGGTGGGATTCTGCTGCACTGGAATTTCCAAACGAAATTTCTAAATGGAATTCCGCACGGAAATTCCAAAGTGTGTACCTAGTCTAACGCAAATAACCACTCCTGTCAGCTAAGAGCAGGAAACTGAGGCTGCAATTCCCACAGGCACCAAAATTGGACAACAGAAGACTGGAAGAACATTATCTGGTCTGATGAGTCTTGATTCAAGTTATGATATTCAGATGGCAGGGTCAGAATTTGGCATAAACAACATAAAAGCCTGGATCCATCTTGCCTAGTGGTGGTAGGTTAATGGTGTGTGAGACATTTTGGCACATTTTGGGCCCTTTAGTACCAATCGAGCCTGGTATAAACACCGCAGCCTACCTGAGTATTGTTGCTGACCATGTCCATCCCTTTATGACCACAGTGGACCCATCTTCTGATGATACTTCCAGCAAGATAATGCCCCATGTCACATGACATCATCTCATGCAGGACAATGAGGTCACATGACATCGTCTCTTGCAGGATAATAAGGTCACTGGACTCCAATGGCCTTCACAGTCACCAGATCTCATCCAATAGATCACCGATGGGATGTGGTGGAACAGGAGATTCTCCTCATGGGTGTGCAGCCGACAAATCTGCAGCAACTGTGTGATGTCATCATGTCCATATGGAGGAACTGTGTGATGTCATCATGTCCATATGGAGGAACTGTGTGATGTCATCATGTCCATATAGAGGAACTGTGTGATGTCATCATGTCCATATGGAGGAACTGTGTGATGTCGTCATGTCCATATGGAGGAACTGTGTGATGTCATCATGTCCATATGGAGGAACTGTGTGATGTCATCATGTCCATATGGAGGAACTGTGTGATGTCATCATGTCCATATGGAACTGTGTGATGTCATCATGTCCATATAGAGGAACTGTGTGATGTCATCATGTCCATATGGAGGAACTGTGTGATGTCGTCATGTCCATATGGAGGAACTGTGTGATGTCATCATGTCCATATGGAAGAACTGTGTGATGTCATCATGTCCATATGGAGGAACTGTGTGATGTCATCATGTCCATATGGAGGAACTGTGTGAAGTCATCATGTCCATATGGAGGAACTGTGTGATGTCATCATGTCCATATGGAGGAACTGTGTGATGTCATCATGTCCATATGGAGGAACTGTGTGATGTCATCATGTCCATATGGAGGAACTGTGTGATGTCATCATGTCCATATGGAGGAACTGTGTGATGTCATCATGTCCATATGGAGGAACTGTGTGATGTCATCATGTCCATATGGAGGAACTGTGTGATGTCATCATGTCCATATGGAGGAACTGTGTGATGTCATCATGTCCATATGGAGGAACTGTGTGATGTCATCATGTCCATATGGAACTGTGTGATGTCATCATGTCCATATGGAGGAACTGTGTGATGTCATCATGTCCATATGGAGGAACTGTGTGATGTCATCGTGTCCATATGGAGGAACTGTCTGATGTCATCATGTCCATATGGAGGAACTGTGTGATGTCACCATGTCCATATCGAAGAACTGTGTGATGTCATCATGTCCATATCGAAGAACTGTGTGATCTCATCATGTCAATATCGAAGAACTGTGTGATGTCCTCATGTCCATATGGAGGAACTGTGTGATGTCATCATATCTATATGGAGGAACTGTGTGATGTCATCATGTCCATATGGAGGAACTGTCTGATGACATCATGTCCATATGGAGGAACTGTCTGATGTCATCATGTCCATATGGAGAAACTGTGTGATGTCATCATGTCCATATCGAAGAACTGTGTGATGTCATTATGTCCATAGGGAGGAACTGTGTGATTTCATCATGTCTATATGGAGGAACTGTGTGATGTCATCATGTCCATAGGGAGGAACTGTGTGATGTCATCATGTCCATATGGAGTGAAATCTCTGAGGAATGTTTCCAGTACCTTGTTGTCATAAAAAATGAAGGCAAAAGGGTCCAACCTGGTACTAGCAAGGTATACCTGATGTGTATCTGCTATGTTTGGAGGGTCAGCATAGGTTCACACAGAGTATTATGGAGCAAAATATGTGATGGAAAGCCAAGGCATACCCTAGAATTTTCTGTTGCATATTTCCCAGTTTCCCATAAAGTATTTGTATGTAGATTTTGACATAATTAGCCCTATTAGATTAGGGAAATCTAAATCCTTGCTTCCTGAAGTGTTTTCCATATTTTCCATGTAGTAAAACATTGTGCCCTATAGTAGAGATGAGCGAATTTACAGTAAATTTGATTCGTCACGAACTTCTCAGCTCTGCAGTTGATGACTTTTCCGGCATAAATTAGTTCCGCTTTCAGGTGCTCCGGTGGGCTGGAAAAGGTGGATACAGTCCTAGGAGACTCTTTCCTAGGACTGTATCCACCTTTTCCAGCCCACCGGAGCACCTGAAACCTGAACTAATTTATGCAGGATAAGTCATCAACTGCCGAGCCGAGAAGTTCGTGACGAATCGAATTTACTGTAGATTCGCTGATCTCTACCCTATAGTTCACAGTTAAAGGGGTACTCCGGTGAAAAACTTTTTTTGGTGCCAGAAAGTTAAACAGATTTGTAAATTACTTCTATGAAAAAATCTTAATCCTTCCTGTATTTATTAGCTGCTGAATACTACAGCGGAAATTCTTTTCTTTTTGAAACACAGAGCTGTCTGCTGACATCATGAGCACAGTGCTCTCTGCTGACATTTCTGTCCATTTTAGGAACTGTCCAGAACAGGATATGTTTGCTATGGGGATTTCCTTTTACTCTGGACACTTCCTAAAATGGACAGAGATGTCAGCAGAGAGCACTGTGCTCGTGATGTCAGCAGAGAGCTCTATGTTTCAAACGGAAAAGAATTTCCGCTGTAGTATTCAACAGCTAATAAATACAGGAAGGATTAAGATTTTTTCATAGAAGTAATTTACAAATCTGTTTAACTTTCTGGCACCAGTTGATTTAATAAAAAAAAAAGTTTTTCACCAGAGTACCTCTTTAAACTACAGCACATAATATCATTGAAAATAATAGGCTGTGTATCTATATTTATAATTGATACACATACATATGAATACACATGAAAAATGCACAGTGGAATCATGGCCTTAGGCCAGTTTCAGACAAGCATAATAGTATATTGACACATTTCATGTCTCTTGACAGTATCCCAACCGCAGGTCAAGAGACCCAAACTGAAAGCATCATATGTAGAAATTATATATAAAAATTATAAATAAATATGTAGAAATTAGGTGAAGGCAACACCTTTAACCTCAAGCACATTATTTCTTTTATCCTAAGTGAGCTACACATATTTTACATTTCCTGAAAGCATCATAGATCTAGAAAATGTTTAGGTTTGGGACCAACTGATCAAAAGAATGGGGGTCCCTTGTCCCCCATGAAAATGTAATAGCAGCAGGGCCGGCTCTTCCTATAGGAAAAATAGGCAGCCGCCTAAAGCGCCCTCTTGATGGGGGACGCCGCTCTGCCTTCCACAAGAAAGTTGGACAACCAGCATCCGAACCACTCGCTCAGCCAGCTGCATGAGGAGGAGGGTTGTTGCAGTGTGTCACCCCAGTAGTAAGCTAATTACATGAGGAGGGGGCTCGTTGCAGGGTGTCATCCCAGTAGTAAGGTGAGGCGTGTCAAAGGGCGGGCCAATGGGCAGAGTCAAGAGGCAGCAAAATTATCTTTTGCCTAGGGTGGCAAAAATCCTTGCACCAGCCCTGAATAGCAGCATGCATGCTTGCCCACCACTCCATTCACTGTCTAGAGCTGAATACAGAGAGTGAATGGAGCAGTGACTTAGAATGCTAGCTGTGGCTTCATTCATTTGGGGGTCAAAGGACCCTTATTTTTGATCAGATGCAGATACTTATTTCCTATCCCAGGTTGGGTGAGGGGTATGATGAAGGGCAGATGTTGTTACCCTTAGGGCAGATGTTATTAACCCTTATTATTCGTGATGCCAGGGCATGGTTATCCTCTACACCACCCGAGGTATGGCTGCTGGTTTCTGGGCCAGGCGCGGGGCAAATAATCACTTCTATGCAAGGTTACGGAACAACGGCAGCTTTACTGAGGCAGACAGATGTTAAAGTCTTTACAGCTCAGTTTAGGCCCAAGGAGGTGACCAGTGGACTTTAGGAGACTTGTGGGCTCGCTGGGACTTGTAGTGGACTTGGACTCAATTATCAATTATTACGCTGACTTTAGACTTGGCAGACTTGGCTATGCTGACTAGACTTCTCCCCTGTATTTAGGCTTTGACTTTAACCTGTAGGGGGTCCCACGGAAAGTAGCTGCGTGGTTAGGCCTTGGTCTCCCTCAGGAACACCAGACACTCTCAGGTCTTCACTTGACTGTAGCTCAGCAGCAACTCAACTGAACTGACTAGCTCCTCCCTGCTATATAAGGGAGCAATTTGGAGGTGTCCTATAGGTCACCAACAAGGCACCTGGTCACTGGCACTTCCTTGGTTACACAGGCTTAGCAACAATATTTAAAGGCACAATAACATGAATATAATACATTGACTCTTTGCATGACAGACTGGGTGATGAGAGTCCTGAGTGTGGAGGCCAGGGGACTGGGACTGAGTCCACCTGATAGAACCACTAGTGTACAGAAGGGTCACTTCTGTACTGGGCCACCACACAGGAATAGAGGATAATGTGGTAACCCTGGGAAAATTAGCATTATGCTGTAGTTCAGCTGGGAGTAGTAGTACTAAGGATAGGTCACATAGCAGGATGGTGTATCTAACCTTATGTCCCCTGTGAACCCAACTAACTTTTGTCATAGGGTTTGTTCTCTTAATGCAAAGGTAAGGAAGGAGACCTCTGGACACTATGGAGGAGATTTATCAAAACCTGTGTAGAGGAAGAGTGGTGCAGTTGCCCATGGCAACCAATGAGATTGCTTATTTCATTATTCACGGGTCTCTTTAAAAATTTAAGTGACTCTTCATCTACACAGTTTTTGATAAATCTCCCCCTATGATTCCATAAAACACTTTACTGATAAATTCTTCTGCAAATCCAGTACAATACTGTCTCTTTATCACACATGGAATGTTTCAGCTGTTGAGCCAGATGCATGGATATTTGATCACTGTCCCTTGAAAATGTTGCATTTGGACCACATTTACTTAGTGGAAAGTCTCTGGTAATATTAGCATGTGTAAGAGTAGTGACTTATGCGGATGAAGACAGAATATGATTGTTTACAGTCCATTTAGTTTGCTCTCTACTTCTCAAGAGGTACACAGGGACATACGCAGGAAAACCTTCAATAATGAGGCTGGGCTAGGGACTTCTCCCACAGCCATTGACCTAGAGAGGATCATGTGACAAAGGCATCATTCATCTGATAGAATTGTCCAGATCTTAACCTTTACATAATACAATAAATACAGTATAACACAAAGAGCAATGCAGATGTGAATTCTCCTTTCCCACCCATCCACTTATCTTCATCCTAATGACTTTTGATGCACATAGGAAAGATGGGGCCCTTACAAGTCCAACTCACTAAAACAGGCGGAGTTGTGTAATGTCCGCCACAGGACCTCAAGGCTTATATTTTGAATAAAAGGACAGGGTGCCCTATTAGGGGACAGGGGAGAGGGCTTTAGGCTTACCCTCACAATGCCCGTAATCAGGTCAGTCCAGCTGCAGTTTCCTCTCACGGCATTCACCAGCCGGCAGGGCTTAGTGCTTGTCTCTCCAGTTCTGCCAGCAGGTTTCTCTCTCTGTTGACATCTGTGTCAGAGGTTCCATTAGTTTATCATGTTTTGTCCAATAAAAAGGACACTGTAGGAAACCCAGAATACCTGGTTATAGGGAATAGGTTCCATTGGGCACCATCAGTGACTTTCATGCAGTGAATCTGGCACCAGAGTTGGGAATGCTGATGGAGACCATCACGCTCCCTTCCATAGATACGAATGGAGGGGGCATGGTGTGACTTCAGTCTTGGAAACCCAGCCTTTTCGAGATTAAAGCACAGAATGCTGGGTACTGGGCGGAGATCGCGGGGGTTCCCAGGGGGATAGGGGATAAGATGACAAGGGGCAGAATACTGAGCCTCATTTTGACTTGTTTTAAGGACATTAAAGCGCAACTGTCACAAATTTGTACCCCCATAAACTAATCACAGGGTAACAAAGTTCTTTAGAATTACTCTCCAGGTATACCTTTTACTGCTTTCTAGCAGCTTTTATTAGGCTAAAAAAATACTTTATAAGACAGCTAGCAACAGTCGGATAGGCGTGTGATGTGAAGAAAACTGTCTCCTGGTGCTGCAGCCCGCAAGGGCTCTCTCCTGATGGCCCCAGTATGCTGTGATACCATTACCGGTGCTGCGGGCAGATAGTTTCCATAGCAACCGCTCCCTCCCGGCCCCAGTGCGCAGCGTAAAGCTCTGCTGCTTGCTATGCAAACTAACCTGCTGTGACAGCACTGTAACCTAATAGGAGAATAGGAGAACAGGCACTTGTTTTACTTATACATTTGTATGTTCGCCGTCACAGATAAGGAAAATAAAGGGGCCTATGTGCTGGGACCAATCACAGAGTGGTCCTAGCGATGACAGGAGATAGGTGTGGCGGCCGCGGGCCATAGCCACGCCTATCCAACTGTTGCTGGCGGTCTTATAAAGCATTTTTTAGCATGATAAAAGCTGCTAGAAAGCAGTAAAAGGTATACCTGGAGAGTAATTCTAAAGAACGTCGTTACCCTGCAATTAGTTTATGGGGGTACAAATTCGTGACAGTTGCGCTTTGAGTTGGATCAGCCTGTAGTGTGGTTTTGCACTTTGATTTTGAGTGTGACTCCATATCCAGACCTCCATGGGTTGATAAATTTGATTTCCATTGATAATTTTTGTGTGATTTTGTTGTCAGCGCATTTAACTATGTAAAGACAAAAGTATTTCACACAATTAGTTCATTCATTCAGATCTAGGATGTGTTATCTTAGTGTTCCCTTTATTTTTTTGAGCAGTGTACTATAAAATACAATCCTACTGATTGTTCTAGAAAGACCTAAAGGGAACCTGTCACCATGAATATACAGTCTCATCTATTAGCATAATGTTATATAGCAGTAAGAGCTGAGCAGATTGATATGTATCTTTGTGGGAAAAGATTCAGAATAAATTGTCAGTTATTGATTGAAATTTTTTGAGATTTTTTTCATGTTAAGAAGTCCAATGGGTGGTCCTATCCCCGCCCACTGGACTCCTGAGAATAGAAAGAGCTGGGATTACTATCAATAACTTCCCTTTCAGTGGGCATTGTCACACCAATTTTTTTTTTTGATATGTCATACAGACATATGACAATTTTGATCAGTCTATGGGGGGGGTGTATCAAAACCCATGCAGAGGAAAAGTTGATCAGTTGCCCATAGCAACCACTCAGATTGCTTCTTTCATTTTTGGAAAGGTCTCTGAAAAATAAAAGAAGCCAGGTGAAGTGCGCTATTAGTGTACTCTGTACTGGCTCTGCGTCACATGACTAAGAAAGTAGGATACAAAAACCGCAATGACGGAGATAAAGAAGGTGTACTCGGCGCTCTTCTCCGGATCTGAAGTCCCCCACTCAGTCAAAATGGAGTAGACCCAGTAAATTGATAGAGTTATTTATTACATAAAATAATAAAAATCAGAAACAGGTACCAACGGACAACGCGTTTCAAGGGGCGGGACCCCCTCTTCATCAGGTCCAATGATTGGATGCAGGTAAGTGACAGCATTTTAAAAAACTCGAAAATTAATCATGTTCAGGATTATATACATAAGTTAAAACTCACATCATATTGCATGCATAGATCACACTTATGAATGATATACAGAACAGACTTGAAAAAAATCATAATTTTTATGAACGGACACAGAAAAACACTGAGTGCTCATGTGATTTATAATAGCTGATTTCACATTGAGTCCCTCTCCCGTTGGGTAAGTGGATATGTCATTCATGATTTAGACTGGCCGGGTGTCTAAGATACCCGGGGCACGAGTCTGATGCAGCAAAACCAGACCTGGCCAAATCTTCTATGGGAGACCATCTGTCTGGATGCTGTCCCACATTGTCCATAGCCAGGTGACAGGCTATATGCTAGGGGGTTCTACTGGGTATAATGACATACTAAATAAATATATAGATAAATATTTGAACAAACGAAAAGATTAATTTAAATGTTACACTCCCAAACATAAAAAATTCCAATAGGAATTTAAAATGACTTTACAAACTTGAAGTGCCATAGAAGTACTGTTAACTGATTGTTTTGGCATATTTGTATATAGGTATGTCTGGGGGATTTGATAGACTTCCATATATAGGGTTATTGAGTTAGAAAAAGGACCAAGGGTCGGTTTGATTTTTTCATATTGGGGATAATTGACCTGTCTTACCGGATTAATTTAGTTGCTTCGTTTAAACCATACGGCTGCAGTGATTGGAGACAATATATCCAATACATTTCTCTTTTAACTAGCGCTTCAAATCGATTTGGGACATGTTCAGGAATGAAGTCTATCGGTATGATAGAAATGGTATTGCTGATTTCTTTGTGTTTAATAGTAATATGCCGTGATAAACTGGGGCACATAAAACCTCTCTTGATATTACATCTATGTTGGTTTAATCTTTGGTGCAGTTTTTGTGAGGTGCGCCCAACATATTGTTTTTCACAGGTACAGTTGATAAGATATATTATAAATTCCAACTGACAGGTCATGTGGAATTTTATGGGAAATGTTTTGCCCGTATGTGTGCTTGTGAAATTGGTGTTCCCATCTTTAATTATCATGCAGCAGAGACATCTCTGTTTCCTACATTTAATGACTCCTTTACTGAGTGTAGTCTCTGCTGAGTTGGAATTAGTAGATGTCTGTCTTTTTGTTCTATTGGGTGCGATCATATTCTTAATTGTGGGTGCCCTTCTAAATGTCATTTGAGGTTTAGATGGTATTACATCTTTTAAATATGGATCGCATTCGAGAAGGTTACAATGTTTATTCAAAATTGTTTTAATGCTCTTGTGGCCAGTTGAATACATTGTGACAAAATTGGTGTTGAATTGCGCAGTTGTGTCTTTCTGTTTTTCTTTTTCTTTAGTGGGAGCTGTACTTTCAGCAGAGGTGGATCTAGAGTTTGTCCTTGTGGTGGATGACAGACAATCTTCCTGGGTAAGTGTTTTTGCTTTTGTATAGGCATTTTCTACGAATGTTTTAGGATATCCCTTTGAAAAAAAATCGATTTTTTAGAATTTTTGCGGAGGTAATCTCATTGGTGCAATTTTTCCTTACCCTTCTAAATTGGCCATAAGGTATGTTTTCTTTCCACTTATGAAAGTGGCTGCTTGAAAATGGTATATAGCTATTTGAGTCTCCTTCATGCGAAATTAATAAATCCAAAAATTCTATTTTGTTTGCTGATATGTTGGGAACCAAAGTGATCCCCCAGTCATTAGCATTGTTTCTTCAATCACTGTCTTGATTTCACAGGTATTTCCCTTCCAAAGGAAGAACAGGTCGTCTATATATCTTTTATAGATGACCGCGTGTTTTTGAAAAATGTTGTTATTCGTTATAAACTTATCCTCAAAACACCCCATAAATAGGTTTGCGTATGGGGGTGCAACCCTTGTCCCCATGGCCGTCCCTCTTATCTGTTGGAAGGTCACCCCATCGTATGTAAAAAAAAAAAAAAATTCTAAAATATATTTGACACTTCATTAAAAATGCAATTGGTTCAGGCGGTATCTCTGGATCAGCTTCCAAAAAAAGATGAAGTGCTATTTAATCTCAGAACGTGTTTGCAATTGGTGTATAGTGCCGATACATCCAATGTGAGAAAAACCATGTCTTCTTCCCCTTTGTGATCTTTTAGTATCCTGATCAATTGGTCTGAATTTTAAAAAAAAACTGGGCAACTTTTGGACATACTTCTGCAGTATTAAGTCAAAATACTGAGAAATGTTGCTAGTCGCAGGGGCACTTCTGGTCTTTGTGCACCTTAGGCAGGTGATAGTAGAAGGGTATTGATGGATTTGGAATCCATAGGAAACTTTTTTCTTTTTTCGTAATTATATTGTGTGATAGACCTTCGCCTATTAGAGACAACATTTCCCATTTTAGTGTGGGGAATGGATCTTCTTTGACCTGTTGATAGTATGTGATATCTCCCAGGATTTTCCAAGCTTCTTTGTTGCACTCTTCATATTCTTGGATTACAATTCTGCCCCCCCCCCCCTTATCGGCGGGGTGGATCACAATATTTGTGTTATCTTTCAGGGACTTCAGCGCTTGCCGTTCAATTTTTGTTAATTGCCTTTCTTTTGATCATGGCGGAAATACATTTGGGAGCTTTTTTAGATTTTCCGCCACTAAATCGTGGAAGCTTCTCAGAAGGTGTCCCTGGCTTTCTGTGGGATAAAATTTTGATTTTGATTTGACTTCTGGATGTATACCATTCTGTAAGGGAAGCGCTGGTGCTTGTATTTTGGAAGTTACCTTCGCTAATAAAAAAGTGGCGTTGGAGGGTGAGACGACGGGTAAAGTTGTGTAGATCTAAAAATAGATCAAATTTATTCGGATTTTTTTGGGGGCAATATGATAGCCCTTTTTGCAACAGGGATAATTATCCCTGATTTAGGACATGTTGAGATAAGTTAAATATTTTAATGAGTGTCGCTGGATCCTTTGATTTTTCTTGTGGATATGTTGGAGATTTTAGATATTCCTTTTCATTTTTTCGTTGTTGCCTATTTTGACCCACTCTTGTTCCTCTTTTAATTTTCTTTTTGTAGGTTTCTTGGGATGGAAATAATCTGTAGTTGCTTTGTTGTCGTTCACCCCTAAAAAAAAAGACCCGAGGGATGACAGATACGATAGGAGAAGCTATAGTTATATTGTTATCTTCTTCCTCTTGAGTGGTAATGTTGGTGGAGTTTGTGGAGGGTGGTGATTTTAAAACACAGGTGGATGGTCCAGAATGATGAATATGGGCTGTTACAGTGAGGGTGGAGACTATTGCTGATTTTAGGAAGGGGACTGACACTTTATCCCCTGCTCTGGAATTGTCTACTATTACTGGAGTTGGTTTTTCAGGAGAACTCGTCAAAGAACCAGTTTCATGTACAGTGATTGTTGACATGTTAAATGAAGGTTCTTGTGGCTTGCATGACTAAGAAAGTCTCATAATATAAGTGTATGAACAGTCTCCGTCACACAGACACAAAAGGAAAGAAAAGCCATCTGCAGACATTGTTCCCGGATGATTTCCCCTCTTCAGTACAGAGCGACACACTGCTTTCTGCTGCCACCTCTGTCTGGGACACACCATGTGGAGGCCATCCAGGAGGCCTGGCGCCTTATGAACTGTTTTAAGGATGCTGTTTGGCTTGCCAGGAACCGCCTCGTGATCAACAGGGAGAACATGTCTTTCCGGGACTGCCGCAGGTTCATCCGGAGCCTGCTGAGAGACTATTCCATCTTGGACAGTCCGAGCGTCAATGAAGAAAAGGAGTGAAGACCCCTCTCCTTCCCCATGTCCCCCTGAAGTTATCGCCCAGTAGCTTGGCCCTGTGATCTGCTCCCTCCCAACCTCCAACCCCCCATAGTCTCCTTACTAAGAATAAATAATCCAGAATTGTTATTTTATTTACACAAACAGAGAGGTCAGGAGAGTTGACAGGTTATCTTTACACGCACTTGTATCCTACATGATCATTTAGTGAAGTCAAATCTTGAGATCTTTTTTTTTACCTGTTCCTTCCATAACGCTTAGGTAGCAAATGTCATTTGACCTCATTTCTTACACATCCTTTAGATCTTTGTTGTGGAATCTTAGAACTTTTATGTTTTCTTTGAAGTGATATTTACGTTGCTAAGCAATATCATAAAGAAACATGAATCAACTAACACCAAGCTACATAATATAGACTTATAACAGTATTTTTAGAGGATACTTTATGGGCAGTGCAGGCACTGGCACAATTAAACTGGTGTATTATAGCTTTTATGTGTTGGCTGCTCAAATGCAGCATGTGCCATATTCCTAGAGACACATCATTGGGGTTGCCCATAATAATAAAAAATAAATTTTTCCCCCATAAATAGTGACAAATCTGTACATTCTGTCTGGTTTTGCAGTATTCACTAAAATGGGGATGGGTTGCAAAACAGGACATATGGTCCAGATATATAATCTATGGACAGACATGACGTTGTGTCTGGAAACACATTTTTAGATTGTTTTCTAATCTAGGACAATGCCTTTAATAAAAAAAAAATACTCCTTATCACCCTCTACCAGCAGGTGGCAATGCATTAGCACAATGCACAGGAGCCATGCTATTTATTTATTTTTGGTTTTCTTAAGAGCCGACGAACATTCTCTGGAATCACCCAAAGTGCAAGAAAAAGTGCAAACGTGTTACACAAAAAACATGCACAAAGGATGCGGTCTCGCATTCTCGTGATCAACAGGGAGAGCATGTCTGTCCGGGACTGCCCCAGGTTTATCAGGAGCTTACTGAGAGACTATTCCAAATTGTACAGCCCGGCTGTCGATGAAGAAGAGGAGTGAAGACCCCTCTCCTTCCCCCATGTCCCCCTAAAGTTATCACCCAGTAGTTTGGCCCTGTGATCCATCCCTCCCCACCCTCATAGTCTCCTACGCCCCCAGCTCCGCCCCATAGCCCACGCCCCTCCCCTGATCACAGATTGTTTTGTTTGGTTTTGTAAATTTTTGGTGCTTTTCTCTTACAGGATTGAGCAGAATGTTAGTGCTACATGCTGTCCAATGTATAGCTTAGGGAACCTTTGCTGTGTATCGTACTGTCATCCTTTGTGTGATTGTAATTTATTGTAATGACAGAACGATCAATAACGCTCTTTCAGCTGTCTGCTTCTTGGCCTTTTGGCTAAGATCAACTGTAGTACCTTTCCTGTTAGTTGGCTGTGTGGAAGACCACTAAGACTGGATGGGGAACCACACAGCGGGGCAGGTGTACCAAAGATGGCTGTGGATGGCAGAAGCTATGCCTTATGAGGCCTGTTCCTGATGGATCTGGCCCTAAGGTCCGAGTAGAGTAAGAGCCGAGGTGCAAAAATGCCCTGGAATCGGTGATACCAGGGTGCCGGAATTCACTAGGAGCTCTTCTGGGCACTCACCCTTAGTATCCCGGCCTTCTGGCTAGGACCAGGGAATTTTTATAGATCTGTCCTGGCAGTATCACACTTATTTATTTTTTGTGTCACTGTGTCCATGCTTTGTGTTCTTTTCATTAACTAGTGTGGTGACCCACGGTGATGGCGGGACCACGGGGTGTAGCGGTGTAGGTGGAGGGGTCAAGATGGTATCGACCCCAGGGGCAAGGTGATATTAACCCCTAATGTTCGTGATGCCAGAGGGGTTTTTGGGTACCGGAACCACATGAATGATATCTCTGCTATTCCACTGGCTAGGCAGTGAAAGGAGAGTCCACAACCAAGTTTAGGTTTAACGGAGGCATTACTGAGTTAAGACAGGTGTCATTATCTTCACAGTTAGGCCAGAATCCCTGAGAGGTGGCCAGAAACACAGAAGGACCTCGTAGCTTGCTGGGACCAATTAGACATTAGAATCTTGACTTTAGGCTGGACTTGACTATAGGTAGTAGTGACAGCAGACATAGACTTGGACTTACTGGAATGACTGTAGATAAGAGGCCTTCCAGGTGCTGGACACTTGCACTGAGATATCTGGTGTTTGCTGTTCCTCAGCAGGGAGCATAAGAGAGAGAATTGTAATGGCCTGGAATTGGTGAGCCAAGGCCCATTGGTCAAGCTGTGGGTCATGTGTTAAACTGGTGCTCTCTGGGTAAACATAAACATAACATGTGACATCTCGTAGGTCCTTTAGGTCCTATTACAATAAATGACAGTACAGTAAAAGCAGGTGTGACACTGCAGGAGAGCCCCAGGTCACCGAGGGACTCAACCTGACAGGGCCTAAGTGTAGTGCAGGACCATGTCCTGTACTGGGACATCACACTAGGAATAGTCAGGGTACGGTAGCCATTCTGGTGTCCATCCTGCCAGTCTAGGGGAGGTGTGTGTGGCCATCAGGTTCCTCCCCTCTCTCCCTGGGCATGCCCCGTACACCCTTGCTTTGGCAGGGGTGCCAAGCTGGTTTTACTGGATCCTCAGTGACAACTTAGTTTTTGCCCGGTTGTTTGCCAGTAGCACTTTCGGTCCATGAGAAACTTCGTCGAAAGGGGACATTGTACATGGAGCCTTGCAGATGTCTTTTGGCCCAGAGGCAAAGGGTTTGGTTTGTTGGGGGGCCTTTCTCATTTCGGAGAAGGGCTTGCGATGGACTGCACGTAGTAGTTTTTCCATGCTGAAGAGATTTCTGGTTTGTAATACAATCCCAGTCCATTTCCAAGACTCCTAGTAAGAGTGTAACAATGACTTCTAAAGGAAACCCACTTTGAAAAAGCTGTGTGAGAGTTGCTTTGTATATCCTATCTTCCTAGTGGAGTGTAAATTACCTCTAAATCTCCACACATCATTATAATACTCTCCTAAAGGAGAAACATCCCTTTAGTCTCATCTTCACATGACACTGTAGCATCGAACATTTCTTCTATGTAGAATACACAGCAGTAGTGCATAAGACCTTAAATGAGCACTGTCATCAACTTTTTTTTATATATGTTGTAGTACATATGTACTACAACATATCTCTAATATATTTTCATAATTTTTTTATTTTTATTAAAATGTTTTAAATGACGTTTGAAAACCGGCCACTAGGGGTCTCCCGGCCACTGGCCAGGAGGCCACTCCTCCCGAAAACATGTCGCCGATTCTGCTGCCCCTGCACACCGCTGCCCCTGCACGCCGCTGCCCCTGCATGCCGCAGTATGTATGCATGTTTAGGGTATTTGGGGGGGGGTCGTAGTTTTAAACGGGGGTTGGGGGAGAGCGCGGTTTGGGGTTTTAACACCAGGCGGAGGGGGGTGTACGGGGTAGCGTGGCCCTAAATTATTGACCTATTATTTTCAACACAGGGTGCCTCCAGCTGTTTCACAACTACAACTCCCAGCTTGCCCTGACAGCCAATAGATGTCAGGGCAAGCTGGGAGTTGTAGTGGTGAAACAGCTGGAGGCACCCTGAATAGCTGAACAAAGGGCGGAAGTGTCGGCCCCAGCAGGCATCAGTGACGTTGTGCCTGCTGGGGAAGTCTGCCCGGTAGTGAGCACACTACCAGGCAGACAAAAAGGCATTTTTTATATAGTAAAAAAGAAAATTAAAAGCAGGGAGGGGGTTAGGGAGAGATGGGCAATAGGCAGGGACAGAAAAAAAAAAAGATGGTGGGAGCTACCCTTTAAAATAGGGTTCACATGTTAATAAGCTGTAATAAGACCAGATTTTATGGTCCATGAGCATTCTATCTGACCTATGAAGTTTCTGCACTGTGGTGGTTGAACATAGCTCCCTGTTCCCTGCACAGAATGTCATCATGCTGACCTTCAGGAGTAAATGGACACCCCAAACATGGTTTAACACCATAGTAGAATTCCACTTAAAATACTGTGCTCCAAAATTGTACTCTGGGCATTTTGGCTTCTCAAGTGGTCTTACTTATACATGGACACTGACTGTTAATAAAATGTGCTCAATGGCACCCTAGGCAACTGCTCACTCTGCCTACCTCTTGTCATGCGATGTGTAAAAGATGATCTCACGGGATTGATCAGACCTTGTGCAAATTTTTATACAGGCCTTTGTGCTGCAAGTTTTGTCTATTTCTCTCCTTTGTACATGTATGTATGAGTGACACTGCAGTATACTCCGTCCTCCGCCCGTTGCCATCTGCCCACTTACTTTCTATGGTAAGAGTATAACTGACAGTCGCTTTCACAAGGCACACCACGTCCCTTCTTCATTTATCTTATCTCTAAGTCTCAAATTATTCATCTTAAAAAAGCGAATATAACTTTGACATTCTCAAAAGAAGAAATATCAGAAAATATTGAAAAGCAAGACGGAAAGTCTAGACAATAATTGCATTTGCCGATTATAATGAAATCCTCATGTACAAGTCATACTTGATGCTCCTCTCAAAGATGAATTGACACATTGCAGATTTTGTCGTATCTAAACAGAACTTGCAAAAATCCATGTGATTGCCCCATAAAATATCCCCATTTAGATGTGGACATTTTTCAGGAGACACATATCTCATCCAGGGAAAGCTGGGTGAGATATGGGAAATCCAGGAAATAGTTAAATCCCTGCCGAGACCTAGCTTAATAGGAACTTTGGCAAGTCATGTTATCGGGCCTGGATATTTATGAGATGAACGGTAGTCTTGGTATTGGGCCTTTAATTCCCTTCCTTGGCCACTTCAGGTTTTTTAGACTGGCCCAGATCAGCATAGGTGCTGAAGACAGCTCGTCACTGGGCCTTAAAAACTAGGTAAGAATTAGTCTGCTTAAAGAGGCTAAGTGAGGGACTTAACCGGAAGTCCTAAGGTCTTAACCTCTCCTGGGAAAATTGCCATTTGTGTGAGATAACGCATGAAAAGTTTAGTTTTATCGGGAGGCAGTAGTATGGTCCTGTTGCGGATCACCCAATATTTAAAAACATAAAACACTAAGGGCAGGGTCCCACAGGAGTACATCTGCTGCATATTTAACACTGCAAATGCACTGCCCTTAGTCACAGAGCTCCAGCAGAGGGAGCTCCCCAGCTACGGCAGCAGTAACAGGGAGCTCGCTTTGCCGTGGATCTTCGACTGCCGCTGATTTGCTGTAGAATGTGTTTTGCCGGCAGCTCATCAGCAGTGTTAAATATGCTGCGTATGTGCTCCCATGTGACCCTTTGGATGTATTCACACGTACAGTATCCTGTGCATATTTGAGGCTTCAGATTTGAAGCTGCAGAGTTTACGCTGCAGAGTTCAATTTAAAGTCTGCAGCTTAAAAGGGGTACTCCACTCCCCAGTGTTCGGAAGATTTCACTTCAAACGCTGGGTGCGGGCTACAGGGGCTGCCATGCTAGCCTTGTCACGCCCCGCCCCCTCAATGCAAATCTGTGGGAGGGGGCGTGACTGCAGTCATGTCCCCTCCCATAGACTTGCATTAAGGGGGTGGGGTGTGACATCATGAATTGGGTGTGGCCGCCCCGAAGCCCGCACCCAGCTCCACCCCTTTAAGTCCTGCACATCAACTATGCGCAGGACCCTGAACATGTAAATAGACCCTTACAGTGAAACCTCTCTGATGAGATTACTGAAAACTGTCCTGAAAAGTAGTCTTCTATGAGGGTGGTCTTCTCAAAAAATATGGCCACTATGCATAAAGTATGGTGGATAAAAACATAAAAACTGCGTCACACGGGGGGCTGAGTCGTGACGTCACGATACTCCGGCCCCGTGGTCGTGAGGCTTCAGACTCGGAGCCCCCAACGCTGCGTGGAGCACACACAGGTGGGTGCTGCATGAGAGATTGCAGGGGTCCCCAGCGGCAGGACGCCTGTGATCAGACATCTTATACCCTATCCTTTGGATAGGGGATTAGATGTCTTAGGGCCGAAGTAACCCTTTAAGCGTGAACTGGATGGTCCAGTTATGTGGTTGATTGAACGGCAAAAGAGTAGTCGAAGGTTAAAGATAGCTATGAGAGATAAAGCCAAGTGTAGGAGAGACCCTTTCCCTGTATAAGGCTGCATTCACACCACATTTTTGCAATACAGTTCCCGTATCAGGTTTTTGAGGAAAAACGGATTCCTCAAAACCTGACTAAACTGTATCAAAACGTGTGTACAAATTTCAACCCGTATACAGTTAAAAACCGTATAAGGTTTGAAAAATTATGTCCAGTTGCATCAGTTTTTTAAGAAAAAAACGTATACATTTTTTACTTTTCACTACATTTTGAATAAAGTTTCACTTGTTTGATTGAAATTCCAAGAAAAAAAACTGTGCAAAGTCAAAAAACATATGGTGAAAACCAGATGGAACCGTATGTACAGTTCCTATTGACTCCCATGTAAAAAAAAAAAAGGTATTCGGTTTAATACAGTTTTTTACCTGGATTAAAAACCGTGGTAGGCTACGGTTTTGGGTACGGGAAAAAAAAACTGACAAAACCGTACAAGATGCAAAACGGACACAACCTGATGCATCTTTTGGCATACGGTTTACAATGGAAAGTCAATGCATACAGTTTTCAATACGGTTCCGTACGGTTTTCACATTGAAAACGTATATGGGAACTGTATTGCAAAAACGTGGTGTGAATGCACCCTAAGACAAAAAGTTGTTGGTTAAGTCAGTGGGAAGGCAGAACACTTGTTCTATCAATCAATGGGGTCTGGAAGCAATGCCCAGGAAGCGTCTTTAACCTCAATTTTGCTTCATGTAACCATAACTTTCATATTTTTTCCTAGAAAAACCTATTTCCTTTTGGCCTACAAAAAGGAAAAAACTTTCTTTGGGGAGGTGTTGAAATACATGTCGAGTCTTATCACTTGTCGGACAGATCACGTTGTTTACGGGATCGAGTGTGCATGCGTCCGCTTTTATATAGGCAGCACTATACGCCCTATTCACACTCGGTTCCGTGAACACTTGCGGTCCACAAAAACATTAAAAGGCTTTCCCAGAATTATCGAGCATATCAGCATTGAACATAAAGAAGATACCTCAGTTCTAAAATTCTTCGGATTGGAAAGAGTCCTGCCGGTTGCCGGGGGGCGACAGAAGTAAACTGCTGCTACAGAAGGAGGCCAGATGGATCCTGCGCATGCGTGCGCAGGGTCCGTCTGGTCTCAATGATAAGGTGGATCTAAGTATATTTATATGAATTTTGTTCCTTCCCTAGTTGCATTTTGTTGGTCTGAACGTATGTTTTTAAATTTTGTACTTTATACACACTTTTTTCACTTGTGGTGTTTTTTGAGACACACGCCCACTGACGTCATGGCCAGGTATTTTATGCCAGCACTGACGACAGTGGGGGAGTGGTCTGAAGAAGTGCACCTGGTGCACGAAAAGGCTTTTACACGCTCATGGCGCCCCTCCTCCCCATGCTGTAACCTGCCGGTTATTGAATAAACACAGCTTCCACCTTGTACATGGTGAGTGCCATCATCATTTCTTTTTGGTTATATTTCCCTGCACTTCGGATTGAGCACCCCGCCATAGGTGCACTGACTGTGGGTCCGTGAACGTCATCACTTGGGCGTATGAGAGCTGTGCTGAGCCCTCTTTCTCTGTATCAACTTGATAACTAGACATAACACATGCGGATTGGGTTGCCGGAGGCTCTCTGCCCAATGCCGTGGCTACCGGAGTCCCTTGGCATTACAGACTTCTCCCCAGAACACTAGTTATATTTAACGCTAGACATTTTTCTTATGCTAGACATTTTTGTAGATAACATTTGACATTCTGTTAACTTTGACCTTTATTACGTGCTTCTGTGAGTATCAGGAACACCTTCTGGCCAGCAAAGTATCCTGGGCACGAGGACACAAGAATTATCACACTTGACATTAGTGACATATGATTTTTGTGTAATTGTGAGTGCTACAGTCCTACTGTACATGACTTAAGGTGTAATTTATGTGTACTGATGACTAGTGTAGTACACGACTTTACTGGTTGCTGTACATGATGCTGTTGATGGGGTGAAATGTTGCTTATCCGATTGGTTCAGGACAACCCCTGTAAGAAAACTACCAGTCATCAGAAAATACTGTACACTATGACTTTTGGTGTACAACAACGTATATACATTTTATTAGACCATAACAGTTATAATGCAGGACCATAAACATTTCAGTACAAGACTGTAACCCTTTGTTTTTTTTTTTCTTGTATACAGTAGCAACAAAAATATATTACTTTGGAATATTTACACGACCATGTGTTGCTCAGCAGTCCGAATACACTATAGAGTTTATTAGCTAAGAGCTCAGGTCAATTCTCCTGTACCTAAGGAGTCTTTTGGCCGAAACCGGGCACAACACTTACTAGCTTGGTTACTGCAAAAACACAATGCTTAAAGGGGCTGAAAACTTTTTTTTTTTTTAATCAACTGGTGCCAGAAAGTTAAACAGATTTGTAAATTAATAGTAAGGCAGGAAAGGGGAGAGCACACAAGAGGCAACTTCACCTTAAATGATCTGCAGCGCAGTCTCGGCAACCTAGTTCAGTATCTCCTGCGGGGTGCATATTCAAGTGTGTGAAGTATCAATTAGTAATAAAAGAAAGTGCACGTATGTGCCCTCAGCGCTCGATGGAGATAACTGCGTCTCGGGGTCCAGTTCACGGGTTGCTGGATCTCAGCAACAGCGCAGGTGTATGGCGCTCAGAGGCTACGCCGGCAGTTTCGCACGTGAGTGCGTACTTCTTCTGGCCTCATGCTGACCCCATACGGGGAGCCCAGTCTCGCAACCCTAGATTCATATCTCAACCTAGGGCCCAGTCCAACAGGAAAGTTGTGAAAGTAACTTGTGTACAGTAAATTCACCTGACTTGGTCGTGTGACTAATTGATTTGTGTGTGCAAGCACAAACTTTTGTTGTTTCAGGTTCTACGATAATGTTTAAAGGTTGAAAACTTTTTTTTTCAATCAACTGGTGCCAGAAAGTTAACTCCTTAAGGACTTAGGACGTATGAGTACGTCCTAAGTCCGGTCCCTGTCTATAACGCGGGGTCCCGGCACCTATTCACAGCCGGGACCTGCGGCTAATAGCGCGTGGCCGCGAACGTTCGGACACGCGCTATTAACCCTTGCGATGCGGCGCTCAAAGCTGAGCGCCTCATCGAAAGTGAAAGTAAATGCTTCCCGGCTGCTCAGTCGGGCTGATCTGGGTCATCGCGATAAAATCACGATGCCCCGATCAGCTACCCAGAGAGAAGAAGGTCCCTACCTTCTTCCGTCTGCGTCCCGGCTCTGATTGATTGCTCCATGCCTGAGTTACAGGCTGAAGCAATCAACCGCCGATTACACAGCTTGTTGCCATGCCCTGTAGGAGATATGAGCTCGCAAAAAAAAAAGTGTAAAAAAAAAAGTTAACCCTTTCAGGTATTCCCTTCTGAATTAAAAGTTTAAATCACCCGGCATTTCCTAGTAACAAAATAAAACAGTGTAAATAACAATAAACATATGTGGTATCAATGGCGTACGCGCAAAAAAATTCCAAAGTCCAAAATAGCGCATTTTTGATCACTTTTTATACCACAAAAAAGTGAATAAAAAGTGATCAAAAAGTCTGATCAGAACAAAAATGGTACCGCTAAAAACTTCAGATCACGGCACAAAAAATTAGCCCTCATAGCGCACTGAACACAGAAAAATAAAAAAGTTATAGGGCTCAATATATGACAATTTTAAACGTATAAATTTTCCTGCATGTATTTATGATTTTTTTCTGAAGTAATACAAAATCAAACTTATATAAGTAGTGTATCATTTTAACTGTATGGACCTACAGAATAAAGATAAGGTGTCATTTTTACCGGAAAATGTACTGCGTAGAAACGGAAGCCCCCAAAATTTACAAAATGGCATTTTTTCTTCAAGTTTGTCGCACAATGAATTTTTTTTTCGTTTCGCTGTGGATTTATTTTTTTTGTAAAATGGCTAATGTCACTGTAAAGTAGAATTGGTGGCGCAAAAAATAAGCCATAATACAGATTTTTTGGTGCAAAATTGAAAGGGTTATGATTTTTTAAAGGCAAGGAGGAAAAACGAAAATGCAAAAACGTGAAATCGCTCAGTCCTTAAGGGGTTAAACAGATTTGTATATTACTTCTATTAAAAAATCTTAATCCTTCCAGTACTTATAAGCTGCTGTATACTACAGAGGAAATTATTTTTTCTTTGGAACACAGTGCTCTCTGCTGACATCATGACCACAGTGCTCTCTGTTGATGTTTCTGTCCATTTTAAAAACTGACCAGAGTAGGAGAAAATCCCCATAGCAAACATATGCTGCTCTGGACAGTTGCAAAAATGGACAGAGATGTCAGCAGAGAGCACTGTGGTCATGATGTCAGCAGAGAGCACTGTGTTCCAAAAAGAAAATAATTTCCTCTGTAGTATTCAGCAGCTAATAAGTATTGGATTAAGATTTTTTAATATAATTAATATACAGAGCTGGTGATAAGGCAAGAAAGGAGAGGGCACACAAGAGGTAATATCACCTTACTACTGCAGCATGGTATCGGCAACCTGGGTACAAGTCTGCTGCGGGGTGCATATACAAAGGGTGAAGTATCCAAATAATACAATGAAGAAAGTGTGTATGCACTCACCACTCAACGGAGACAGATCGGCATGACCTGTCTCCGTTGTGTGGTGATTGCATACACACTTTCTTCATTGTATTAATATACAAATCTGTTTAATTTTCTGGCACCAGTTGATTGAAAAAAATAAAGTTTTCAACTGGAGTACCCCTTTAAATGTTATCGTAGAACCTGAAAACAACAAAAGTTTGTGCTTGCACACACAAATCAATTATTCACACGACCAAGTCTGGTGAATTTACTGTACACAAGTTACTTTGACAACTTTCCTTCCCAGCCTCACCTGTCGGACTGGGCCCTAGGTTGAGCTATGAATCTCGGGTTGCGAGACTGGGCTCCCCACATGGGGTCAGCATGAGTGTTCCATGAAACATGGGACAAACAGGTGTCAACGATAGTCGGACTGACTGACTACCACTTGCGCCACTGGGGAATGAACTGTGGGTGCCTGCTGGAGTAGGCCGAGGCCCTTTTGTAGGTACCCGCTGGTTAGGCCTCACCTCCTCAATGGCAGGAGCAGGCCTGGGTACTTCTGTTGGTGCCCGATGATCAGGCCAAACCTCCTCGCTCCTAGGACTAGGCCTGGGCACATCTGTGGGAGAACCTTCCTGAACAACTGCTCCCTTGACACTTGGAGGTAGAAGACCAAAGAGATCTGCGTCCCAATCTTCAGAGGGGAAATAGGCAAAAGGAATCTGTGTAGGGTTCTTAGGCCTGGTGAGTGGTGACAGCTGCTACCCATTCCCCTGGCTGGCTTTCTCCTCGCTCTTGAGAGAATGCATATCTGGGGGGAGATAGTCCCTCTGCACTGCCCTCCCGATCATTTGGAGGATGCCCCTGTGGTGACAGTCCATAAGGGTGACAAACCCCCTCACTTTGTTGAACTTGATTACAGTGGCGCGACGGCACTCCAGGGGTGGTGCTCTAACTTCCATATGTATAGGGCCTCCAGCTCTTGGTGTCCTGCTGCTGTTTCTGTCATATCTCGTATGGCAGCGGCTTAGGCCCGTATATTTCTAATCTCTGGGCCCTCAGTTCCTCCACAATTGCGACAACCTCGGCATCTCTTTTGGCCCTTTCGGACGGGGCTGGAGGAACTGATGGAAGGTGCTTCCCTAGCAAGGGTAGGAGATGTTCTCTCATGTATTGGAGCAATGCAGGCTTGTTGCCAAACAGCCATTTAGGTAATGGTGCTGACAGGGGATGTGCTGGTGGCTGCTGGACCTGTGGCACTGGCTCTGGACTGGGGGTAGATGGAGGGGTAGAGAACGTGGCTTCAGCCGGGGTACTCATTCCAACTCCTCCGACTGTATCTCGGCTCAGGATCCCCAGCTCCGGTGATAGGGTGACAACCTCACCGGCAACGACTCTCGTGATGCTTCTGGCGTACCTCTAGCCGGGGATGCGGCCCACTCTCCATTGTCCTCTGGCAAAGGCACCTTCAGGTGGGCGTCATCGGCCCCGATGGAGAGCTTGTACAGGCGATCCGATAACTCCTGGAACACCTTCACCATGGCCTCGGCAATCAGCCGATCCTCCGGTTCCATCTAGGGACTCTCGGCACATGTGGATTGATGTGACTCCGCCATCTTCTTGCTCCTTGCCAGCGCTTCTGGTGAACTGAAGAGATCAGGTTTCGTGTTGCATCTTTTACTGGTCTCCAACTGGTCGGAAGGATGTTATCAGTGGGGCCTGGTACCGGAAGCGACTCAGCGGTGCATCCTCTTTGTCCGTCCCCCTGGCAACAAGGAGCGGATCTTTCAAGTTCCACCTCAGACTGGACACGGCAACATGATCTCCACGCCCATGGGTGGAACGCTGGCTGTGGTGGGAACCATCGGATTAACCATGGCTTCTCGACCATCGGATTAACCCTTTCAGGTACAGCAGACATTTTGGCATGTAACATGGCTTCAGACCTGACTTTGCACATCGTCAATTTAACTTTTGCAGACTTCCTCACAATAAACAGCACAGTTTTCTTCACCTCTTCCTCTACTTTTTCAGCGCCATGGTAAAGAAAGATTTCAGTAGCAAAGTCCCGTACACTTTTCTGCCGCAAACTTTTTCGCAACTGCATGCGATTTTCTTTGAACATAATTCAGACTCAGACTAGGGGGGAGGACTTGTGGATTTATGGCTAAGGCACACACCCTTATCCTGTTCGTGACGCCAAAGTTTTGCAGTGTCTCGGGGTGTGAAGGTGAAGTGTATGGGGCAGATGTTGTAGCCCAGGGGCAAAATGTTATAACCCCTAAATGTTTGTGACGCCAGGACGTTATTTTCCCAGTAACCATCCGAACGGTAGCACTGCTATCCCAAGGTTAGGCAGGGAACTAATAGTCCAAGACCAGGTTAGGGTTAACGTTAGCTTTACCGAGGTAGACAGATGGAAATATTCTTTACAGCTAGGCCAGGATCCCAGAGAGATGGCCAGTAACACAGAAGGACCTTGCAGCTTGCTGGGACTTGTAGGGACTTTGACAGACTTTAGGACAGCCACGCTGACTATAATAGACTTGACTTGACTGTAGGTAGTGACAGCAGACATGACTTACTGGCATGTGGGTAGCGACAGAAGACTTGACTTACTGACATTTGGCTTTAGATAGGCTTGAGGCCTCCAGATGTGCTGGACACTAGCTCTGAGACATCTGGTCTTTACTGTGCCTCAGTAGGAAGTGTGGTAGAAGAGAGAGATTGTAATGGCTCCCCCTCTAATAAAGGGGGGCTTAGCCAGAAGCCCATAGGTCAAGCTGCAGGTCACCTGGTTAGCTGGTGCTCTCTGGGTAACATACACATCATGTGAACACATTATCATGTGACTATCTCAAAGGTCCTTAAAGGTCCTTTATACATAACACACATAACACTATACATAATATATATTACTATGGGGGAGACACTGCAGGAGAGCCCCTAGGACACAGAGGGATTCAACCTGACAGGGCCTCAGTACTGTATGGGATTATTTCCCATACTGGGACATCACACTCCCAATAAGGGAGAATTTTTGAAACACTTTGAAAAAAACATTTAGTCTTCTGATACCTGTGTGCATTTTAACACCAGCAGGCATCTGCCAACAAAAATGGGTACTTTATGCACCTTTATGCTAAGGTTAAAAAACTTACAAAATCTGCTATCACAGTGAGTTTTTAACCCCTTAACAACGCATGACGTAAATATACGTCCTGGTGATGTGGTACTTAACGCACCAGGACATACATTTACGTCCTGAGCATAACCGCGGGCATCGGAGCGATGCCGGCATCATGCGTGGCAGGTCCCGGCTGTGGATCGCAGCCAGGGACCCGCCGGTAATGGCGGACACCCGCGATCCCGCGGATGTCCGCCATTAACCCCTCAGATGCCGTGATCAATACAGATCACGGCATCTGCAGCATCGCGGTCACTTAACAGGATGATCGGATCGCCCGCAGCGCTGCCACGGCAATCCGATCATCCTGCACGGCAGACGGAGGTCCCCTCACCTGGCTCCGCTGCCTTCCGGGAGTCTTCTGCTCTGATCTGCCTTCCCGCAGACCAGAGCAGAAGATGACCGATAATGCTGATCAGTGCTGTGTCCTATACATAGCACTGAACAGCATTAGCAATCGAATGGTTGTATAAATAGTCCCCTATGGGGACTATAAGAGTGTAAAAAAAAAAAGGAAAAAAAGAAATAAAAAAAATTTAAAAAATTTTGAAAACCCCCCTCCCCCAATAAAAACGTAAATTGTCCCATTTTCCCTATTTTACCCCCAAAAAGTGTAAAAAAATTATTTTATATACATATTTGGTATCGTCGCGTGCGTAAATATCCGATCTATTAAAATAAAATGTAAATGATGCCCTACGGTGAACGCCGTGAACGTAAAAAAAAAAAATAAAAAAAAAAAAAATAACTGCTTTTTTATAACATTTTATTCCAAAAAAAATGTATAAAAAATGTAATAAAAGTTTTGTATAAGCAAATATGGTATTAATAAAAAGTACAGATCACGGCGCAAAAAATGAGCCCTCATACCACCGCTTATACGGAAAAATTTAAAAGTTATAGGTCTTCAAAATAGGGGGATTTTAAACATACTAATTTGGTTAAAAAGTTTGCGATTTTTTTTAAGCGCAACAGTAATAGAAAATAGAAAAGTGTATAATCATGGGTATCATTTTAATCGTATTGACCCAGAGAATAAAAAACACATGTCATTTTTACCATAAATTGTACGGCGTGAAAACAAAACCTTCCAAAATTTGCAAAATTGCGGTTTTCTTTTTAATTTCCCCACACAAATAGTATTTTTTTTTGGTTGTGCCATTCATTTTATGGTAAAGTGAGTGATGGCATTACAACGGACAACTGGTTGCGCAAAAAAACAAGCCCTCATACTAGTCTGTGGATGAAAATATAAAAGAGTTAGGATTTTTTGAAGGGGAGGAGGAAAAAATGAAAACGTAAAAATAAAATTGTCTTAGTCCTTAAGGTCCAAATGGGCTGAGTCCTTAAGGGGTTAAACAAGATGCTAGTTATCATGGCATACCACATGTCACTGTATCTTTGACATTGACATTTGACTACTACTTGAATACATTCATAGGTGACTATAGCAGTGTTATACATGTTTTTTAAGGCTTATTTCATTGCTAAGAACTAGTTCTCCGCAAACCATACCTTTTTTTCAAAAGTTTCCTTAAAGGGGTACTCCGGTGGAAAACTTTTTCTTTTTTTAATCAAGTGGTGCCAGAAAGTAAAACAGATTTGTAAATTACTTCTATTAAAAATTCTTAATCCTTCCAGTATTTATTAGTGTCTGTATGCTCCACAGGAAGTTGTATTTCTTTCTGGAGTTATTTTCCATCTGACCACAGTGCTCTCTGCTGACACCTCTGTCCATTTTAGGAACTGTCCAGAGAAGCATATGTTTGCTATGGGGATTTTCTCCTGCTCTGGACAATTCCTAAAATGGACAGAGGTGTCAGCAGACAACACTGTGGTCATGACAGAAAAGAAATCCAAAAATAAAAGAATTTCTTCTGTAGTATACAGCTGCTAATAAGAACAGGAAGGATTAAGATTTTTTTAATAGAAGTAATTTAGAAATCTGTTTAACTTTCTGACATCAGTTGGTTTAAAAAAATAAATAAATAAAGTTTTCCACTGGAGTACCCCTTTAACTTTAATATTTAGATAAGGATAGAGAGAGATAAAAAGGATAGATAGATAGACAGTTCTGCTTTATGTACTTTATGTACGATTCCTTCTCTGTTTCCCATTTTCTGCTTTTCCTCTGTACAGTGTTATCTTCAGTTATTTGGTAGCTCAGAAATAACCGTATTGTCGGTCGGTCCTGCTTAAAGGGGTACTCCGGTGAAAAAAATATATTTTTTTAATTAACTGGTGCCAGAAAGTTAAACAGATTTGTAAAATACTTCTATTGAAAAATCTTTACTCTTCCAGTACCTTTCAGCAGCTGTATTCTACAGAGGAAATTATTTTCTTTTTTAATTTGTTTTTTTGTCTTGTCCACAGTGCTCTCTGCTGACACCTGATGCCCGTATCAGCAACAGTCCAGAGCAGGAGAAAATCCCCATAGCAAACCTATCCTGCTCTGGAGAGTTCCTGATACGGGCATCAGGTGTCAGCAGAGAACACTGTGGACAAGACAAAAAACAAATCAAAAAAGAAAAGAATTTACTCTGTAGAATACAGCTGCTAAAAAGTACTGGAAGGGTAAAGGTTTTTCAATAGAAGTAATTTACATATCTGTTTTACTTTCTGGCACCAGTTAATTAAAAAAAAAATGTTTTCCACCGGAGTACCCCTTTAAGCAGGACCGACCGACAATACGGTTATTTCTGAGCTACCAAATAACTGAAGACTAACACTGTACAGAGGAAAAGCAGAAAATGGGAAACAGAGAAGGAATCGTACATAAAGTACATAAAGCAGAACTGTCTGTCTATATATCTATCTTTTTATAGATAGATAGATAGATAGATAGATAGATAGATAGATAAGAAAAAGATGATGCTGCAGCACTCCGTAATATGCGGTGGAAAATAAGAAGTTTATTCCATCAGACAAGGTGCAACGTTTCGGTCGCCAGTTGCGGCCATTTTCAAGCATGTAGATAGATAGATAGATGGATAGATAGATAGACAAATCTATTTAACTTTCTGGAACCAGTTGATTTTTAAAAAAAAATGTTTCGTCCACCGGAGTACCCCTTTAAAAAGCCCCACCTAAAATAATATATCATTGGTAAGATCCTCACAATAACCTTTATTCATAGCACCAACATATTCTGCAGCAATTAGAGGAAATGTTCAACTTACTATGTAACATAACGGAAATGAATAAAAGTCGACTAACAATAAGGAGGGGTCCCGGCATTATCTATTTCCAGGGCTCCTTAAAGGGGTACTCCGGCGCTAAGACATCTTATCCCCTATCCAAAGTATAGGGGATAAGATGCCTGATCGCAGGGGTCCCACCGCTGGGGACCCCCGTGATCTTCCACGCGGCACCCCGTTAGAATCAGTCCCCGGAGCGTGTTCGCTCCGGGTCTGATTACTGGCGATCACGGGGACGGAGCAAAGTGATGTCACGGCTTCGCCCCCATGTGACATCACACTCCGCCCCCTCAATGCAAGCCTATTGTAGGGGGTGTGACAGCTGTCACGCCCCTCCAATAGACTTGCATTGAGGGGGCAGAGCGTGACGTCACACGGGGGCAGAGCCGTGACGTCACTATGCTCCGTCCTCATGGTCGGGATGGACTCAGCCTGAGGACCTCCAGCGGTTCCGGAAGCCGCTAAAAGGTGGGTACTGCATGGTAGATCCTGGGGGTCCCCAGCGGCGTGACCCCTGCGATCTGACATCTTATCCCCTATCCTTTGTATAGGGGGATAAGATGTCTAGGGGCGGAGTACCCCTTTAAGCATTTCCTAGGACGACTGGACCTGCACACAGTTTTAGGGTACGTTCACACATACGCAGGTTTGATGCGCAGGATTTGATGCTGCAGATTTCAATGTAAACTAAATGACTGAGCACAGCTTCTAATCGGCGGTTACAAATCCTGCGCAGGATCCTGTATGTGTGAACGTTATGGTGACTCTTGCACAAGTGCTTTCTCTGAGATGACTGAGCGTGCCCTGAAAGCGTGTGCAAAGGAGGTGTTCCTGTTGACGTCAGGGGGAGTGCGGCTCAGCTTTCACTGAGTTTCCTCTTCCCATTGAAACTTACAAGTAGTATTACTTAACCTCATCTGCATAGGGGCAGGTCTGCTCAGCCTGCAGAGAAACTCCTATGTGTCTATTCTTCCTACTGTGTCCTGGGCAGATGGTGGCTTCCGTGTTAGTGCCAAGTGTATTCTGGTGAGTAGTAGGGAAGGGGGGGGGGGCTTAACAATGACACTTGGGGGTTATCAAACTTTACCTTTAAGAATTCCTGTGTAAAGTAACGCAAAAGAAGATGATATTTTGTAACAAATGGATCTGGATAGGTTGGAGGTTTGGGCTGGGAAGTAGCAGATGAGGTTCAGCACCCATACACGTAGGGTTATATCAATGTTTCCCAAGCAGGGTGCCTCCAAAACTACAACTCCCAGCATGCCCGGACAGCCAAAGGCTGTCCGGGCATGCCGGGAGTTGTAGTTTTGCAACAGCTGGAGGCACCCTGGTTTGAAAACACTAGGTTATATACATGCGGAGGGGAAATCCAGGCTGGGATTATTTACACCGGGTAATACCGAGATGGAAAAAGACTTAGAGGACAGTCAATTAGACTGAAGTAACCAGCGTCAGGCAGCTGCTGCCAAGGCATGTAAGTTCAAGTGGGGCAACATGAGGACATATCTTTTTTTTTACTACTTTACAAATCATTGGCACATAGGAGACTGTGTACAGTTTTAGGAACTGGTGCACAAGTAAGAACTCCAGCGGGCTGGTGGGCAGCCAAAAAGATGATCAGAATAAGGGTTAATAGGGTTCTTTGTGTAAAAATTAAATAGTGAATGTAGAGTTACAATACCTGTTGCCCTGCTTTTGTCATCTTTTTGCCCTGGTTCCAGTGATCATCCTACAGTAGTGGTCTCCAAACTGTGGACCTCCAGATGTTGCAAAACTACAGCCGTTATAGACCACCCATGTCCAAATGCCTTATTAGAGCCTATGGACATCATAGAGAAGTGGTCTCTAAACTGTGGACCTCCAGATATTACAAAGCTACAGCCGTGGAAGACTAGAGTTGGGCGCGAATATTCGCAATGCGAATATTTATCGCGAATATCGCATATTTGTGAATTTGCGAATATGGCGAATATAGTGCTAAATATTCGCAATTACGAATATTTGCATTGTTTTTTTTCACAGTACACATCAGTGATCATTCCTCCCTGCTTCCAGCTTGTGGTGTAAACAAGGCTCCAATACTAGTTACTGTGTCAGACTGGCAGGCGCCCGAAAATTTGCATATGCAAATATTCGCATATGCGAATTTCCGCGCATATTGATCCCTCCCTTCTTTTAGCTCTTTTATCACATGATATTGCGCATGCGCATGTGAATTTTATGGTGAATGCACATGCCCATGCAAATTTTATGGCACATAGTAAAAAAAAGGGCACGAATATTGCAAATATGCAAATTTTGCAAATATATGATGAATTTTCGTCCATATATTTGCAAAGTATCGTGAATTCGAATATGGCCTATGCCGCTCAACACTATGGGAGACCACCCATGTCCATAGGCCTTATTAGAGCCTATGGGCATCATAGAGAAGTTTTCTCCAAACTGTGGACCTCCAGATGTTGCAAAACACCAGCCGTTATAGACCACCGATGTCCAAATGCTTTATTAGAGCCTATGGACATCATAGACAAGTTGTCTCCAAACTGTGGACCTCCAGAAATTACAAAATTGCAGCCATGGAAGACCACCCATGTCCAAATGCCTTATTAGAGCCTATGGGCATCATAGAGAAGTGGTCTCTAAACTGTGGACCTCCAGATATTACAAAACTACAGCCATGGAAGACCACCCGTGCCTTATTAGAGCCTAGGGGCATCATAGAGAAGAGGTCTCCAAATTGTGGACCTCCAGATATTAAAAAACTGCAGCAATGGAAGACCACCCATGTCCAAATGCCTTGTTAGAGCCTATGGGCATCATAGAGAAGTGGTCTCTAAACTATGGACCTCCAGATATTACAAAACTACAGCCATGGAAGACCAACCATGTCCAAATGCCTTATTAGAGCCTAGGGGCATCATAGAGAAAAGGTCTCCAAATTGTGGACCTCCAGATGTTGCAAAACTACAATTCCGGGCATGCAGGGAACTGTAGTTTTGCAAAATCTGGAGGTCCACAGTTTGGAGACTGTTGTCCTACAGCAAAGGTACACGCCTCAGACTATCAGGTTTACTTTTGCTTGAATAGGGATCTAAAGAAACATTGTCTGATATTGAAAGTTACCTGCAGGAAAGAAATCTTATGTGGCCTCTGATGTGGACAAGTTGTTGCACACACAGCCTTCTGCAGGCTCGGGCAGAACACTTCTGTACAGGTGGCAGCACATTAAGTTGGCACAACAGGGCACGTGCATCAATGTGTCATTCAGGGCAGACTGCTCGGGGGCATAGAAGCACTGAGGGCAATGAGGCCCTTGCTAAGTATGGACATGTTCTAGATAACTATGGAAAGAAAAACTTTGATGTGGAGTATGCATTCCTGCTGCATTCCCGTCAGGTTAAAGGGGTAGTCCAGTGGTGAAAAACTTATCCCCTATCCTAAGGACACCCGCTATCTGGCCGGAGAGCCGGGGCCCCGTACAGAGAGATCGCAGGGGGCCCCAGCGGTCGGACCCCCCGCGATCTCAAACTTATCCCCTATCCTTAGGATAGGGGATAAGTTGGTCACCACTGGGTCACCACTGGACTACTCCTTTAAGCTATATTGCATGCATTACATGACAGCCAGGGTCGGACTGGTCAACCAAAGTCTTGTGGTGAATCCAGACTCTGATACAAGTGTGGTGGGCCACAGGGGTGCGATGTGAGGTGTATGGGGCAGATGGTGTTAACCCCTAAATGTTCGTGACGCCAGGGCGTGGTTTTAACTGAGAACCACCCAAACAGTAGCACCGCTAGTCCTAGTTAGGCAGGGAAAATGAGAGTCCAAGGCCAGGTCAGGGTTCACGGTAGCTTTACTGAGGTCTTTACAGCTAGGCCAGGATCCCAGAGAGGTGACCAGTAACACAGGGGACCTCGCAGCTTTCTGGGACTTGCAGTGACTTTGACAGACTTTAGGACAGCCACTCTGACTATAATAGACTTGACTTGACTGAAGATAGTGACAGCAGACATAGAGGACTTGACTTACTGACATGTGGCTGCGGGTTAGGCTTGAGGCCTCCAGATTTGCTGGACACTTGCTCTGAGACGTCTGGACTGGACTTCAGCAGGAGTGATCAGAGCAAAAAAGTGAGATTGCAGCTCCTCCCTTCCTTATAAAGGGGGGCTGTGCAAGGAGCCCATAGGCTAGCTGCGGGTCATCTGGTCACCTGGTGCTCTCTGGCTAACAAAACATATGACAATCATTATCATGTGACTAATAACCATGTGACCATATCCAAGGCCCTTTACACATAATATACATTTGTACAAATTGTAGGGGTACAGTGCAGGTGAGCCCTGGGGACTTGCGGGGACTCAAGCTGATAGGACTGTGAGATACATATCCAGACAAGTAAGAAAGATATCCGGTACTGGGACATCACCCAAGAATGGGCTCCAAAGGTCCAGAGAAAGACGACCTCATTTGGTGCTGAACTTGCAGCCAATTGTTTGTTACTAGTTACTATTTATTATGGGATGATTTACAAAAAAACATATTATATCTTACTGATATGTCGTGGGTGTGTAATGTTGTGCAATGCAAAGTGGACATGCAGATGTTCTCTATAGACGGAGGGTGGAGAAAGGAACCCCAACCTAACAATAATGACAATATCCTGATTAAAGGAGAGGTATCATGATGAAAAACGTATCCCCTATCCAAAGGGCACTCTCTGGAAACGGAGTGACATGCCCCCGCCATATATCTCTATAGGAAAGCCTAAGATACCCGACTGTCTCTCTCATAGAGATAGATGGAGGGTGGAGTGTTGGCCTCCGCTTCAATTGGGGATGGGCATGGCCTGCTCACTGGGAGGAGATCAAAATGGGTCCCAGCGGTCGGACCCTTCCCAATCTAAAACTTATCCTCTATAGACACCAACGGGCTGATAATGCGCACATAAAATACCCCCAATAGTGTAGTAAACTTAATAGTAAGGCTGGGTTCACACTGCAGAATTTCTGCAGGAGATGAAGCTGGCGGCGTTAGGACCGAGCAGACAGCATTGCTTCCCCCATAGACTGCAATGCATTTCTGCGTGGATTTTTTGGGAAATCTGCTCAGAAATGCATTGTCATCTATGGGGATGGCAATGTAGTCCACGCGCTCCTAGTGCCGCCGGCCTGACCTCCGGCAGAAATTCCGCCCAGAAATTCCACAGTGTGAACCTAGCCTAATGACAATTCTTTATTGATGTATGAAAAAGACAACATTTAAAAACATATAAATGGAATCACACATGAATGGAAAAGGTACATGGATACTGGGGTGAGAAAGTCCTGTAAAAGTACACAGCTGTATGTCTGTATATAAGGATTATGCTCCACAATAAAAATAGATTGGTGTTTGAGGGACGACAACTCTTAAGACAGAGCAGGAATAGAATTAACCCTTCAAAGTGAATAACAGAACAAGCCAATGAATTAATGAATTAATTAATGAATTAATATCAGAGTATATTCTAAATCTTTGCAAAATCGCGAAGTGACGATTTTCGCGATAAAAATGTACGAATATTCGTGCTCAACACTACTTATTAATTGATGCTTAATATTTTTTTTCTTATCTCTGATCTGTTTCTTTCTGCACATAGATGTAATGGCATGTACATGAGTGATGAGTGATCCCTCAACTTACAATGGCCTCAATGTACTATAGTTTCATCATATAATGGTCTTTTCTGGACCATTGTAACTTGAAGCCAGACTCATCATACAATACTACAGTCCAGATCTGTAAAACAGAAGAAGAACCGACCAATCAGAATGGGCATTCACTGGTAAAACACCTGTATTACTGAAGTTCATGCACTGACTGGTGTCTGGTAGCGCCCCCTACAGTACAGGGAGGTATTGCATGTTCTGTACTCTTCACCTGTATTACTGAAGTGCATGCACTTACTGGTGTCTGGTAGTGCCCCCTACAGTACAGGGAGGTATTACATGTTCTGTACTAGTGTTGAGCGGCATAGGCCATATTCGAATACGTGATATTTCACTAATATATGGACCAATATTCGTCATATATTCGTTAAATTCGCATATTCGTAATATTCGCGTTTTATTTTCCCATATGCGAAAATTTGCCTATGCGAAAATTAGCATATACAAAAATTAGCATAAGCGAAAATTCGCATATGCACACCAGTCTCACACAGTAGTATTAGAGCCTTCTTTACACCACACAAGCTGGAAGCAGAGAGGGGTGATCACTGTGATGTGTACTGTGGAAAAAAATAAATAAACGAATATTCGTAATTACGAATATATAGTGCTATATTCGCGAATTCGCGAATATGCGATATTCGCGAATAAAATTTGCATTGCGAATATTCGTGAGCAACACTATTCTGTACTACTCTTTACCTGTATTACTGAAGTTTATGCACTAAATTCCTGTCTGGTAGTGCCCTCTACAGTACAGAGAAGTATTACATGTTCTGTACTCTTTACCTGTATTACTGAAGTGTATGTACTGACTGGTGTCTGGTAGCGCCCCCTACAGTACAGGGAGGTATTACATGTTCTGTACTACTCTTTACCTGTATTACTGAAGTGCATGCACTGGCTGGTGTCTGGTAGTGCCCCCTACAGTACAGGGCGGTATTACATGTTCTGTACTACCCTTTACCTGTATTACTGAAGTGCATGCACTGACTGGTGTCTGTAGGGCCTCCTACAGTACAGGGAGGTATTACATGTTTTATACTACTCTTTACCTGTATTACTGAAGTGCATGCACCGAATTCCTGCCTGGTAGCGTCCACTACAGTACAGGGAGGTATTACATGTTCTGTACTACTCTTTACCTGTATTACTGAAGTGCATGCATTGAATTCCTGCCTGGTAGCGCCCCCTAGAGTACAGGGAGGTATTACATGTTCTGTACTACTCTTTACCTGTATTACTGAAGTGCATGCACTGACTGGTGTCTGGTAGTGCCCCCTAGAGTACAGGGAGGTATTACGTGTTCTGTACTACTCTTTACCTGTATTACTAAAGTGCATGCACTGAATTCCTGCCTGGTAGCGCCCCCTACAGTACAGGGAGGTATTACATGTTCTGTACTACTCTTTACCTGTATTACTGAAGTGCATGCACTGACTGGTGTCTGGTAGCTCCCCCTAGAGTACAGGGAGGTATTACATGTTCTGTACTCTTTGCCTGTATTATTGAAGTGCATGCACTGACTGGTGTCTGGTAGCGCCCCTTACAGTACAGGGAGGTATTACATGTTCTGTACTACTCTTTACCTGTATTACTGAAGTGCATGCACTGACTGGTGTCTGGTAGCACCCCCTACAGTACAGGGAGGTATTACATGTTCTGTACAACTCTTTACCTGTATTACTGAAGTGCATGAACTGACTGGTGTCTGGTAGCGCCCCCTACAGTACAGGGAGGTATTACATGTTCTGTACTCTTTACCTGTATTATTGAAGTGCATGCACTGACTGGTGTCTGTAGCGCCTCCTACAGTACAGGGAGGTATTACATGTTCTATACTCTTTACCTGTATTACTGAAGTGTATGCACTGACTGGTGTCTGGTAGCACCCCCTACAGTACAGGGAGGTATTACATGTTCTGTACTCTTTACCTGTGCCAGGGTTAGTTGCTCCTTTGGACACCAGGTGAGGGTGGCTCCATGATACTTTTTTGGGACAGTGCGTGTACTGTACAGGACCCTGAAGAAGCTCCTGCCCTCTACATAGACAGTGATTACAGCTCCCAGCAGATCTTTCTTACTTTTATATGTAAGGATTTGCTTTATCTCTATTAGCTATCTACTTATTTTTCTTTAATCCTCACTTTTTCCTATTTTTGGATGACATTTTGGTGGCTTCAAAACCAATTACCAGGTTTCCATAGAGTTATGGTCTCAACATACAATGGTCTCAACATACAATGGTCGTCCTGGAACCAATTAATATTGTAACTTGAAGGACCACTGTACATTCGTATTGTGTTCAATGGCCACTAATGGTCAGTAGACATACAGTCTTTTTTTTCCAATTTTTCATTTTACATTCTATAACATAATATAATATAATCTTGCAGTATTCAGTCTGGCCATTAGGCCTAAAACTAACCTGACACTCCCATATTTGTCTGTGACGATAAGGAGGAGGCAGCTGGAAAGTGATCAATACAGGATTCCAGTTTAAAGGGGTACTCCCGTGCAAAACTTTTCTTTTTAAATCAACTGGTGCCAGAAAGTTAAACAGATTTGTAAATTACTTCTATTAAAAAATCTTAATCCTTCCATTACCTCCAGGCGGTATATTAAAGAGAAATACAAAAAAGAAATGCATTTCCTATGATGTCATGACCACAGTGCTCTCTGCTGACCTCTACTGTCCATTTTAGGAACTGTCCAGAGCATCATATGTTTGCTATGGGGATTTTCTCCTACTCTGGACAGTTCCTAAAATGGACAACAGAGGTCAGCAGAGAGCACTGTGGTCATGACATCAGAGGAAATGCTTTTCTTTTTTGGATTTCTCTTTAGTATACAGCCCCTAAAAACTACTGGAAGGTTTAAGATAAGTGATTTACAAATCTGTTTAACTTTCTGGCACCAGTTGAGTAAAAAAAAAAAAAAAAATTATACAGGAGTACCCCTTTAAGGACTATCAACCAGCTGGGGACCACCATTTAGGTTGCATCATCCAATTAGGCAGGGACAGTGGTTGGGATGAGATCCAGGTCTGCACTGCTCCCTACCCTGGACACATGGAGGGACATTTATCAATGTTTGCTTATGTATTCCTTTTTTTTAGTACTTTTTTCTTAACTTTTTTTTTTTTGCTTACGTGTGACTTATTTATCAACTGGTTTCAGCCTGTTGATAATTTTCTTTCACGTAAGCAATTTTTTCTTTTTTTACTTTGGTAGTAGCTTTTTCTGCTCCATGTTTGAGCTGGAGTAAATTTAGTCAATTTTTAACCTTGTTGCGACTTTTTTGGGCGCAGTTGCGACTGTCGCAGTTAATAAATACCGTATTTTTTCGTCCTATAGGACGCACCGGCGTATAAGACGCACCCAATTTTTAGGGGCAAAATCTAAAAAAATAGAGATTTTGAACCCAATAGTGGTCTTCAACCTGCGGACCTCCAGATGTTGCAAAACTACAACTCCCAGCATGCCCGGACAGCCGTTGGCTGTCCGGACATGCTGGGAGTTGTAGTTTTGTAACATCTGGAGGTCCGCAGATTGAAGACCACTGCATGAGATGGTAATACTCACGTGTCCCCGCCGCTCCGGACCCGTCACCGCTGCCCTGGATGTCGCTCCATCGCTGTCGCCGTGTCCCCGTCGCTCTGGAACGTCTCTGCTGCCGGCGGGGTATCCTCGCTCTCCGTACGCGACGACGTGATGACGAGGAAGGAGAGCGCCGGCATACAGGGGATCCCTGACCTGAGAAGACACCGAGGAGGCAGGTAAGGTCCCCCCCGGTGTCCTGTAAGCACTAACCCGGCTATTCAGTTGGGCTGTTCGGGACCGCCGCGGTGAAATCGTGGCGGTCCCGAACAGCCCGACTGAACAGCCGGGTTAGTGTCACTTTCCCTTCAGATGCGTCGGTCAGCTTTGATCGCCGCGTCTGAAGGGTTAATACAGGGCATCACCGCGATCGGTGATGTCCTGTATTAGCCGCGGGTCCTGGCCGTTGATGGCCGCAGGGACCGCCGCGATAGGGGTGTATTCGCCGTATAAGACGCACCGACTTTTCCCCCCCAGTTTTGGGGAAGAAAAAGTGCGTCTTATTCGGCGAAAAATACGGTACCTGACTACCCGTAGTCCATTTTAAAATTATTACTACGTAGTTACGTTTTGGAAAACTTGCTTTTCTCGCTTTCCAGTCAAAATGTCGCACGTAAAATCGCATAGTCGCAGGTGCGACATTTGTGCGACATTTTTAGTAAAAAATTTTTAACTAAATTGCTTGACGAATGCCTGTCATGGAGAATAGCTGTCTGAAGTGGATGGGCAGCTTTAGTTTTAATATTATAATAGTTTTTTAATTAAGATATTTTTAGAATTTTGTGTATGTTCATAGTTGACTGATAGCTCGGAACATTTGTCATTTCTGTTTTTTCCTAGTTATTTCACAAGTCGGGCTAAGTAAGTCACTCGGGAGGTGTAGACAATGAGCATAACCTGATGGACAAGCGATCTCTGTTCTCAATTACACAACTCTGAAAAAATTTGTATAACCCAGATTTGAGCAATTCAGGGTTTGACATGTGTCATCTACAGGCTACATTGTAAGAAGGCGATTTGCATTCCCTATTCTTCATTCCGGGGGAGGGGGAGGGGTAGAGGTAAAAAAAAATAACTTGTGAAACATAAAAAGGAATCATCCGTGTGTACACATGGCTGCAGTCCTAGCATTCTAGTTCACATTAATATGAATGGGATAAGTGACTTCTAGCCGGCAAGTATCTCTGGCCAAACCATAAGTGAGCGTTATACATTGTCATGGGTTCCTGAGTTGCCCATAAACCGGTGCTTTGCAAGTGCAATTTATTGTAGCCGCAGTCCCTGAGATCTTGGCACTGGGCCGGCTCTGTATATATTGTAAATGACAAGGCTTTTTAACATGTTGTGCCTCTAGCTAGTTGTGACATAACCTGGAGGCTGGTCTCATCACGGAGTCCCAACACTTTTGGGAACTAATTGCCATGGACCTCCAAAGCAAGGTGAGTCGTGACATCTGCCCAGATTTGCCTAAAACTGGCGCCAACCCTGACTGTGTTCTGGTGCCAACCGGGACTGGAAATGTCATCCATGGCAACCTATCAGAATTAAACTTTAAAGGGGTACTCCACCCCTAGACATCTTTGACACCTTTGGATAGGGGATAGATGTCTGATCGCGGGAGTCCCACCCCTGCGATTTCCCTGCTGCACCTGGCATTCGTTTAGAGCGTCGGGGCCAGCGCCGAAGTCTCGTGACGTCACGACCACGCGCCCTCAATGCAAGTCTATGGGAGGGGGCGTGACGGACATCACGCCCCCTCCCATAGACTTGCATTGAGGGCGCGTGGCCTTGACGTCACGAGCCTCCGCAACGCATCACCAGACATCCGGCACGGAGCGAAGTTTCACTCCATGCACTGGATGTCTGGGGCGCCTCAGCAGAGATCGCAGGGGTCCCCAGCGGCGGGACCCACACGATCAGACATCTTATTCCCTATCCTTTGGATAGGTAATAAGATGTCTAGGGGCGGAGTACCACTTTAATCTTTTTAACACAAGTCCACAAATGTAAGCAGTGATCAAATATGTTCCTATTGGCACCTCGAATTCCTGTCTTAATCTAGTTTTCATACATGAGTGGGCAAACGTAAGACAACCACTTTTGCTGGTGGTCTGTGTCGCGGTGCATGGTAACATTTAGAACCTAGAACCTTAGAATTTAGTCTGGCCACTAGGCCTAAAACTAATCTGACACTTCCGATTCTGGCGTTAAAGGGGTATTCCAGGCAAAAACTTTTTTTTAAATATATCAACTGGCTCCGGAAAGTTAAACAGATTTGTATATTACTTCTATTAAAAAATCTTAATCCTCCCAATAGTTATTAGCTTCTGAAGTTTTCTGTCTAACTGCTCAATGATGATGTCACGTCCCGGGAGCTGTGCATGATGGGAGAATATCCCCATAGGAACTGCACAGCTCCCGGGACGTGAGTCATCAGAAAGCAGTTAGACAGAAAACAGCAACTCAACTTCAGAAGCTAATAACTATTGGAAGGATTAAGATTTTTTAATAGAAGTAATTTACAAATCTGTTAAACTTTCTGGAGCCATTTGATATATACATTTTTTTTTTTGCCTGGAATACCCCTTTAATAATAAGGAGAAAGCTGCTAGAAAGTGATCAGTGCAGGATTAAAGTCAATAGAAAACAAAATAGGAGCTCAGCCTCCCCCTCCCCTGTAGAATGACAGGTTAACAAATATTCCCCATACAATTCTATACAAAAAATAGTGTCTGGAGATGCTCATTGTAGTCTAATGTAGTCTATGTCCATGGGGATTGCTTTAAAGCACTGAATGCTGCTAAAAACAGCTTGGGCAAGATGTCTGCCCTCATAGTAAAAGGGTGCTCTGGTGGAAAACTTTATTTTTATTTATTTTTAAATCAACTGGTGCCAAAAAGTTATACGGATTTATAATTTCTTCTATTTAAAAATCTTACTTATCAGCTGCTGTATGCTCTAAAGGAAATTGTGTAGTTCTTTCCAGTCTGACCACAGTGCTCTCTGCTGACACCTCTGTCCATATCAGGAACTATCCAGAGCAGGAGAGGTTTGCTATTGGGATTTGCTCCTGCTCTGGACAGTTCCTGACATGGACAGAGGTGTCAGCAGAGGGCACTGTGGTCAGACATAAAAGAACTACACAACTTCCTCTGGAGCATACAGCAGCTCATAAGTACTGGAAGGATTAAGATTTTTAAATAGAAGCAATTTACTAATCTGCATAACTTTTTGGCACCAGTTGATTTGAAAAAAATAAAATGTTTTCCACCAGAGTGCCCCTTTAACATATTAACAAACATTTTTTTATGAGAAAATAGAAACTGTTTAGAAAAGAACATTATCAGTATCTGGGTCTAATCATGTTCACATGCCATAAAGAAAGCGTCTTTATTTACGCAATTTATTTAATTTAATTATTTTCCTGTAATCGACTGAAAAAAACCATGGTAAATGGAAAATTATTTACAAATGTATATTTACGGTGTGTGTAAACATAGACCATTTTATATCTGCCACAGATTAGTTGTAGTATAAGGGTATGTTCAACTATGGGGGCTCCGCCTGGAGAAACTCGGGGGAGATTCTGAGGTTGGCTGAGGCCAACTGAATCAGGGATATGGCCGGTCCCCATAGACGGCAATGTATTCCGCTCAGTGGTCCGCTGAAAGAGTGAACATGTTAATTCTTTCATTGGAGGAATTTCAGTGGCAGAAAGCTGCACCGCTGATATTCCACAGTGTGCACTGTGCAGCGGAATCCTATTGAAAGCAATGGGACTCTGCTGCATCAGAATTTCCAAGCAAAATTTCAAAACGAAATTCTGCTCACATGGCATAATTTCCGCCTCAAATGAAAGTCCATAGACTTCTATGGGTTTCCGCACTCCCATTCACTTCTGAATTTCCACAAGCTGAATTCCGCAAGTGGAAATTCAGAAGTGTGAATGGGAGTGCAGAATCCCATAGAAGTCTATGGACTTTCATTTGCGGCGGAATTCTGCAAGCGGAAATTCTGCCGTGTGAATTGACCCTAAGGCTAGGTTCAGACTGTGGAATCTCCAGATGGAAAATCTTTTCGTCCAGAGATTCCGAGTAGATCTGCCTGAATAATGAGCAATGCCATTCTACAGGTGAATATTTTAAAGCGGTTTTTCCGTTTACTAATTCCGCTTCAAAAATTCTGAAGTGTGAATTTGTGAATGGAAAACCCATTCACTAGCCTTGTACATTTCAGTAAGCAGAATTTCTGCCTGCAATTTCAAAGTGGAATTGCAGGCAGAAATTCCGTAGTCTGAACCTAGCCTAAGAGTGAGGTTACACAACTGCTGATAGAACCCACCGATCTATCAATTAGAGTTATCACCTGGAATACCCCCATAGCTACCAATCACAGTTCAGCTTTCAAAGCTGAGCTGTGATTGGTTATTATGGGCAAAACCAGTTTTGGCTCTCCATTCATGTCTATGGGAGGGGGCGTGACGGCAGTCACGCCCCCTCCCATAGACATGAATGGAGGGGGGCGTGGCATGACATCACGTCTCCATTCCCGGAAACACAGAAGCTTCAGAGACTGGAGAAGCAACCCCGCCTAGAATGCGGGTGCTGTACGGAAATCGCAGGGGGTCTTAGCAGCGGGCCCCCACGATAAGATGTATTTGGCTGGAATACCCCTTTAAAGGGGTACTCCGGTGAAAACCTTTTTTCTTTTAAATCCACTGGTGGCAGAAAGTTAAACATATTTGTAAATTACTTCTATTAAAAAATCTTAATCCTTCCAGTACTTATTAGCTGCTGAATGCTACAGAGGAAATTCCTTTCTTTTTGGAACACTGATGACATCACGAGCACAGTGCTCTCTGCTAACATCTCTGTCCATTTTAGCAACCATGCATAGCAGATGTATGCTAAGGGCAGCATGGTGGCTCAGTGGTTAACACTGCTGCCTTGCAGGGCTGGGGACTTGGGTTCAAATCCCACTAAGAACAACAATAAATAAAGTGTTATTATTATTATAATAACATCAGCAGAGAGAACTGTGTTCGTGATGTAATCAGAGTGCATTCCAAAAAGAAAATAATTTCCTCTGTAGTATTCAGCAGCTAATAAGTACAGGAAGGATAAAGATTGTTTAATAGAAGTCATTTACAAATATGTTTAACTTTCTGCCACCAGTTAATTTAAAAGAAAAAAGGTTTTCACCGGAGTACCCCTTTAATAGATCTAGGCCAATGTTTCTATTCCCTGTCAGCAGACAGAGATCTAAAAAGTTAAACCTGTTTGTATTAGAAAGTGGTATAACTACTACATCGCACAGTCATGTCCATATGACCATAAAAAGTAATGCTGGTAAATTGTTTCCCATTAGTGGGAAACTACCCTGAACCTTCTCTCTTCCTCATTCATCTTGTGTACAGGATGTAAAAGTGAAAATATTTTTTGACGCTTTGATTCAAGACTACTTTTGTGGGAGACTTTCATTTCCCTTATGTACTGACGTATGGGCAGTGGATGATACTAGGAGATGACGAGTATTTTTCCTTACCCAATAATAGTGTCTGGTATAAAAACAGAACAATATTAGACTGCAATATTGTGCACACCATTAGGCTATGTGCACACAAAGTTTTTGTGGCCCTAAAACAGCAATTTTATAGTTCAAGTTTAGGTCACATGTAGCATATATGCTGTGTATTTGCTGCATATGCTTATTTGATACTTATGCATATTTCAGTGCTAAGTAAGTCTATGGGAAAAATAATAAACACTTGTGATGAGCGGCATTGGCCATATTCGAATTCGCAATATTTCGCGAATATATAGACGAATATTCATCCTATATTCGTGAATTTCGCGTATTTGTTATATTCGCATATTCACGTATTCGAGGAAGAAAACAGTGCGGGGGTGGGCAACTTTACTATGGGTTGCTAGGGATGTTGTTGATAACCTCCGACAAGTGTATTTGCATCATTCTAATTGTTACGCCGAGCGCTCCGGGTCCCTGCTCCTCCCCGAAGCGCTCGCGGTGTTTCTCTCCCTGCAGCGCCCCGGTCAGACCCGCTGACCGGGAGCGCTGCACTGACATGGCCGGCGGGGATGCGATTCGCATAGCGGGACGCTCCCGCCCGCGAATCGCACCCCAGGTCACTTACCTGTCCCGGTCCCCGGCTGTCATGCTCTGGCGCGCGCGGCTCCGCTCTCTAGGGTGCGCGCGCGCCAGCGCTCTGAGATTTAAAGGGCCAGTGCACCAATGATGGTGCCTGGCCCAATCACCTTGATTAGCTGCACCTGTTCTTAGCCCTACTTATGCTCACTTCCCCTGCACTCCCTTGCCGGATCTTGTTGCCTTAGTGCCTAGAGAAAGCGTTTACTGTGTTTGTCCATACTGTGTACTTGACCTCCTGCTATTGCCATATTGACTACGATTCTTGCTGCCTGCCCCGACCTTCTGCTACGTCCGACCTTGCTCTTGTCTACTCCCTTGTACCGCGCCTATCTTCAGCAGTCAGAAAGGTTGAGCCGTTGCTAGTGGATACGACCTGGTTGCTACCGCCGCTGCAAGACCATCCCGCTTTGCGGCGGGCTCTGGTGAAAACCAGTAGCAGCTTAGAACCGGTCCACTAGCACGGTCCACGCCTATCCCTCTCTGGCACAGAGGATCCACCTCCAGCCTGCCGAATCGTGACAGTAGATCCGGCCATGGATCCCGCTGAGGTTCCCCTGCCAGTTGTCTCTGACCTCACTACGCTGGTCGCCCAGCAAGCCCGACAGATCGCCCAACAAGATCACCAGCTGTCGTACTTGACCACCATGACACAGCAACTTCAGTCGCAGCTACAGCAGCTTCAGTCACAGCTACAGCAATTTCAGTCACAGCTACAGCAGCAACAACCATCTCCTCCGCCGGCTCCTGCACCTCTTCCGCAGCGAGTGGCCGCTCCTAGCCTCCGCTTGTCCCTGCCGGACAAATTTGATGGGGACTCTAGACTCTGCCGAGGTTTCCTGTCACAATGTTCCCTACATTTGGAGATGTTGTCGGACCAATTTCCTACTGAACGGTCGAAGGTGGCTTTCGTGGTTAGTCTCCTGTCTGGAAAGGCTTTGGCTTGGGCCACACCGCTCTGGGACTGCGATGACCCTGTCACCGCCACTGTACACTCCTTCTTCTCTGAGGTTCGCAGTGTCTTCGAGGAACCAGCCCGAGCTTCTTCTGCCGAGACTGCCCTGCTGAACCTGGTCCAGGGTAATTCTTCAGTAGGCGAGTACGCCATCCGATTTCGTACTCTCGCTTCCGAATTATCTTGGAACAACGAGGCTCTCTGCGCGACCTTTAAAAAAGGCCTATCCAGTAACATCAAAGATGTGCTGGCCGCACGAGAGATTCCTGCCAATCTGCATGAACTTATCCATTTGGCCACCCGCATTGACATGCGTTTTTCGGAAAGACACCAGGAACTCCGCCAGGAAAAAGACCTTAATCCCTGGGCACCTCTCTCACGGTATCCCTTGCAATCTACCCCTGTGCCTCCCGCCGAGGAGCCTATGCAAGTAGATCGGTCTCGCCTGACTATTGAAGAGAGGTCTCGCCGTAGGGATAAGAATCTATGTCTGTACTGCGCTAGTACCGAACATTTCTTGGTGGATTGCCCGATTCGTCCTCCTCGTCTGGAAAATGCACGCACGCAACCTGCTCATGTGGGTCTGGCGTCTCTGGGTACGGAGTCTGCTTCTCCATGTCTCACTGTGCCCGTACGGATTTCTCCTTCTGCCGACTCCTCCTTCTCTGCCGTGGCCGTCTTGGACTCTGGTTCCTCTGGAAATTTTATTCTGGCCTCTTTGCTTGATAGGTACTGCATCCCGGTGATCCGTCTCATCAAGCCGCTCTACATTGCTTCAGTCAACGGAGTCAAGTTGAACTGCACTGTGCGTTTTCGCACAGTGCCTCTGCTTATGAGCATTGGACCACATCTCGAAAAGATTGAATTCTTGGTTCTGCCCGGCTGCACATCTGAAGTCCTTCTCGGTCTGCCATGGCTCCAGCACCATTCTCCCACCCTTGACTGGACCACCGGGGAGATCGAGAATTGGGGTCCTGCTTGCCCCAAGAAATGCCTCACGTCTGCTCCCAGCCCCGTCTGTCGGTCCTCAGTGTCCCCTCCTGTGCCTGTTCTCCCCAAGGCCTGTCAGGACCGTGCCCCCTTATAGTCCCCGTCCTGGTGACACTCTGCCCCGTGTCAAGCCTCACCCTCTGCCCCCCCTCCCCATTCCCACTCCTTCTGGACTATCTGCCATGCATGGGCATACCCAGGACTTCGCTGTCCCCCGGAGGGAGACTCTACAGTCGCTCCCGATGTCCTCGTCCTCTATGGAGCGACATCCCGACAAAAAGAGGGGGAGACCTGGGGGGGGGGGGTACTGTTACGCCGAGCGCTCCGGGTCCCTGCTCCTCCCCGAAGCGCTCGCGGTGTTTCTCTCCCTGCAGCGCCCCGGTGAGACCCGCTGACCGGGAGAGCTGCACTGACATGGCCGGCGGGGATGCGATTCGCATAGCGGGACGCTCCCGCCCGCGAATCGCACCCCAGGTCACTTACCTGTCCCGGTCCCCGGCTGTCATGCTCTGGCGCGCGCGGCTCCGCTCTCTAGGGTGCGCGCGCGCCAGCGCTCTGAGATTTAAAGGGCCAGTGCACCAATGATGGTGCCTGGCCCAATCACCTTGATTAGCTGCACCTGTTCTTAGCCCTACTTATGCTCACTTCCCCTGCACTCCCTTGCCGGATCTTGTTGCCTTAGTGCCTAGAGAAAGCGTTTACTGTGTTTGTCCATACTGTGTACTTGACCTCCTGCTATTGCCATATTGACTACGATTCTTGCTGCCTGCCCCGACCTTCTGCTACGTCCGACCTTGCTCTTGTCTACTCCCTTGTACCGCGCCTATCTTCAGCAGTCAGAGAGGTTGAGCCGTTGCTAGTGGATACGACCTGGTTGCTACCGCCGCTGCAAGACCATCCCGCTTTGCGGCGGGCTCTGGTGAAAACCAGTAGCAGCTTAGAACCGGTCCACTAGCACGGTCCTATCCACGCCTATCCCTCTCTGGCACAGAGGATCCACCTCCAGCCTGCCGAATCGTGACACTAATTGGCTCACAAGTGAAAAGAAGGAATATGCGCATACGCCAATATACGGAAAAAAGTGAATATTCGTAATTTCGAGTATATAGTGAATATATTTGCTGGATAGATCTATAAAAATTTCCCTGATCCTAGCCAGAAGGCCGGGATACCAAGGGTGAGTGCCAAAGGTGAAGAGTGTGTGGTGCAGTGCGTTCACTCAGTGAGCTGTAACACCCAGTGAGTTTCAGCACCTCAGGGTCACCAATCCCCGAGGCACAAAAGTACCTCGTCTCTAGACCCTCCCAGCCTCATGGCGAGACCCGAAGAAAACAGGTCACATCAGGGCAGCCATTTTGGCACCAGCCCCAAAACACCTGCTCCTCCAAGCAGCATCCATCCTACATCAATGGAAAAGACTAAATCACTGATAAGAACATAGACTACACTTGATCTTAGCCAAAAGGCCAAGCAACGATGGCATTTTATGCACAATGGTAAAATAAGGTGCTCTGGCTTTTAGGCTATATTCACAGGCAGCTTTTCTGCACACCCGCACCAATTCCACGTATGCATTCATTTGGGTGGTTTCTGGCTTGTTCGGATTCTGTGCGGAATCTATGCAAATCCAAATGCGGAAATTCTGGAATGGGAGTGCGGGATCCCATTGAAGTCTATTGGGCTTTAATTTGATGTGGAATCCTTGCGGAATTTGCATGCATTTTGTCATGTCATTTATTACGTATTTTAGAACATAATCGTCCCAGTTCAAAATAGCTGCCTTTCATGTGCCATTTATTATACTGGGGTCTTTTTCTCCTCACATGTAATTTGGGCCTGGATGTGCCTATGTTGTGCTTCCTCTGTATACCCTCTAGCTACTCCATTATATAACCCTCATAACATTAGGAAGGGGAATTTATAGTTTATTTTTTATGAAATTTGGAGAATAACGTGCAAGACAACCTTTCTTTACATCACTTATTTGTTCCTCTATCCATATTTTGACAAATATTTCCATAGACGATGGCCGGCATTTATCATTGTAGGTGTAAGTGAAGCATTTATCATTGTGGGTGTAAGTGAAGCATTTATCATTGTGGGTGTAAGTGAAGCATTTATCATTGTGGGTGTAAGTGAAGCATTTATCATTGTGGGTGTAAGTGAAGCATTTATCATTGTGGGTGTAAGTGAAGCATTTTTCTACAACTTTTTTTTGTGCTGATAATGTGTAGGAGCACCAAATTTATTAAAATGGTCACAGAGCATTTGATAAATTTTGTGCAGGTCACATTTTCTGAAATTTCTCTATTCACATACACCAAAAAGCTAAGCTAAGTCTGGGCTGTAGTTTTAGAGACTTTTCAGTGGCTTTGCGCCTTTTTTGTGCCTTTTCACAAAAAGGTACAGTTCAAAAAACCCTTCCATATCATGTGTATTGCCAAAATCAGTGGATTGCAACTCAAAATCAGCAGAAATGTGAAAACCAAAAGGCGCAAGAAAGGTGCAAATAAACCCTGCTTGTGCCTTTTTTGTGCCTTTTGTAGACACAAAAACAGTCTTAAGACAGTGATAAATGTCAGCCAATGTTTTGGAATGTAAAGGTGACGATTCTCAGACGATTCTCCCTCAGAAGCATAGTAGAGCCGACGCTGCACAGCTGAACCCGTATAGCAGAGAGCCGACACTGACTCGGCTCTGCTACACGGCAGGAAGGTTTTTCGTCTGAGGGATGATGGAGTTTTGGATGAGAGACTTTAGGATGACAAAGGAGGGAGTTGCGGCTGACGCCTGACGGAGACTGGTCCGAGGGAAGAGGCGGGACGCTGTTTTGCCTGACGACTGACGATGTCCTAAAATGGACACCGTACACAGGAGGTCTATGAGACTTTCTAGAAACCTGTACACTATGTGCATGGCCGAGTTTTCACCCCTGACTCCATGTAAATAATGGATGACAGGAATGTTGTTTATTACAACGAGTTGCCTTTTTCTTCCAAGTCATTTATTACAGCCTTTGTAATCCTTACAGATATAAAACCAAACCCTTCCTCCATTACACCCCCTGAGGATGACGTAAGGAAGGAGGACTTATCTGTGTCACTGGGAACCTTAGTTATACGTTGTTTTTCAGGTGAGTGAAGTTGCGGTTGTTATGATGTAATGCAGTGTTTCCTAACCAAGATGCCTCCAGCTGTTGCAAAACAGCCATCGGCTGTCTGGGCATGCTGGGAGTTGCAGTTTTGCAACAGCTGGAAGCACCCTGGTTGGGAAACAGTGATGTAATGTCATGGAAAATTGCGCTCATACCTGTTGTTCTCTTAATATTTGCAGGTTGCTGGAATTATTCACACCCTTTTTAGTGATGATACAGAACTGGGAAATATGGATAAAAACACAGGAGATCAACTCAATAGAGCCTACGATGCGTTTCGTCAGGCATGTATGGAAAAGGACCGAACCAAAAAGGAAATGCAGCAAAAGGTACAGAACATGGTCATTGTTGTCCTTGTGTAGAGATGGGTGTCGAATAGTCGAAAGTTTTCCTGTATTCTTCTCATGTTTCCCGCAGGACAGGTTACTTTGGTCAATAAACCAAAGGTTTGCTTATGTCAACCTTATAAATACAACACGTCATATCATTAAAGGAGTACTCCACTGCGGGCTGCATGGGTTGTGACATCACGGCCATGCCCCCTCAATGCAAGTCTATGGGAGGGGGAGGGGCATAGACTTGCATTGAGCCGTGACATCACAACCCCCGCAGCCCGCACCCAGCATTCGGGAACAAAATGTTCCAAACGCTATGGCAGGGGAGTACTCCTTTGAAGGGGCTATACAGCATTGGAAAAACATGGTTGCTTTCTTCCAGAAATCAACACCACACTTATCCATGTATTGCATCTGGTATTGCAGCTTAGTAAAAGGACTGAGCTACAATATCGCATGCAAATTGTGGGACAGGTGGGCTACTGTTTTTTGGACAAAAGAAGCCATGTGTTTCTAAATATGTACAACCCAACCCCTTCTCAAAACAGCAAACCAGACAAAATGACTCTTAGGGTCAATCAGAGAACAATATCACAGCCCTTTTAGGACCCTAGTATCAGATAAAGCTAAAACGTATACATTTTATTGATATACATTAAAATGAATTATAAAGAAAACCGTGACCACTATGTTGTGACAAACCAAATATAACAAAAAATAACCACAACACCTGGAAAGGAGACCACTGTATTGATCCAAAGTCAATCCTGACTACTGAATTGTTGGTATAAATACTATAAATGATGAGTCCAAAATAATATGTCAGTCCCCCAGGATCGACAGACCGACATACAACTCCCTCAATAGGGTTCAAGCTATCTATTGTAGCCACAAGGATTACTCCAGCTCTCCAATGCTTACAATATGGATAAAGGATAGCTATAGACTCACCATCAAAGATTTTCAGGTGTATACCTTAAAGGGGTACTCCGGTGAAAACCTTTTTTCTTTTAAATCAACTGGTGGCAGAAAGTTAAACATATTTGTAAATTACTTCTATTAAAAAATCTTAATCCTTCCTGTACTTATTAGCTGCTGAATGCAACAGAGGAAATTCCTTTCTTTTTGGAATACTGATGACATCACGAGCACAGTGCTCTCTGCTGACATCTCTGTCCATTTTAGCAACCGAGCATAACAGATGTATGCTAAGGGCAGCATGGTGGCTCAGTGGTTAGCACTGCTGCCTTGCAGTGCTGGGGACTTGGGTTCAAATCCCACTAAGGACAACAATAAATAAGGCATTATTATTATTATAATAACGTCAGCAGAGAGAACTGTGCTTGTGATGTCATCAGAGAGCATTCCAAAAAGAAAAGAATTTCCTCTGTAGTATTCAGCAGCTAATAAGTACAGGAAGGATTAAGATTTTTTAATAGAAGTAATTTACAAATATGTTTAACTTTCTGTCACCAGTTGATTTAAAAGAAAAAAGGTTTTCACCGGAGTACCCCTTTAACAAATATCACCTATTATGCAATATTAAGTGAATAAATTAAAAAGGACATTACAATTTTTTCCCCCTCCGACGCGTTTCCCCCCATTGTCGGGGTTTCTCAAGGAACTTTAGGGTTAAGTCCTATTGATACGGACTGATGTCACGCCCGAATATGGATAACACCGATAAGCCTTGTCTTGTTGTGCATCAAGGATACGTCAGGCGTGTGCCCCGATAGGTATATTCATCCACACGCCTGCACTAACCCAACCCCTTCCCAACATTTCATGTACATGTATATCATAGTGTCACGTCAATTAGCGCTATCATTCTGAGTGTTCAAACCCAGATCGTTCACGAGAGCAAGACGGGAGAAGTGTGTGGTGCTTAGTACATCCCCTCCCAGCTCTGTCACGTGGCCGGGATGGCCTTACAATGTAAGTCAATGGGGCCGTCCAGGTGCGCGGCTCTCTTTCTGCTCATTCTTGTCATGTGTCGGGGTCTAAACACTTAGGGGGGCATTTACTAAGGGGTTTAGTCATTTTTTCTGACTATTTTTGGCGCAAAATTGTCGCAATTGCGCCTACCCTATAAATTGTGCGACTTTCCCTAGCAAGAGCTAGAAAGTCAAAAAAAAAATTCCCGCTTAATTTACGCAAGTTTTCAGTTTTTACTTGCAGTGGTCAGGAATTTATTAACTGAGACAGTCGCAATTGCGCAATAAACTGTCGCAACGGCCATAAAAATTGACTAAATTTACTCCAGCTCCAACATGGAGCAGGAAAAGCTACTGCCGCCCGGGCTCCGACATACTTTCTCCCCGCTACCCTCACTGCGCTACCGGGACACTACAGTGATTTATATCCCCCCCCCCTCTCACCTGCCAGCGCCACACAACTCCCATCTGTCTGCTGTTGCAAGACTACAAGTCCCAGCATGGCCTTACAGTGAGGACACGCTGGGAGTTGTAGTCTTGTAGCAGCGGGAGCTGAGCGGCGCGAGCGGGAGACCAGGGGGGGGGGGGGGGGGGGGGGGTAGCGGGGAGGCCGTATGAGGAGCCCGGGCGGGAGACAAGGGGGGTAGCGGGGAGACCGTATGAGGAGCCCGGGCGGCTGCACTGTAATGTCAGCCCGGGCTCCTGCCCTGAGAGCCATAGGCTTTGGCTGTCAGGGCATGCTGGGTGTTGTAGTTTTGCAACAGCTGGAGGGCCACAGTTTGCAGACCACTGGTGTGTGGTCTGTAAACTGTAGTCCTCCAGCTGTTGCAAAACTAAACAGCTGAAGGGGACCGGCGAAGAAGTTCACTTACCCTTCCGAGGCTCCAGCGACGATCGCTGACGGAGATCGTCGCGTGGCACTGTTGCGCGGCAGTGTCGTGCAGCGCTGGATCCTACGGAAGCCGGTAAGTTGCGCAAGCTTCCCAACCAGGGTGCCTCCAAATGTTGCAAGACTACAACTCCCAGCATGCCTGGACACCCTTTGGCTGTCCGGGCATGCTGGGAGTTGTAGTTTTGCAACAGCTGGAGGCACCCTTGTTGGGAAACACTGGCCTAAAACAGTGTTTCCCAACCAGGGTGCCTCCAGATGTTGCAAGACTACAGCTCCCAGCATGCCTGGACAGCCATTGACTGTCTGGCATGCTGGGAGTTGTAGTTTTGCAACAGCTGGAGGGCCACAGTTTGCAGACCACTGGTTTGTGGTCTGTAAACTGTAGTCCTCCAGCTGTTGCAAAACTAAACAGCTGAAGGGGACCGGCGAAGAAGTTCACTTACCCTTCCGAGGCTCCAGCGACGATCGCTGTCGGAGATCGTCGCGCGGCAGTGTCGTGCAGCGCTGGATCCTACGGAAGCCGGTAAGTTGCGCAGGCTTCCCAACCAGGATGCCTCCAGTTGTTGCAAGACTACAACTCCCAGCATGCCTGGACAGCCTTTGGCTGTCCGGGCATGCTGGGAGTTGTAGTTTAGCAACATCTGGAGGCACCCTGGTTGGGAAACACTGTTTTAGGCCAGTGTTTCCCAGCCAGGTTGCCTCCAGATGTTGCAAAACTACAACTCCCAGCATGCCTAGACAGCCTTTGACTGTCCAGGCATGCTGGGACTTGTAGTTTTGCAACATCTGGAGGCACCTTGGTTGGGAAACACTGTTTTAGGCCAGTGTTTCCCAGCCAGGTTGCCTCCAGATGTTGCAAAACTACAACTCCCAGCATGCCTAGACAGCCTTTGACTGTCCAGGCATGCTGGGGCTTGTAGTTTTGCAACATCTGGAGGCACCCTGGTTGGGAAACACTGGCCTAAAACAGTGTTTCCCAACCAGGGTGCCTCCAGATGTTGCAAAACTACAAGTCCCAGGTTGGGAAACACTGTGCCCGGCCTCCGCCCCACCTTACTGTAAGGGCATGCTGGGAGTTGTAGTCCTGCAGCTGGGGGCAGGGGACAAGCTTGTCACTTGCCCACACATCTCCTGCACCACACAACTACAACTCCCAGCATGTCCTTACTGTAAGGGCATGCTGGCAGTTGTAGATGTGCGGGGCGGGAGATGTGTGAGCAGGTGATAATAAATGTACTAACCCATTTTTTTGTTTTCTTCTCATTTCAGATCTGTGTATCCTGTGGACTCCTTCGGATTCGGTGGACTACTTCGATGACCAGCGTTTTTCTTTGTTTGATTTTAATAAAATGGTTAACGAGGGCTTGTGGGGGAGTGTTTTTTGTAATAAAAATTTTTTAAAACCTGTTGTGTTTTTTTCTTACTTTACTAGACAGGCTTAGTAGTGGAAGCTGTCTTATAGACAGAGTCCATTACTAACCTGGGCTTAGCGCTAGCCACAAAAACAGCTAGCGCTAACCCCCTATTATTACCCCGGTACCCAACGCCACAGGGGTGCCGGGAAGAGCCGGTACCAACAGGCCTGGAGCGTCAAAAATGGCGCTCCTGGGCCTAAGCGGTAACAGGCTGGCGTTATTTAGGCTGGGGAGGGCCAGTAACAATGGTCCTCGCCCACCCTGGGAACGTCAGGCTGTTACTGTTTGGTTGGTATTTGGCTGAGAATGAAAATAGGGGGGACCCTATGCGTTTTTTTTTAAATAAATAATTAAATATATTAAAAAAACGCATAGGGTCCCCCTATTTTTATTCTCAACCAAATACCAACCAAACAGTAACAGCCTGACGTTCCCAGGGTGGGCGAGGACCATTGTTACTGGCCCTCCCCAACCTAAATAACGCCAGCCTGTTACCGCCTAGGCCCAGGAGCGCCATTTTTGACGCTCCGGGCCTGTTGGTACCGGCTCTTCCCGGCACCCCTGTGGTGTTGGGTACCGGGGTAATAATTGGGGGTTAGCGCTAGCTGTTTTTGTGGCTAACGCTAAGCCCGGCTTAGTAATGGACTCAGTCTATAAGACAGCTTCCACTACTAAGCCTGTCTAGTAAAGTAAAATAAAAATAAAACACAACAGGTTTAAAAAAAAATTTATTACAAAAAACACTCCCCCACAAGCCCTCGTTAACCATTTTATTAACATCAAGCAAAGAAAAACGCTGGTCATCGAAGTAGTCCACCGAATCCGAAGGAGTCCACAGGATACACAGATCTGTAGAAGAAGTAACCAAAAAAAAAAAAAAGTGTAAGTACATTTAGGGAGAAAAAAACTGTGTTAAAAAAATGTAATAAACACACACACACACACTAAACGCCGTTTACCACTTCTGAGCCATGACTACAATTTACAGTGATCCCTCAACTTACAATGGCCTCAACATACAATAGTTTCAACATACAATGGTCTTTTCTGGACCATCGTAAGTTGAAACCAGACTCAACATACAATGCTACAGACAGTCCAGATCTGTAAAACGTGTCAATGGCTGGAAGAACCAACCAATCAAAATGGGCATTCACTGGTAAAACCCCTGTATTACTGAAGTGTATGCACTGACTGGTGTCTGGTATTACATGTTCTGTACACTTTACCTGTATCAGGGTTAGCTGCTCTTTTGGACACCAGGTGAGGGCAACTCCATTACTTGTTTGGGACATTGCCTGTACTGTACAGGACCCCTGAAGAAGCTCCTGTCCTCTACATAGACAGTGTTTCCCAAGCAGGGTGGCCCCATCTTTTGCAAAACTACAACTCCCAGCATGCCCGGACAGCCTTTGGCTGTCCAGGCATGCTGGGAGTTATAGTTTTGCAACAGCTGGAGGCTCCCTGCTTGGGAAACACTGACATAGACAGTGATTACAGCTCCCAGCAGATCTTTATTACTTTTATATGTAAGGATTTGCTTTATCTATATTAGTTATCTACTTATTTTTCTTTGTCACTTTTTCCTATTTTGGATGACATTTTGGTGCCTTTAGAACCAATTACCACGTTTCCATAGAGTTATGGTCTCAACATACAATGGTTTCAACTTACAATGGTTTTCCTGGAACCAATTAATATTGTAACTTGAGGGACCACTGTAGTTATTGAATTATTTAGATGTGGTGAAAAAGCTAAAAAAAAAACTCAAAAACAAAAGATCCAGAAGGAAACCTAGCAGCCAAAACTATTCAGACAGCAGGAAAAAGGAACAGACTATTTTTTCTACTACATGAAGTAAATTTCCCACTTTTGCCTACGTGTGCCAAATTTATTAATGCCGTGCAGCAATTTAGTAAATTTGTCGCACATAGTCAAAAATGAAGTAGAAAAAAACAGGGTAAAAACCAGACTACATAGTAAAAGATTAGTAAATGCCCCCCTTAGACCTGACCAATAAAAACTTTTTTTTTAAATGTCCCAGGACATGTCAAAAGTTTTTTTTTAATTGACAAATACACTTTAAGGTTTATGGAGCAGGCATCCGGAAACCTGGTGAACATACCAGGGAAGAAAAAATACTCTCCCTGCAAAAAACACATAACTCACATAACTTTGCAGATAGATAAAAATGTTCTGGAGAGAGAGAGAGAGAGAGAGAGAGAGAGAGCGAGAGAGAGAGAGAGAGAGAGAGAGCAATTTTCCATCATACATCTATGTCAATGGAAAAATTAAAAAAGCTATGCGGATGCAAAATTTCAAAAAATTTTAATGCCATCACCAAACATTCTACCAGTGCGCGTTTACATACCATCTACAATAAATTACTGATTAGAGTCAAATATACTTTTTTCCCAAATTTTTTCTGTTTTCTGATTATAATTTTTATAATTACATTTTTTGTACATTCATTTGGGGGCAGCCATCTTGCCTGATCTGTTTTCAACAGCATTTATAGATATGTTTTACAGCAGGCCCCATAGATACAGACAACAATAGACAGAACCTATCCCATTCAGATGATGTGGAACTTTACTGGGCATTCTCTGTGACCTTTTCATTGGTCATTCTACAGGTAGAGGGAGCTGATCTGTGAGCAACATCTATTGTGTTATATAGAGGTGTCACCTTTCACTGTATTCCTTACTGTAATGATAAGGAAGATGCTGCTGGGAAATAATCTGTACAGAACAGGAAGTCACTCTCAGTTTAGCTTTAGCCCTAGTGGCCAGAATGGAAACTGCTACATTTTAGCATTATTTCTTAACATAGATAGTAAAATGGAAAATTAAAAACAACATCACCAATTCCAAAAATATAAAGTAAACATAAATTCAAACAATGTTTCATTTCCTGGTGACACATTCCCTTTAAGAAAACACGGCTGCTTTTTCCAGAAGCTGCACCCCCCTTGTCCATGTGCTGGATTATGTGGAGATTAGTCCCATTCACTTGTAGCCATGTTTTCTTGTCTCATGCGACCCTATTACAGATGTCATAAAAGTCACTTTTGGCTACTTTCTCCTGATCTTATAAAGTTCTTCTCCTGTGTTCTTTAGACGGCTATGTATGAGCAGCAGCTACACGAACAGCAGAAACAGATAGAGGAGCTGAAAAACCACGTTTTGGTCTTGACATCAAGGCTCTCTACATTTGCTGGTGCAGGTAACATCCATCGGTTCCATGTGGCCTTTTAAATTAGCAAAACTTTGCTTTTAACTTTTTGTTTTCAATATTTATACAGTAGAGTGATCCCTCAACTTACAATGTCCTCAACATACAATAGTTTCAACATACAATGTTTTTTTCTGGACCATCGTAACTTGAAACCAGACTCAACATACAATGCTACAGACAGTCCAGATCTGTGAGACATTTCACAACTGGAGGAACTGACCAATCAGAATGGGCATTTTACTGGTAAATCACCTCTATTACTGAAGTGCCTGCACTGACTGGCTGTCTGGTAGCGCCCCCTACAGTACAGGGAGGAACTACAAGTTCTGTACTACTCCTTACCTGTACCAGGATTAGGTGCTCCTTTGGACACCAAGTAAGGGCGGCTCCATTTGGGACACTGTGTGTACTGTATAGGACCCCGAAGAAGCTCCTGTCCTCTACATAAACCATTGTTTCCCAACAAGGGTGCCTCCAGCTGTTGCAAAACTACAACTCCCAGCATGCCCGGACAGCCGTTGGGACTAGTTGATTTAAAAAAAAAAAATTCCAGGGAGAGTACCCCTTTAAAGCCGTTGGGTCTAGTTGATTTAAAAAAAAATGTTTTCCAGGGAGAGTACCCCTTTAAAGGAATACTCCGAAGCTAAACCTTTAGGGGGCAAAATAAGTATTAAACAAAGTTATATAACATTGCAATATACTTACGTTTTCCATATGGTCCTTTTACCGCCGTTCTCCGCACTTTTTCCTCCGACCGGAAGCTGTAAGCCTTTCCCTCTTCTGATGACGCTCGACCGCATCTTCTCCTCGATCCGGCGCCATCTTCGCCCGGTGACTCATCGCTCCCATGAGTCTTCACGGGCTCTGCCGGCCTCCCTGGTTGAAGTCGGTTACTCCCCCTTTTCTAATATATTCACCTTTGGCCAATCACAGTCTTCCGTCCGTCCTGCGCACTCACCACAGTGCCGGGACCGGACATGTGACTTTAGCAGGCCAATTATATCCCTGCTAGTAACGGTTCCGTAACTAACAGGGATATTCTTGAAGCCATTTAGTAAATACAGAGCAGTTAGAGCAGTGTTTCCCAGCCAATGTGCCTCCAGCTGTTGCCAAACTACAACATCCAGCATGCCCAGACAGCCTTCAGCTGTCTGAGCATGCTTGGAGTAGTAGTCTTGCAACAGCTGGAGGCACCGCTGCAACTCCCAGCATGACCTGACAGCACATAGCTTTCTGGGCATGCTGGGAGTTGTAGTGTTACAATAATTATAGACAACATTGCTCTCCTATTGGACAGGGGAGAACCACAAAGGAAGGAGCTGTGGGCGTCACTTTATTATAATTTCCTTGGGGGGAGGGCAGCAGCTTACAGGAAGCAGGGTGCAGGGAGTTATGGGAAATGTAGTCTCTATGACATGGCAATAAGGTATCGTTAGAAAGGTCTTTCAAAGAGCTATCAGCGCTTCGGAGTACTCCTTTAACTTATTCCCTTTCCACAGAATAGGGGATAAGTAGCTGATCAGGGGGGGTTCCAGTGCTCGGACCCCCCGCAACCTCCGGAATGGGACCCGGCTGGAAAGGAGAAGCGCGTGCGATAGCCAACACGCGCTCCATTGATTTATATGGGAGCTCCAAAGAGACCTGAGTCCAGCACTTCATTGGCTCTACCATAGAAATGAATGGAACGCGTGCTGTCTACCCATAGACCATACACGCTCCTTACTGAGAGAGCCAGGGTCAAATTCCAGAGATCTTGGGGGTCCCAGCCATCGGACACCACGTGACTAGCTACTGATTCCCTATTCTATAGATAGGGCAATGTTTCGACTGGGATAGGGGATAAGTTCATTTTGGCTGCAGTACCCCTTTGACCTCCTAGAGGCCACTCTTGCAATTGTTTTGCAACTGGACTCGAAAAAATTGATCCAAATTGCAATATCGCATGCAACTTGTGGTGCTGGTTTCGGAAGAAAGTGCCCATATTTTTCCACCCTGTACAAACTTTTTAAAGAAACCCTAAAACTAATACCCCTTTGTTCATATTCTCAGGAGTGTTTGGTGTTCCGCCTCTATCCCCGAAATTGGAAAATTCTGACGGTTGGAAAAGTGAGTCGGCCGCCCTTGAGAGTTTACAAGAACAGATCAAAGCCGGTCTGCAGCGAGAAAAGCTTTACAAGGTAATACTGAACACGGCTGCTGCAGCTGTATACTCAAAGGGTAGCTCCCATCATCCTATTTTTTTTCTGTTCTTGCCTATTGCCAATCTATCCCTAACCCCCTCCCTGCTTTTAATTTTTATATTTGCTATATTAAAAATGCTTTTTGTCTGCCTGGCAGTGTGCTCATTACCAGGCAGACTTCCCCAGCATGCACCACATCATCTACACAGGGTGCCTCCAGCTGTTTCACCACTACAACTCCCAGCTTGCCCTGACATCTATTGCCTGTCAGGGCATGCTGGGAGATGTAGTATTGAAACAGCTGGAGGCACCCTGTGTAGATAAAATATTAGTTAGTTACATGCGGCGCTGCAGCGCTAGCCCGTCCCCTCCGTCTCCCTCCCCCCCGCGCGCCATACCCTGTTCCCTCTATCACAATCCCCCCCCCCCCCCCCCCCCCCCGCATACCCCGTTTCCTCATTACACTTACTGCAGAGTCCGGCAGCAGGCGTGCAGGGACAGCGGCGACGAGGTGGTGGCGGCGATGTGCGGGAGGAGTGGCCTCTCAGGCAGGGAGCGAATGCAGCCTAACTGAAAAAGGACTGATTGCCACTCCAAAATCAGTCCTTTTTCAGGCGTGACGTCACGCCAGGCTGCAGCCGGCCACTAGGAGGGAGACCCCTAGTGGCCGGTTTTAAAATGTAAATCAAACCATTTTAATAAAAAAAAAAAAAATAATAAAAGTATATGAGAGATATGTTGTAGCACATAAGTACTACAACATATCAAAAAAATAAAGTTGGTGACAGTGCCCATTGAATAGAACAGGATAGAAACCAGAATACAAGCCAAATTAAGATTACATATTTTTTAACATGGGAGTCAATGGGAATCGTACAGAACCCTATGTGCTTACAGTTCCATCCGGTTTTCACCATACGGTTTTTGACTTTGCACAGTTTTTTTTTTCTTGGAATTTCAATCAAACAAGTGAAACTTTATTCATAATGGAGTCAAAAGTTAAAAACATGTACGTTATTTTCTTTAAAAACGGATGTAACCGGACAACATTTTTCAAACCTTATACGGTTTTCAACCATATATGGGTTAAAATTTGTACACCCGTTTTGATAGAGTTTAGTCAGGTTTTTAGGAATCAGTTTTTCATCAAAAACCTGATACTGGAACTTTATTGCAAAAACGTGGTGTGCATGCACCCTTAGTTTGGTGCGAAAAGTTACAAAGCATAATGAGACCTGTACCTAGACTTAAAATTCAGTGGTTCCCAAACTGAGGACCTCCAAATCTTGCAAAAAAAACTACAACTCCCAGCATGCCCGGACAGCCGTTGGCTGTCCGGGCATGCTGGGAATTGTAGTTTTTATTAACATCTTGTGGTCCACACTTTGAAGACTTACATGATCAGAGAGGCAGGTGAGAAGTGTGGACCACTCTTTCTCATGATCGTTCAGGGTCTGAACACTAGGACCCCGACTGATCAAAACTTTTCATATGTCTTTACGACCTGTAAAAAGTTTTGTTCAAATGACAGGTACACTTTAAAAACTTGTAAAAACTTTATATATATAAATATATATATATATATATATATATATATATATATATATATCAACTGGCTCCAGAAAGTTAAACAGATTTGTAAATTACTTCTTTTAATTTTTTTAAATCCTTTCAGTACTTATGAGCTGCTGAAGTTGAGTTGTTCTTTTCTGTCTAAGTGCTCTCCGATGACACCTGTCTCGGGAACTGTCCAGAGTAGAAGCACATCCCCATAGCAAACCTCTTCTACTCTGTGCAGTTCCCAAGACAGACAGAGGTGTCAGCAGAGAGCACTGTTGACAGACAGAAAAGAACAACTCAACTTCAGCAGCTGATAATTATTGGAAGGATTACGATTTCGTAACAGAAGTCATTTTTCTGTAGCCAGTTGATATGAAAAAAAAAAGTTTTTTCCTGGAATGCCCCTTTAAATCTACAGGCTGAAAACCTTTTAGATGAGAATGATGACTGTTTCCATTCCCTGACAGCAAATATCTTGGAAATGTGGAGGAACGGATCAAGTATATTGAAAAGTATAATTAGCTTGAAGCTGAAAAATTCCTTTTAGGCTATGTTCACACAAAGTAAAATCCGCCCGCATATTTTATTTTAAGTACGCATTTTCTTCCGTATTCGGTAAAAATTGTGAAAATATCCTAAGGGCGAATGGCAATGGCAATGAGCTCGATCTGGTTCGGTTGCATTTTTTGTGTACACTTAAATAATATGATTATTTTTAAAAACAACAATGTGGCATTCTCGGTACCAGTTTTTTCCGGGGTTCATACTTACCTGGCCTGAAGCTGGAGACCTTTATTATGAGTTTTTCAGTCATATTTCTTCCTTCCTCTCTGTTCACTGGTTTAGTGTCTTATTTTCCGGCTCTACTTCTTCTCTTCTTCCTCTTGCTGTCAGGATTCCTCTGGGATCAGTCCTGGGTCCTCTCCTTTTTTCTAAATCAACTGGTGCCAGAAAGTTAAACAGATTTGTAAATTACTTCTATTAAAAAATCTTAATCCTTCCAGTACTTATCAGCTGGTATATTATCCACAGGAAGTTCTTTTCTTGTTGAATTTCCTTTCTGTCTGACCACAGTGCTCTCTGCTGACATCTCTGTCCATTTTAGGAACTGTCCAGAGTAGGAGCAAATCCCCATAGCAAACCTCTCCTGCTCTGGACAGTTCCTAAAATGGACAGAGATGTCAGCAGAGAGCACTGTGGTCAGACAGAAAGGAAATTCAACAAGAAAAGAACTTCCTGTGGATAATATAGCAGCTAAAAAGTACTGGAAGGATAAAGATTTTTAAATAGAAGTAATTTACTAATCTGTTTAACTTGTTTTTTAACAGTTGATTTAAAAAAAATGTTTTCCAGTGGAGTATCCCTTTTAATAAATGATTAGTACATGAATTTTTCCAGTACCACCTCTATGCTGATGACACTCAGCTCTATACCTCTTCCCCGGTATCACCCCTGCCCTCCTACAAAATACCAGTGACTGTCTCTCTGCTGTCTCAAACATCATGTCCTCCTTGTATCTGAAACTGAATCTTTCTAAAACAGAACATTTTGTATTTCCTCCTTCAAATAAATTACCCAAACCTGATGTCTCCATCTCTCTGTGTGGTATTACCCTTACTCTGGCAGCATGCTCTCTGCTCTATCATTCACTTTGTATATTCAGCCCCTTTCACGTTCTTGTCACCTGCACCTAAAAGAAATCTCTGCTTCTCGGCCTTTTGGCTAAGATCAAGTGTAGTATCTGTTCTTATCAGTGGTTCAGTCTCTGCCATTGATGTAGGATGGATGCAGCATGGAGGAGCAGGTGTACCGGGGCGTTCCGGGGCGATAGACCGCATCCTTTGTGCACGTTTTTTTAGTGTGACACGTTTGCACTTTTTCTTTCACTTTAGGTGATAGAGAGCACTTGCCTCGGCTCTTAATGAAAAACAGAATCTGCTCTTTTCTCACTGTTGAAACCACTAAAACTCTGGTTGTTGCAATGATTCATTCTCGCCTTTGCTATTGTTAAAGAGTACCTGTCATGATGCTGTTAAATTTTATAATCCTCCCATTTTACTGCCCCTATCATGATAAACAACCCCCTGCCTTTATTGTTATCATTTGTTAGTTTTCTACCTTGATATTGCTCTGTATTATCTGCTCAGTCTCTGTCAGGTTCACAGACTGGCAAGGGGCGTTCCCCAGCAGGCGTGACATCATCTGAAGCCATACAGGGGAGAACTTCCTCCCTTACTCTGCTACACACAGCCCAGAGCAGTTCAGTTTGAGATGAGCTATGATTGGATAAGGCTGCACCCCCCCCCCTCCCCCTCAGCACTCTAGACTGCATTTCCTGATTTTGGACTTCTACCAGGCCAGTAGGAGTCCAAAGTCTGTGCAAGAGATGGGGGAAATGTGCTCTGGCAGCTTTTTTAATCACAAAATAAAACAAAGTATATTAGAAAGATTGTCTATTTACCATAATTTAAGTTTTAAGGATAGTGCTCATTTAAGTTTGAAAATTTTGTGTACATTATGCAAGTGTTTAATTTTGTGCCAAAATTTTGCCCTCAAAATTGTAAAGTGATGTGTAATTTGTTGATACTATATAAATAAATATTTATTATTATTATCTAATCATCTTTCTCTAAATATATGAAATATATATATACTCACCTACAATCCTGTTAGGGCTTGTACACTCATGCATTACCAATATATTTGACCTAATGCTGTACAACATACGGTATATAGTAAAACAAGCTTAGAATAATAGAAAATCCCATATTTCACATCAGGCATCGGCACTACAATAGTCTATCCCAACATATGCAGCACCTTGAATAACGTTTTCTTATCAAATGCCACTTGTTCCATTCCAGGATCAGCTGGATACAGAAAAACTCAGTGTCTTGAAATTGGAAGGAAAACTTGACAAGTTGGAGTCTGTCCTCTCCAATAAGAATGAGGAAATTCAATATCTAAAAAAGTCATTGAAAGAAGCCAGAGAGATGAAAGAAAGACCAGACCAAAGAACAATCCTGGACACAGAAGTGAGTGTGGGGAGGGTATTGTTCTCATGGATTTTTCTGGATGGTGTTTACATTCCAGTATACGTGATTGTTTCCTAATCCTGTCACTGTGTATGGGTGACGGCAATCCTCAGGTATAACTTGCCTGCAGTCCGGCTGGTCCTGTTTTCTGGTATACATGAATCAGCCACTAGGAGATGATCTAACACTGCAGATTGGGTATTTCATTGCCCTATATTGGTATTTATTTCCATTAAACTCTTTTCATAATCTTTAGCTTTTGTATATGTGGTGGCCCAGTATGGGAGATGTTACCCCGTACCTTTGCTGCCCTGTCAGGCAGCCTCCTTCAGTGTCCCTAGGGCCCCTAGCACCTGTTTCCCCCCTGTACATATGTTCTGCAGTGTATTGTATTATAAAATGTGTTGTATCTTTAAAAGTGATGTCATGTGCAGGGCCGTTTGAAGGAAATTGGGGGCCCCAAGCAAAATGAACATGGAGCCCCCCCCCCCCCCTTTGATGTTCACTCACGTCATGCTCTAGGGCCGGCGTCAGGACATAGTAACGCCGGCCCTTGAATTCTGGGAGCGCAACGTGAGTGAACGTCGATACGACGCACATTAGGTGCAGCAGAGTTCTCCCCACACTAGGTGCAGCAGTGTTCTCCCCACATTAGGTGCAGCAGATTTCCCCCCCACATTAGGTAGGCAGTGTTCCCCCACATTAGGTGCAGCATAGTTCTCCCCACATTAGGCTGGCAGTGTTCTCCCCACATTAGGCAGGCAGTGTTCCCCCACATTAGGCAGGCAGTGTTCCCCCCCACATTAGGCAGGCAGTGTCCCCCCCCCCCCCCCACATTAGGTACAGCATAGTTCTCTCCACATTAGGTTGGCAGTGTTCCCCCACATTAGGTGCAGCATAGTTCTCCCAACATTAGGTAGGCAGTGTCTCCCCCACATTAGGTACAGTATAGTTCTCCCCACATTAGGTTGGCAGTGTTCCCCCACATTAGGTGCAGCATAGTTCTCCCAACATTAGGTAGGCAGTGTCCCCCCCCCCCCACCACATTAGGTACAGCATAGTTCTCCCCACATTAGGTTGGCAGTGTTCCCCCATGTTGGGTGCAGCATAGTTCTCCCCACATTAGGCTGGCAGTGTTCTCCCCACATTAGGCAGGCAGTGTTCCCCCACATTAGGCAGGCAGTGTTCCCCCCACATTAGGCAGGCAGTGTCCCCCCCCCCCCACATTAGGTGCAGCATAGTTCTCCCCACATTAGGTTGGCAGTGTTTCCCCACATTAGGCAGGCAGTGTTCCCCCCACATTAGGCAGGCAGTGTTCCCCCTTAGTAGGCAGGCAGTGTTCCCCCCACATTAGGTGCAGCAGTGTTCCCCCCACATTAGGTGCAACAGTGTTCACCCCCCCCCCCCCTGCATGAAGACAGTAAGAATGATATCCTTGCCAGAAAGTGTACCCTAAATAAAATACTGCCCCACACTGTACCCTAAATATAATACTGCTGTACACTGTACCCTGAATATAATACTGCCACACACTGTACCCTGAATATAATACTGCCACACACTGTACCCTGAATATAATACTGCCACACACTGTACCCTGAATATAATACTGCTATACACTGTACCCTGAATATAACACTGCCACACATTGTAACCTGAATACTGCCACATGCTGTACCCACTAAATATAATACTGCCATACACTCTACCCACTAAATATAATACTGCCCCACACTGTACCCTGAACATAATACTGCCACACACTGTACCCTGAATATAATGCTGCTCCACACAGTATCCACTGAATATAATACTGCCACACATGCATACACACCATATATATACATATACACCCCTCTTATCCTCTGTGTCCTCATCACCCCCATAACCCCCCCCGCCGAACCTCTCCTCATCATTAATATAACCCCCCCGCCACCTCTCCTCATCACTACTATAACCAGGGGGGTTATGGGGGGGGGTGATGAGGAGAGGTGCAGGGGGGGGGCACCTCTCATCACCCCCATAACACCCCCCCTGCACCTCTCATCACCCCCATAACACCCCCCTGCACCTCTCCTGACCCCCATTACACTCCCCCCCTGCACCTCTTATCACCCCCATAACACCCCTGCACCTCTTATCACCCCCATAACACCCCTGCACCTTTTATCACCCCCATAACACCCCTGCACCTCTTATCACACCCATAACATCCCCCCCACACACACACCTCTCATCACCTTTGTAGTCCCCTAACCACCATACAATCCCCTAGGGTAACAACATCTGCCCTGCACCACACGCCCCACCACCACATATATAACAGGGTTCTATAAGTTTTATTGAAAACTAGTACCAGGCATTACCCGATCTTCCTACCTAAATCTTGTAGGACAAGAAAAGAAAACAATGACGCTCTCATCCTCATAACACATCCTCATATCTCATATTCATATCAGGACCTCATATCCCAACCCCATATCCTGTCCTCATATCTTATATTTATATCCCGGCCTCATATCCCAAACGCATACCCTAACCTCATCTCCCATCCTAATATTCCGTCCTCATATCCTGTCCTCATAACTTTTCCTCATATCCCGACCTCATATCACCTTCTCATATCCTGTCATTGTATGCCAACTTTATATCTCTTCATCATATCCCATCCTTATATTCCGTTCTCATATGCTGTCATCATATGCCGACTTTATATCTTGTCCTTATATTCTGACCTTATATGCCATCCTAATATCTAATCCTTATATCCCAACCTTATATCCCGACCTCATATCTTGTCCTCATATCCCTTCCCCCGCACTAACTATTCTCTGCACCGCTCTGCTGGACAGTCGGCAGGATGTTTTAAAAGCCTTAGAGTAATGCGGTCAGGAGATGTACCAGAAGTCCCATAGACTCACACGGGACTTTAGACAAGAAATCCCATCCTTGCAAATGAGGGTGGGTTAGGGTTGATTTAAACTTAAGGACGAAGGGCGTACCTGTACGCCTTTGTCCCACTCTCCTTCTATAATGCGTGCTCAGGAGCTAAGCCTGTATTGTGATGTCACTGTGCATATTAACCCTGTACAGTGCAGGTATAATACACACAGTGATGTCACAGTACAGGGATAATACACACAGTGATGTCACAGTACAGGGATAATACACAGTGATGTCACAGTACAGGGATAATACACACAGTGATGTCACAGTACAGGAATAAAACACAGTGATGTCACAGTACAGGGATAATACACACAGGGATGTCACAGTACATGGATAATACACACTGTGATGTCGCAGTACAGGGATAATACACACAGTGACATCACAGTACAGGAATAATACACACAGTAACATCACAGTACAGTATGTTGACTTGTGCTGTACTTCTTATTGTCTAGTGTTGAGCGGCATAGGCCATATTTGAATTCGCGATATTTCGCGAATATATGGAGGAATCTTCGTCATATATTCGCTAAATTCGCATATTCGTAATATTCGCATTTTATTTTCGCATATGCGAAAATTCGCGTATGTGAAAATTAGAATATATAAAATTTAGCATAAGCAAAAATTTGCACGCCAGTCTCACACAGTAGTATTAGAGCCTTCTTTACACCACACAAGCTGGAAGCAGAGAGGGGTGATCACTGTGGTGTGTACTGTGAAAGAAAAGAAAAAAAAAACGAATATTCGTAATTACGAATATATAGTGCTATATTTGCGAATATTCGCGAAATCGCGAATATGCGATATTCGCGAATAAAATTCGTATTGCAAATATTCGCCAGCAACACTATTATTGACCATGATGAAACACATTAGGCCCGTGCCTCATATGTTTTAGGTGGCACTATGACCACTTAGGTGACACTGGGGGCATTATTGCAACTTGGAGGGGCACAGGACAGGGGGCATTATATGTGAGGGGCCCAGGACATTTAGGGTTGCATTAAGGTTATGTGAGGGGAACAGGCATTGTTACAACTTGGGGGCATAAGACAGGGGGCATTAATATTATATGTTGGGACACAGGACAGAGGTATTATTATGTGGGGGCAAAGAGCAGGAGGCATTATTATATTGTATATGTGGGGGCACAGGATGGTTTAGCATTTCAGAGGTATGGTTTATATTTCTAGGGTGGTACAGTTTTTATGGGCCACAATATGTTGCAGTATTGTATTCAGAGGGTACACTGTATTCAAAGGTTATATTCAGAGGGTACAGTGTGAGGTAGTATTACATTCAAAGGGTTGAGTGTGTGGTAGTATTATATTAGGAGGATACAGTGTGTGGCAGTAATATATTCATAGGGTACAGTGTGTGCCAGTATTATATTCATAGGGTACAGTGTGTGGCAGTATTAAATTCATAGGGTACAGTTTGTGACAGTATTATATTCATAGGCTACAGTGTGTGGCAGTATTATATTCATAGGCTAAAGTGTGTGGCAGTATTATATTCATAGGGTACAGTGTGTGGCAGTATTATATTCATAGAGTACAGTGTGTGGCAGTATTATATTCATGGGGTAGAGTTTGTGACTGTATTATATTCATAGGGTACAGTGTGTGGCAATATTATATTCATAGGGTACAGTGTGTGGCTGGTTCATATTATTATATTCAGAGGCTACAGAATAAAGACAAGGTGTCATTTTTACCAAAAAGTGATCTGTGTAGAATCAGAAGCCCCCAAAAGTTACAAAGTGGCATTGTTTTTTTATTTAAATCTTTCCCCACTAAGAGATTTTTTTTTTTTTCCTGTAGATTTTATGGTGAAATTACTGATGTCATTACAAAGTAAAATTGGTGGCACAAAAAACAAGCCCTTATATGGGTATGTAGGTGGAAAATGTAGGTGAGGAAGAAAAAACGAAAGTGCAAAAATGAAAAACCTGTGGTCCTTAAGGGGTTAAAAGGAAAAATAAATTTCAAATCAAGTGGTGCCAGAAAGTTTTCCAGATTTGTAAATTACTTCTAATTAAAATTAATTCTTAATCCTTCCAGTACTTATCAGCTGCTGTATGCACCAGAGAAGGTTGTGTAGTTCTTTCCAGTCTGACTACAGTGCTCTCTGCTGACACCTCTGTCCATGTCTGGATCTGTCCAGAGTAGGAGCAAATCCCCATAGCAAACCTCTCCTGCTCTGGACAGTTCCTGACATGGACAGAGATGGCAGTAGAGAGAACTGTGGTCAGACTGGAAACACAACATCCTTTTGGAGCATACATTTTCTAGTATTCAAGTATAATTCAAGTATTATACAGATATGGCTTCACAATGCTTATACAATGAATAATATTCACACTTGTAACTGTAAATCTGTATTTGTTTTTTATGAGATGAGAAATACGAACATTACTCAAGATCCTTCTGCGGCAGCTCCAGCCCCTAATGACAATGCAAGGTTCAGTATTGTTATTATTTCTTGCTATTCATTTACATTGTACAATGGGCAAAAGGTGTGTGTGTATATATATATATATATATATATATATATATATATATATATAACTATATTTTATGTACTGGATTCTAAATCCTATCAATCTCATATCTATCTCATATCTATCTATCCCACTATCATATCTATCTATTTATCTCAAATCTATTATCTATCATCTATCTATCTATTCACTATCTACAGTCATGGCCATAAATGTTGACACCCCTGAAATTTTTCTAGAAAATGAAGTATTTCTCACAGAAAAGGATTGCAGTAACACATGTTTTGCTATACACATGTTTATTCCCTTTGTGTGTATTGGAACTAAACCAAAAAAGGGAGGAAAAAAAGCAAATTGGACATAATGTCACCAAACTCCAAAAATGGTCTGGACAAAATTATTGGCACCTTTCAAAATTGTTGAAAAATAAGATTGTTTCAAGCATGTGATGCTCCTTTATACTCACCTGGGGCAAGTAACAGATGTGGGCAATATAAAAATCACACCTGAAAGCAGATAAAAAGGAGAGAAGTCACTTAGTCTTTGCATTGTGTGTATGTGTGTGCCACACTAAACATGGACAACAGAAAGAGAAGAGAACTGTCTGAGGACTTGGGAACCAAAATTGTGGAAAAATTTCAACAATCTCCAGAGATCTAGATTTGCCTTTGTCCACAGTGCGCAACATTATCAAGAAGTTTGTAAACCCATGGCACTGTAGCTAATCTGCCTGGGCGTGGACGGAAGAGAAAAATTGATGATAGGTGTCAACGCAGTATAGTCCAGATGGTGGATAAGCAGTCCCAAACAAGTTCCAAAGATATTCAAGCTGGCCAGCAGGCTCAGGGAGCATCAGTGTCAGCGCGAACTAGCAGTCGACATTTAAATGAAATGAAACGCTATGGCAGGAGACCCAGGAGGACCCCACTGCTGACACAGAGACATAAAAAAGCAAGACTACATTTTGCCAAAATGAACTTGAGTAAGCCAAAATCCTTCTGGGAAAACGTCTTGTTTACAGATGAGACCAAGATAGAGCTTTTTGGTAAAGCACATCATTCTACTGTTTACCGAAAACGGAATGAGGCCTACAAAGAAAAGAACACAGTACCTACAGTGAAATATGGTGGCGGTTCAATGATGTTTTGGGGTTTGTTTTGCTGCCTTTGGCACTGGGTGCCTTGAATGTGTACAAGGCATCATGAAATCTGAGGATTACCAATGGATTTTGGGTCGCACTGTACAGCCCAGTGTCAGAAAGCTGGGTTTGCGTCCAAGATCTTGGGTCTTCCAGCAGGACAATGTCCCCAAACATATGTCAAAAAGCCCCCAGAAATGGATGGCAACAAAGCGCTGGAGAGTTCTGAAGTGGCCAGCAATGAGTCCAGATCTAAATCCTATTGAACACCTATGGGGAGATCCTAAAATTGCTTTTGGGAAAAGGCGCCTTCCAATAAGAAAGACCTGGAGCAGTTTGCAAAGGAAGAGTGGTCCAACATTCCGGCTGAGAGGTGTAAGAAGCTTATTGATGGTTATAGGAAGCGACTGATTTCAGTTATTTTTTCCAAAGGGTGTGCAACCAAATATTAAGTTAAGGGTGCCAATAACTTTGTCCAGCCCATTTTTGGAGTTTGGTGTGACATTATGTCCAATTTGCTTTTTTTCCTCCCTTTTTTGGTTTAGTTCCAATACACACAAAGGGAATAAACATGTGTATAGCAAAACATGTTACTGCAATCCTTTTCTGTGAGAAATACTTCATTTTCTTGAAAAATTTCAGGGGTACCAACATTTACGGCCATGACTGTGTATATATATTATCTATTTATCTATCTAATATCTATCTATCTCATATCTATCTATCTCATATATATATATATATATATATATATATATCCATCTCATATGTATCTCCTATCTATCTATCTATCTAAAGCAAATAAAAACGGCACAACTAATATCCAGAGTACAAGTAAAATTCGGCGTGCCCGCATAACTGTAACCTGGGTCGCCGGTTCCTCAATCCAGACAATAGCAAAATACGATGCAGCACTCCACAGGTTGCAAATAAATGGTGGTTTTTATTCCATCATGTGCATAGACAACGTTTCGCCAGTCTCACACTGGCTTTCTCAAGTCGAGAAAGCCAGTGTGAGACTGGCGAAACATTGTCTATGCACATGATGGAATAAAACCCACCGTTTATTTGCAACCTGTGGAGTGCTGCATCGTATTTTGCTATTATCTATCTATTTAACTATCTATCTATCTCATATCTATCTATCTATCTATCTATCTCATATCTGTGCATTTATCTAAATACATAGGTCAGACCCCCACAATAATATCACATCAATATGTTATCAATATGACTTATGGAAATACTACTTTATTAAGAGCAACACCCTAAATGCAGTGTTTCCCAGCCAGTGTTCCTCCAGCTGTTGGAAAACTCCAACTCCCAGCATGCTGTCCGGGCATGCTGGAGATTGGAGTTTTCCAACAGCTGTAATTCACATTGATTGGGAAACACTATCGCTGTGGTTGTCGGTGCAGCAGTAGTATTATTCAACAGAACAGTATAATCCTAGACAATCCCTTTATGTATTGACACTATTAGAAATTTTTACAATTTTTGAAGTTTCCGCTGAATTCTCTAAAGTGTTGGAGATATTTTCATATTTGTGGTGTTTTGCATTTGTAATTTATGTAATTTATTGATCATGCAATTCAAGGATTTCTCTTAAAGAATGCAGAAAAAACAAATGCCACAAACAAACAAATAATACATGATCAATGATATGAGGACGGCATATGAGGCCAGGATATAAGGATGAGATATGAGGACGAGAGCGTCATTTTGTTTTTCCTCTCCCGCAAGGTGTAGGTAAGGAGAGTGTCCAGCAGGCAGGTGCAATGTGGGGGACAGGATATGAGGACGGGATATGAGGTCGGGATATGAGGACGGGATATGAGGTTAGGATATGAGAATGAGATATGAGGACAAGATATGAGGACGGGATATGAGATTGGAATATGAGGATGGGATATGAGGATGGGATATGAGGTCGGGATATGAGGACGGGATACAGTAACCCCCCGACCTACGATGGCCCCGACATATGATAAAATCGACATACGATGGCCTCTCAGACATACAATGCTTTTATATGTCGGGGCCATCGCATTAACTGCTATCCGACAGCGCAAAATGCTTAAGCTGCTGTCGGATAGCAGTTTAAGCATCCCTGGCAGGTTTGCTTACCTATTCCCGCTGCTCCGGGTCCACTTCGCGATCCTCCGGTGTCTTGCGCATCTTCTCCAGGGTCCGGGCCTTGCTTTCCGGCGTCGTTATTACATCACTACGCACGCCGCGCCGGCGCAGCAGCGTAATAACGTCACCAGAAAGAGAGGCCCGGACCCTGCAGAAGATGCGCAAGACACCGGAGGATCGCGAAGAAGACACCGGAGCAGCGGGACAGCATCGGGAGCCCCTGGAACAGCAGCGGGAGCGGTGAGGACCTGGTGCGGAGCGGCGGGGACAGGTAAGTACAGCTTCCTATACTTTACATTGCACGGATCCCTCAACATACGATGGATTCGACAAACGATGTGTCGTTTGGAACGAATTACCATCGTATGTTGAGGGACCACTGTATGAGGTCGGGATATGAGGTCGGGATATGAGGACGGGATATGAGGTCGGGATATGATGTTGGGATATGAGGATGGGATATGAGGTTGGGATATGATGTTGGGATATGAGGACGCAATATGAGGTTGGCATATGAGGACAGGATATGAGGTTGGGATATGAGGTCGGGATATGAGGTCGGGATATGAGGTCGAGATATGAGGTCGGGCTATGAGGTCGGGCTATGAGGTCGGGCTATGAGGTCGGGCTATGAGGTCGGGATATGAGGCCGGGCTATGAGGTCGGGCTATGAGGTCGGGCTATGAGGTCGGGCTATGAGGTCGGGATATGAGGTCGGGATATGAGGTCGGGATATGAGGTCGGGATATGAGGCAGGGATATGAGGTCGGGATATGATGTTGGGATATGAGGTCGGGGATATGATGTTGGGATATGAGGTCGGGATATGAGGATGGGATATGAGGTCAGGATCTGAAGGCGTGATATGAGGTCAGACTATGGGGACAGGATATGAGGACAAGAGCATCATTGTTGCCTTTTATGTCCCACAAAGTTTTGGTAGGAAGACTGGGTAACACCAGGTACTCAACTACTTTTTCTAAAAAGTTGCAGAACTTCTCATAAAACATTGGTGAATATTCAATAACGCAGATCTGTAAAGCCGTCTCCCTTACTGTTGACCACTGCTAATTTCTAAAAAAAAATTATGTAAACTGCAGGTTTGTTATTCATTGTTGAATATTCATTATTATTTTTTTTTATTATGTATTGACTCTATTTGTAGATGAAAAGCTTTAATTAACATTCAGATTATTATTTTTTAATTTCCATTTGGGTTCTTTGTAGTTAGGTGGAATATGTTAGCACACATCAGTGCTGCGCAGCCTCCTCTGTCTTTTGTTAGCATATTGTATCTTTATATTCTATAATTAGCATTCAGGGGTAATGAGTTTAGCACTAACCACCCGTTTGTAACGCTAATTAGTCTACCTCCCCCTTTGTTACCATCCATTAATACTATACTAGTTTTTTTTTATTAGTATTTATTGAAATTCACTAGTATTAGTTGTTAAGTGTAGCTCTTTTCTTTTGAAAGCATTTATTAACACTTTCCTCCATTTTTTTTTTTTTTTTTACAGTTCGTAGAATCTGCTGGTTGTATTTGTGAGCATTTATTAGTAATCATGTCACCCTTAATTAGTTGCTACTAACATGAGTGCCATAGTCTTGCATTCATATTTATTTACTAGAAATAAATATCATTAGCACTATTTACACTTGTAAGGTTGGGTACTTCATGTTTAAATGATTATTTGTACCCTCCTGTATCTCCACCTTTTTAACGCTGTGTTGTTTTCAGGCCCAACATTCTGTGCTGATTCATCTCATAGTCGTAGGTCTGTTATTTTCTGATACATAGCTCCAAATCCCCCCGGATAGAAATACTGTATTTTTCGTCATATAAGATTCTCCTGCATATAAGACGCACCTAATTTTATTGGATAAAAATCTAGAAAATAAAGATTCTAAACCAAATACAATGTAAAGTGTGTCTTACGGCAAAAAATACGGTAGTTGAGTAATATTATTCTAGCTACATGACTTTTTTTTAAGTATAAGGGGGGCACATGTCCGTCTATGTTTACAATATGTCAGTCATAGACAAATATCCAAATGGGAAGAGGAGGTCCTAAGAAAAAATCTGTTTAACATACATAAATTGCTTAAAAAATATACTGTAGATGGATGGATAGATGGATAGATAGATAGATATGAGAGATAACTGTATTGGTTTGATGCAGGTATCTCTCCTGGTGGTTTGGGCTGGCTAATGTAGTCATACTAAGTCCACAAGATGAGATTTAAAGCAAAAGTGTTTTATTATATTTCCAATGTATAAAACACAGGCACACTGTTACGCCGAGCGCTCCGGGTCCCCGCTCCTCCCCGGAGCGCTCGCAACATCCTCGCAATCGCAGCGCCCCGGTCAGACCTGCTGACCGGGTGCGCTGCGATACCTCTTCCAGCCGGGATGCGATTCGCGATGCGGGTGGCGCCCGCTCGCGATGCGCACCCCGGCTCCCGTACCTGACTCACTCTCCGTCGGTCCTGTCCCGGCGCGCGCGGCCCCGCCCCTTAGGGCGCGCGCGTGCCGGGTCTCTACGATTTAAAGGGCCACTGCGCCGCTGATTGGCGCAGTTGGCTTAATTAGTGTATTCACCTGTGCACTTCCCTATATAACCTCACTTCCCCTTCCCTTCCTTGCCGGATCTTGTTGCCATCGTGCCAGTGAAAGCGTTTCCCAGTGTGTTCCTAGCCTGTGTTCCAGACCTCCTGCCGTTGCCCCTGACTACGATCCTTGCTGCCTGCCCCGACCTTCTGCTACGTCCGACCTTGCTCTTGTCTTCTCCATTGTACCGCGCCTATCTTCAGCAGTCAGAGAGGTTGAGCCGTTGCTAGTGGATACGACCTGGTTGCTACCGCCGCTGCAAGACCATCCCGCTTTGCGGCGGGCTCTGGTGAAAACCAGTAGCAGCTTAGAACCGGTCCACTAGCACGGTCCACGCCAATCCCTCTCTGGCACAGAGGATCCACCTCCTGCCAGCCGAATCGTGACAGTAGATCCGGCCATGGATCCCGCTGAAGTTCCACTTCCAGTTGTCGCCGACCTCACCACGGTGGTCGCCCAGCAGTCGCAACAGATAGCGCAACAAGGCCACCAGCTGTCTCAACTGACCGTGATGCTATAGCAGCTACTACCACAGCTTCAGCAATCATCTCCTCCGCCAGCTCCTGCACCTCCTCCGCAGCGAGTGGCCGCTTCCGGCCTACGACTATCCTTGCCGGATAAATTTGATGGGGACTCTAAGTTTTGCCGTGGCTTTCTTTCGCAATGTTCCCTGCACTTGGAGATGATGTCGGACCAGTTTCCTACTGAAAGGTCTAAGGTGGCTTTCGTAGTCAGCCTTCTGTCCGGAAAAGCTCTGTCATGGGCCACACCGCTCTGGGACCGCAATGACCCCATCACTGCCTCTGTACACTCCTTCTTCACGGAGATTCGAAGTGTCTTTGAGGAACCTGCCCGAGCCTCTTCTGCTGAGACTGCCCTGCTGAACCTGGTCCAGGGTAATTCTTCCGTTGGCGAGTACGCCATCCAATTCCGTACTCTTGCTTCCGAATTATCTTGGAATAATGAGGCCCTCTGCGCGACCTTTAAAAAAGGCCTATCCAGCAACATTAAAGATGTTCTGGCCGCACGAGAAATTCCTGCTAACCTGCATGAACTTATTCATCTAGCCACTCGCATTGACATGCGTTTTTCCGATAGGCGTCAGGAGCTCCGCCAGGATATGGACTTTGTTCGCACGAGGCGTTTTTTCTCCCCGGCTCCTCTCTCCTCTGGTCCTCTGCAATCCGTTCCTGTGCCTCCCGCCGTGGAGACTATGCAAGTTGACCGGTCTCGCTTGACACCTCAAGAGAGGACACGACGCCGCATGGAGAATCTGTGCCTGTACTGTGCCGATACCGAACACTTCCTGAAGGATTGTCCTATCCGTCCTCCCCGCCTGGAAAGACGTACGCTGACTCCGCACAAAGGTGAGACAGTTCTTGATGTCTACTCTGCTTCTCCACGCCTTACTGTGCCTGTGCGGATATCTTCCTCCATCTCCTCCTTCTCTACTATGGCCTTCTTGGACTCCGGATCTGCAGGAAATTTTATTTTGGCCTCCCTCATCAACAGGTTCAACATCCCGGTGACCAGTCTCGCCAGACCCCTCTACATCAATTGTGTTAACAATCAAAGATTGGACTGTACCGTGCGTTACCGCACGGAACCCCTCCTAATGTGCATCGGACCTCATCACGAAAAAATTGAGTTTTTGGTCCTCACCAATTGCACTTCGGAAATTCTCCTTGGATTACCGTGGCTTCAACGCCATTCCCCAACCCTTGATTGGTCCACAGGAGAGATCAAGAGCTGGGGTACTTCTTGTTTCAAGGACTGTCTTAAACCGGTTCCCAGTACTCCCTGCCGTGACCCTGTGGTTCCCCCTGTAACCGGTCTCCCTAAGGCCTATATGGACTATGCTGACGTATTTTGCAAAAAGCAAGCTGAGACTTTACCTCCTCACAGGCCTTATGACTGTCCTATTGACCTCCTCCCGGGCACTACTCCACCCCGGGGCAGAATTTATCCTCTGTCCGCTCCAGAGACTCTTGCTATGTCTGAATACATCCAGGAGAATTTAAAAAAGGGGTTTATCCGCAAATCCTCCTCTCCTGCCGGAGCTGGATTTTTTTTTGTGTCCAAAAAAGATGGCTCCCTACGTCCTTGCATTGATTACCGCGGACTTAATAAAATCACGGTAAAGAACCGCTACCCTCTACCTCTTATCTCAGAACTCTTTGATCGCCTTCAAGGTGCCCACATCTTTACCAAACTGGACTTAAGAGGTGCTAATAATCTCATCCGCATCAGGGAGGGGGACGAATGGAAGACTGCATTTAACACCAGAGATGGACACTTTGAGTATCTGGTCATGCCCTTTGGCCTGTGCAACGCCCCTGCCGTCTTCCAAGACTTTGTTAATGAAATTTTTCGTGATCTCTTATATTCCTGTGTTGTTGTGTATCTGGACGATATTCTGATTTTTTCTGCCAACTTAGAAGAACACCGCCAGCATGTCCGCATGGTTCTTCAGAGACTTCGAGACAATCAACTTTATGCCAAAATGGAGAAATGTCTGTTTGAATGTCAATCTCTTCCTTTCCTAGGATACTTGGTCTCTGGCCAGGGATTACAAATGGACCCGGATAAACTCTCTGCCGTCTTGGATTGGCCACGCCCCTCCGGACTCCGTGCTATCCAACGTTTTTTGGGGTTCGCCAATTATTACAGACAATTTATTCCACACTTTTCCACCATTGTAGCTCCTATCGTGGCTTTAACCAAGAAAAATGCCAATCCCAAGTCCTGGTCTCCCCAAGCGGAAGACGCATTTAAACGGCTCAAGTCTGCCTTTTCTTCTGCTCCCGTGCTCTCCAGACCTGACCCATCTAAACCCTTCCTATTGGAGGTAGATGCCTCCTCAGTGGGAGCTGGAGCGGTCCTTCTACAAAAAAATTCTTCCGGGCATGCTGTTACTTGTGGTTTTTTTTCTAGGACCTTCTCTCCGGCGGAGAGAAACTACTCCATCGGGGATCGAGAACTACTGGCCATTAAATTGGCACTTGAGGAATGGAGACATCTGCTGGAGGGATCAAAATTTCCAGTTATCATTTACACCGATCACAAGAATCTCTCCTATCTCCAGTCTGCCCAACGACTGAACCCTCGCCAGGCCAGGTGGTCGTTGTTCTTTGCCCGTTTTAACTTTGAAATTCATTTCCGCCCTGCCGACAAGAACATTAGGGCAGATGCCCTCTCTCGTTCCTCGGATGCCTCGGAAGCAGAGGTCTCTCCGCAACACATCATTCCTCCTGACTGTCTGATCTCCACTTCTCCAGCCTCCATCAGGCAAACTCCTCCAGGGAAGACCTTCGTTTCTCCACGCCAACGTCTCGGGATTCTCAGATGGGGTCACTCCTCCCACCTCGCAGGCCATGGGGGCATCAAAAAGTCCCTGCAACTCATCTCTCGTTTCTATTGGTGGCCGACTCTGGAGACGGATGTTGTTGATTTTGTGCGGGCCTGTACTGTCTGTGCCTGGGATAAGACTCCTCGCCAGAAGCCTGCTGGTCTCCTTCATCCTCTGCCTGTCCCCGAACAGCCTTGGTCACTGATTGGTATGGACTTTATTACTGACCTACCCCCATCCCGTGGCAACACTGTTGTTTGGGTGGTTGTTGATCGATTTTCCAAGATGGCACATTTTATTCCTCTTCCTGGTCTTCCTTCAGTGCCTCAGTTGGCAAAACAATTTTTTGTACACATTTTTCGTCTTCACGGTTTGCCCACGCAGATCGTCTCGGATAGAGGCGTCCAATTCGTGTCTAAATTCTGGAGGGCCCTCTGTAAACAGCTCAAGATTAAATTAAACTTCTCTTCTTCTAATCATCCCCAATCCAATGGGCAAGTAGAAAGAATTAACCAGGTCCTGGGTGACTTTTTACGGCATTTTGTTTCCTCCCGCCAGGATGACTGGGCAGATCTTCTACCATGGGCCGAATTCTCATACAACTTCAGAGTCTCTGAATCTTCTGCTAAGTCCCCATTTTCGTGGTGTACGGCCGTCACCCTCTTCCCCCCCTCCCTACTCCCTTGCCCTCTGATTTGCCCGCTGTGGATGAAGTAACTCGTGATCTTTCCACCATATGGAAAGAGACCCAAAATTCTCTTTTACAGGCTTCATCCCGCATGAAACGGTTTGCCGATAAGAAAAGAAGAACCCCCCCCCCATTTTTGCTCCCGGAGACAAGGTATGGCTCTCCGCTAAATATGTCCGCTTTCGTGTCCCCAGTTACAAACTGGGACCACGCTATCTTGGTCCTTTCAAAGTCTTGTGCCAGATTAATCCTGTCTCTTACAAACTCCTTCTTCCTCCTTCTCTTCGTATTCCCAATGCCTTCCATGTCTCTCTCCTTAAACCACTCATCATCAACCGTTTCTCTCCCAAACTTGTTTCTCCCACTCCTGTTTCCGGTTCTTCTGACATCTTCTCCGTAAAGGAGATACTGGCCTCCAAGACGGTCAGAGGAAAAAGATTTTTTTTGATAAATTGGGAGGGCTGTGGCCCTGAAGAGAGATCCTGGGAACCTGAGGACAACATCCTAGACAAAAGTCTGGTCCTCAGGTTCTCAGGCTCCAAGAAGAGGGGGAGACCCAAGGGGGGGGGGGTACTGTTACGCCGAGCGCACCGGGTCCCCGCTCCTCCCCGGAGCGCTCGCAACATCCTCGCAATCGCAGCGCCCCGGTCAGACCTGCTGACCGGGTGCGCTGCGATACCTCTTCCAGCCGGGATGCGATTCGCGATGCGGGTGGCGCCCGCTCGCGATGCGCACCCCGGCTCCCGTATCTGACTCACTCTCCGTCGGTCCTGTCCCGGCGCGCGCGGCCCCGCTCCTTAGGGCGCGCGCGCGCCGGGTCTCTACGATTTAAAGGGCCACTGCGCCGCTGATTGGCGCAGTTGGCTTAATTAGTGTATTCACCTGTGCACTTCCCTATATAACCTCACTTCCCCTTCCCTTCCTTGCCGGATCTTGTTGCCATCGTGCCAGTGAAAGCGTTTCCCAGTGTGTTCCTAGCCTGTGTTCCAGACCTCCTGCCGTTGCCCCTGACTACGATCCTTGCTGCCTGCCCCGACCTTCTGCTACGTCCGACCTTGCTCTTGTCTTCTCCATTGTACCGCGCCTATCTTCAGCAGTCAGAGAGGTTGAGCCGTTGCTAGTGGATACGACCTGGTTGCTACCGCCGCTGCAAGACCATCCCGCTTTGCGGCGGGCTCTGGTGAAAACCAGTAGCAGCTTAGAACCGGTCCACTAGCACGGTCCACGCCAATCCCTCTCTGGCACAGAGGATCCACCTCCTGCCAGCCGAATCGTGACACACACCTAAATCATACTGCACATCTCACCTCGGGTTTCCCCATTCCAGCTTTCTCTTGGGTATTTTAGTATAACCCCTCCCCCCTGGATTTACAAACTATCTATAAAGACAATTATATAAAGTGTTCAGTAGATGCGAGACTACACAAGCAAATGACCTAAGCAGGGACTTAGGTCATTTGCTTGTGCAGTCCCCCACCTACTGGCTGGGGGTGGGCTAGTCTGCACTTGTGCCGGTGGCCATCTTTTTTAGAAAGTTTTGTTCAGAGTTGAGAGCAAAAAGGAAAAAGAGCTTCTGAGGTTAACAGAGCAAACATTGAGGAAACAGTATGTTCCAAATCCTGTCCAGAAGTGCTGAAGCAGCAAGAATATGATAGCCCCCCCCCCCCCCCACACACACACACTAAATCTTTTTACTTATAGAGGCACTGCTGAGATAAATTTGGGTACAGCCAGTGAAGATATGCTTATCCCTTGCCTGATTTTTCTTTTACAACAGAGTAAACCTAGCAATGGAAGGTACTTCAACATAGCGTCATGATGTTACCTTGTGTGTGGAAATCGTATTGGAAATAGAAACAGAGACCATCAGGGACATCCTGTGAGATTCAGACAGTCAAACGTACATGCTATTATATTTCCATGTGAATGTGAGAGGCAGTGAGAGGCCTACATGCCTTCATCTTCCTGGAGCTTCACCTGAAGGATGCTTATTAGTGTACTGTATCCCTGATACAGGGAAAGGGACTCTTCAGTTTAGGAATAAGAGATTGTGACACAGTAAACTATTCCCAGTTTCCATCTCCCTCTCCAGAGAGTATATATTAAACTCTTAGAGACTGGGCCGTCTAAGGATCAGTACCGGATAAGTAATGTAATGTATGTACACAGTGACTCCACCAGCAGAATAGTGAGTACAACTCTGGAGCATAATACAGGATATAACTCAGGATCAGTACAGGATAAGTAATGTAATGTATGTACACAGTGACCTCTCCAGCAGAATAGAGAGTGCAGTTCTGGAGTATAATACAGGATATAACTCAGGATCAGTACAGGATTGTTACGCCGAGCGCTCCGGGTCCCTGCTCCTCCCCGAAGCGCTCGCGGCGTTTCTCTCCCTGCAGCGCCCCGGTCAGACCCGCTGACCGGGAGCGCTGCACTGACATGGCAGGTCACTTACCTGTCCCGGTCCCCGGCTGTCATGCTCTGGCGCGCGCGGCTCCGCTCTCTAGGGTGCGCGCGCGCCAGCGCTCTGAGATTTAAAGGGCCAGTGCACCAATGATGGTGCCTGGCCCAATCACCTTGATTAGCTGCACCTGTTCCTTGCCCTACTTATGCTCACTTCCCCTGCACTCCCTTGCCGGATCTTGTTGCCTTAGTGCCTAGAGAAAGCGTTTACTGTGTTTGTCCATACTGTGTACTTGACCTCCTGCTATTGCCATATTGACTACGATTCTTGCTGCCTGCCCCGACCTTCTGCTACGTCCGACCTTGCTCTTGTCTACTCCCTTGTACCGCGCCTATCTTCAGCAGTCAGAGAGGTTGAGCCGTTGCTAGTGGATACGACCTGGTTGCTACCGTCGCTGCAAGACCATCCCGCTTTGCGGCGGGCTCTGGTGAAAACCAGTAGCAGCTTAGAACCGGTCCACTAGCACGGTCCACGCCTATCCCTCTCTGGCACAGAGGATCCACCTCCAGCCTGCCGAATCGTGACAGTAGATCCGGCCATGGATCCCGCTGAGGTTCCCCTGCCAGTTGTCTCTGACCTCACTACGCTGGTCGCCCAGCAAGCCCGACAGATCGCCCAACAAGATCACCAGCTGTCGTACTTGACCACCATGACACAGCAACTTCAGTCGCAGCTACAGCAGCTTCAGTCACAGCTACAGCAATTTCAGTCACAGCTACAGCAGCAACAACCATCTCCTCCGCCGGCTCCTGCACCTCTTCCGCAGCGAGTGGCCGTTCCTAGCCTCCGCTTGTCCCTGCCGGACAAATTTGATGGGGACTCTAGACTCTGCCGAGGTTTCCTGTCACAATGTTCCCTACATTTGGAGATGTTGTCGGACCAATTTCCTACTGAACGGTCGAAGGTGGCTTTCGTGGTTAGTCTCCTGTCTGGAAAGGCTTTGGCTTGGGCCACACCGCTCTGGGACTGCGATGACCCTGTCACCGCCACTGTACACTCCTTCTTCTCTGAGGTTCGCAGTGTCTTCGAGGAACCAGCCCGAGCTTCTTCTGCCGAGACTGCCCTGCTGAACCTGGTCCAGGGTAATTCTTCAGTAGGCGAGTACGCCATCCGATTTCGTACTCTCGCTTCCGAATTATCTTGGAACAACGAGGCTCTCTGCGCGACCTTTAAAAAAGGCCTATCCAGTAACATCAAAGATGTGCTGGCCGCACGAGAGATTCCTGCCAATCTGCATGAACTTATCCATTTGGCCACCCGCATTGACATGCGTTTTTCGGAAAGACACCAGGAACTCCGCCAGGAAAAAGACCTTTATCCCTGGGCACCTCTCTCACGGTATCCCTTGCAATCTACCCCTGTGCCTCCCGCCGAGGAGCCTATGCAAGTAGATCGGTCTCGCCTGACTATTGAAGAGAGGTCTCGCCGTAGGGATAAGAATCTATGTCTTTACTGCGCTAGTACCGAACATTTCTTGGTGGATGGCCCGATTCGTCCTCCTCGTCTGGAAAATGCACGCACGCAACCTGCTCATGTGGGTCTGGCGTCTCTGGGTACGGAGTCTGCTTCTCCATGTCTCACTGTGCCCGTACGGATTTCTCCTTCTGCCGACTCCTCCTTCTCTGCCGTGGCCGTCTTGGACTCTGGTTCCTCTGGAAATTTTATTCTGGCCTCTTTGCTTGATAGGTACTGCATCCCGGTGATCCGTCTCTTCAAGCCGCTCTACATTGCTTCAGTCAACGGAGTCAAGTTGAACTGCACTGTGCGTTTTCGCACAGTGCCTCTGCTTATGAGCATTGGACCACATCTCGAAAACATTGAATTCTTGGTTCTGCCCGGCTGCACATCTGAAGTCCTTCTCGGTCTGCCATGGCTCCAGCACCATTCTCCCACCCTTGACTGGACCACCGGGGAGATCAAGAATTGGGGTCCTGCTTGCCGCAAGGAGTGCCTCACGTCTGCTCCCAGCCCCGTCTGTCGGTCCTCAGTGTCCCCTCCTGTGCCTGTTCTCCCCAAGGCCTGTCAGGACCATGCCGTGCCCCCTCATAGTCCCCGTCCTGGTGACACTCTGCCCCGTGTCAAGCCTCACCCTCTGCCCCCCCTCCCCATTCCCACTCCTTCTGGACTATCTGCCATGCATGGGCATACCCAGGACTTCGCTGTCCCCCGGAGGGAGACTCTACAGTCGCTCCCGATGTCCTCGTCCTCTATGGAGCGACATCCCGACAAAAAGAGGGGGAGACCTAGGGGGGGGGTACTGTTACGCCGAGCGCTCCGAGTCCCTGCTCCTCCCCGAAGCGCTCGCGGCGTTTCTCTCCCTGCAGCGCCCCGGTCAGACCCGCTGACCGGGAGCGCTGCACTGACATGGCCGGCGGGGATGCGATTCGCATAGCGGGACGCTCCCGCCCGCGAATCGCACCCCAGGTCACTTACCTGTCCCGGTCCCCGGCTGTCATGCTCTGGCGCGCGCGGCTCCGCTCTCTAGGGTGCGCGCGCGCCAGCGCTCTGAGATTTAAAGGGCCAGTGCACCAATGATGGTGCCTGGCCCAATCACCTTGATTAGCTGCACCTGTTCCTTGCCCTACTTATGCTCACTTCCCCTGCACTCCCTTGCCGGATCTTGTTGCCTTAGTGCCTAGAGAAAGCGTTTACTGTGTTTGTCCATACTGTGTACTTGACCTCCTGCTATTGCCATATTGACTACGATTCTTGCTGCCTGCCCCGACCTTCTGCTACGTCCGACCTTGCTCTTGTCTACTCCCTTGTACCGCGCCTATCTTCAGCAGTCAGAGAGGTTGAGCCGTTGCTAGTGGATACGACCTGGTTGCTACCGTCGCTGCAAGACCATCCCGCTTTGCGGCGGGCTCTGGTGAAAACCAGTAGCAGCTTAGAACCGGTCCACTATCACTGTCCACGCCTATCCCTCTCTGGCACAGAGGATCCACCTCCAGCCTGCCGAATCGTGACAAGGATAAGTAATGTAATGTATGTACATTGTGACCTCGCCAGCAGAATAGTGAATACAGCTCTGGAGTATAATACAGGATATAACTCAGGATCAGTACAGGATAGTAATGTAATATATGTACAGTGACCCCACCAGCAGAATAGTGAGTGCAGCTCTGGAGTATAATACAGGATATAAATTGAGATTTTCCTAGCTTGTGACAGAAAATATTAGTTATATGAAGACAGGAGGCTCATATCTTATGCATTAATCTTCCTTTATTAATGCCCATAGCAGAAATTCAACTTTACTTTAGTGAATTCAACTAGAAAAAAACTTTAGAGCTTAAAACTACAACTCCCAGCAGCCCTCTGGATGGTTCGGTCAATCCTGGAACAGGACAGCTGGTATATAATGGGCTGCCTCCTTAATCTCCTCCTCTTTCTTGCTGCGAATCTGCAGTCGCAACAGGGATTCTGAACTGGACCCAAGCTCGAACTAGCTCCATCGAACTCCGAAGAACCGGACCCAGCGGACCGAACAGGAAAATCCCAACGGGGATAACTACGAAGAGAACTCCGGAAATGCCTCAGCCTCCGCCTTGCAGGATGCGTTCATCAATAACCTGGAACAAGAAAAGAATACCATGACAGGGTTGGGTCGGGCGGGAAGATATTCGCCTCCTGTCTTCATATAACTAATATTTTCCGTCACAAGCTAGGAAAATCTCGATTTATATATCAGACAGGAGGCTCATATCTTATGCAAGTTCAAAGCTAGAAATAAGTGTATCCAACATACATAATGATAAGAGATAACACATTTTACAGAACCGACATAGATATGTGTTCCTCCGGTCTAAAATAGAACTGACAGAAGGTGGTCTCGGAAGACCAGTCTGCCGCCATCAGCAGATCCGAAAGAGAGCCTCCAGATGTGACTACCTTAGTAGCCATTGCACCTCTGGAGGAATGGGCACCGAACAAGGAGACGTCAATCCCTGCCATCTCCATGGTAGAACGTACCCAACTGGCTAAAGTAACTGAGGAAACCGGTTGATGAGGGCAGACGTAGGAGATGAGGAGTTGGGAGAACTGTGGTGACCGTAAAGAAGCCGTCTGCAACTCATATGTCTGTAGGCAGCGGACAACACACAGCCGCGGATGCGCGGGAAAAAACGGGTAAAAATCCGATTGGAGCCCCGTCTTTGTCCTACGTACGACCGAAAATGTTACTTGCGGCGAAAATTGTCGCCTGGAAATGTCCAAGGCCCTAATGTCCGATACTCGTTTGATGGAGATCAGACACAAGGGGAGCGTAAGCTTGAAAGACAATAATTTTAACGGAAGTGCGTCATTGTCTGCCAATGCAGAGAACATGGTCAGGACCTTGGCCACGTCCCAAGTGGCCTGATACTTGGGACGTGGAGGGCGTTTAAACTTAACGCCTCTCAAAAGACGGCACACCAATGGGGGTTTGCCAACTGGTAAAGAATCCACTGGTGAATGGTAAGCTGAGTTCGCCGATCGGTACACTTTAATAGAACTATAGGACTTGCCGGATTCAAAAGAATCTGCCAGGTAGTTGGCTACTACAGATACAGGCGCCTGAAGGGGATCAACCTGTCGTTGATCACACCAACGAACCCAGAGTCTCCAGGCTGATCGATATGCTGATCTAGCCCCGGGGGCCCAGGCCAAAGCGAAGAGATCCCTAGCTGTTCTTGAAAGGTCGCTATCTGCGTCCGGCACCCCGAAACCAACCATGCGAGGAGAGGTAGGTTGTGATCTGTGATCAGATCGGATTGGAGAGGAGATGAGGGAAGAGAGGAAGTAACCTGGGGAAATCCACACTCATCCCCAGCAGGAGGGGAAACCACGGCTGTGTCGGCCACCAGGGAGTGATCAGCACGACCGATGCTCTCAGATTCGCTATATGCAGGAGAACCCTGAGAATCATCGAGAACGGGGGAAACGCATAGTGTGTCCCCCGTGGTCAAACGTGGCGAAGAGCATCCACCGCGTGGGCCTCCGTATCCGGCCTCCAGCTGTAAAAACGCGAAGCTGATGATTGAGGCGGGAAGCGAACAAATCCATAGAAAAGGGACCCCACAGGTGACAAAGGGCCAGGAAAACTGACCGGTCCAGCCGCCAATCGCTGGAGTCAGTCAGGTAGCGAGAATTCCAGTCCGCTATCATGTTTGAAGCTCCTGGGATGTATTCCGCTATGGGAACGATGTTGCGTTCCAGGCAAAAATGCCAAAATTCCTTCACGAGATCCGCAAGGATTCTGGATCTGGAGCCCCCCAAGCGATTGACATATTGGACCGCGGTCACATTGGCCATGTGCAATAACACACAGCAATTGGATGCGTGTGGTAGAAGACTCCTGATGGCAAAAAATGCCGCCAGGAGTTCCAGCGCGTTGATGTGCAGCAGAGACTCCACTGCGGACCACGTCCCTCCTGTTGAAGAGAGACCGCACCGAACGCCCCAGCCGTGGCGACTCGTGTCCGAGTCTATGATGATGTCCGGATTGGAACTGAAGATGGTCTTGCCGTTCCATTCGACGGCGTGACGTAACCACCACCGTAGTTCCTCCATGGCTGCCGTATCTAGCGATATTTCGTCCGCATAGCGAAGCCCCTGTCGTAAATGTAGTGCCTTGAGCCTCTGAAGGGCTCGATAGTGGAGAGGGGCTGGAAAAATGGCCTGGATAGAGGCTGATAAAAGACCAACCAGTCGCCCCAACCCGCTCAATGATACCCGTTGCTTGCTCAGTACAGTCCTGATCTCCTTGCGGATGGTAGCCAGTTTGGCCTTGGGCAGCCGGAGGACAGCTCGATTGGTGTCCACTAAGAATCCCAAAAATTCCATCTCCTGAGCCGGAACGAGAATAGACTTCTCGTGATTGATGATGAACCCCAGATCTTGTAACAACCTGACAGTCCAGTTGGCATGTTCGCCTGCCTGGTAGCTGGATCGAGCCATTATGAGCAGTTCGTCCAGGTAAATGATCAACCTCACTCCCCTGCTCCACAGGGCTGCCACCACTGGCTTCAGCAGTTTGGTGAAGCCCCACGGGGCGGACGAGAGACCGAAGGGAAGGCAAGTAAATTGCCACATTCTGTCTCTTCAAAGGAAGCGTAGCAAGTGTTGAGAGGTTGGATGAATGGGAACTGTGAGGTAGGCGTCCTTTTAAGTCTACCTTCACCAGCCAGTCCCCGGGACGTAAGAGGTCCCGCAGACAATGGATCCCCTCCATTTTGAAATGTCGACTTCAGACTTCTCAAATTTATCACGGGGCGATATCCGCCACCCTTTTTTCTGACTAGGAAGAGATTGCTGAGGAACCCCGGGAGAGTGGGTTCACTTCTACCACTGCCTGTTTGGCCAGAAGGTCCTGTAGTTCGTTGTCTATAAGGGCAACGTTTAGATTTGAAAACCGGATGGGATGAGGAACCGTATCTATGTCTGGTAGGGAGTATAACTCCACTTGATATCCCGCCCCTGTATTGAGTATCCATGCGTCTGCCGTAATCGCAGACCAGGCGTGGATAAAATGTTTCAGTCTTCCCCCTATAGGTATGTGAGAAGAACTCAGGTGTGTTGTACTCACCGGTAGTTCGTCGGGAGCGGGGATAACCTTTCCCTCCACGTCCCCTCCAAGGGCGTCCGCGAGGCGGGAAGAAGGGCGCTGGCTGCGCCACTGGCACTGGATATGACTGAGGAGCCTGGCTGTACTGAGCGGGAGCTCTATTGTATGGCCTGTTTGCGGAATAGCGGCCGGTAGAGGGGCCCCTGTTTCTGCCGGCCTTGGTAAAAATCTTAGCAGTCCTTGACTTTTTTAAGGATGTTTGGGCTTTATCAAGACTGGAAAACAGTCCGACCATCTTGTTGATGTCTTTAATGAGGGTGTCCCCAAACAACATACCCTCTGCGGCCGGGCCAGGTTCTGATTCGGCCAGATGGGACAACTGAGGATCTAGCCTCATCAAAATTGAGCGGCGACGCTCTGTGGAACAAGTCGTGTTCGCACACCCAAGAAGGCATACTGCCCTTTGGGCCCAGCCCCTGAGCTGGACCAGGTCAACTGGTTGTTCAGATGACGTTGCCTGTTCAGAGATATTTAATATTTTAGTGATAGGACCGAACAGGTCCAGGATTCGGTCTTGAATGGACCGAAAGGACCTTTCAATGCCTTTTTTAGAGTACTTCCCGTGCTTGGTGAGATACCTCAAAAGTATGGGGTCCACCTCGGGAGTGAGTACTACCTTCTTAGGGATGCAAGGATGGGGGCATTCCGCCTTCAATTTATTTCGGTTGGCCTTATCCACGGACCTACGGGCCCAGTATTCAAGGGAGAGGTGCCCAGTCTCCAGATCGCGGATGTGAAATCGCCTCTGGGTCGAAAAAAGGCTCTCCACGAGAGTCTAAAATGGTTTCACCCTGGGCTACGGGGTTGGCGTAGTCAGGAAGTGCCATATGCTCACTATCCCCGTATTCATCATCAGACTCATAGGCGTCTGCCGCCTCGGATTCTGCGGATGACTCCTCTGGTGAGTCCACAAACGAATCCGGCTTTGCCCACCTAGCGGACCGCTGCCTCTGCATCTGCAACTCCCCGAGGCTCAGGGGTCGGTTTGAGTCTGGGGGAATAGTGGGTCGGCAGTCCGGGGAGGGTACTGCCTGTAGCATGGATTCTACTTCCCCTGCCGGGGAGTCGGATATTGTGGTGACATGTCTGCATTTCTGAGAAGCTTTGCCCTTCTTGATGGGCGGTTCACCACTGCCTGAGGGTCCAGGCATGAGAGGCACAGGTTGATGCGCAAATGGGGCTGAAGTGGCAGAAGACATTGCTGCCCGTACCGATTTGTTAATTAATTCCTGTATCTGGGCAGCAATCAAAAATACAGGTGTGTCCAGTGATGGCTCTTCCCCAGCAGGGGTTCTGGGAGGGACGGTGGTCCTCTCATCAGCCATGATAATAAGAATTGTATAAGTGGGTATATAAGCTGAATATATGCCACCTAGGGTAGGTATGACAGCCAATAGCTAATGACTAGCACAGCTAACTATAGGTTAGAAGCTAACTAATTACCCTGGGTCAGTCAACAAGGAGGGGTACCTCCAATTACCGATCTAACCCAGAAGACTACAGATCAATACTGACTAACAGATAATAGGCTGACAGGGAATAAATTCGCTGGGAATGTGTAGGAGCACCAGATTTATTAAATGGTCACAAAGCATTTGATACATTTTGTGCAGGTCACATTTTCTGAAATTTCTCTCTTCACATACACCAAAAAGCTAAGCTAAGGCTGCATTCACATCTCATTTTGTAAATACGGGTGCAGGATCCGGCTGGGGGAGGGGTAAACCGGACGCTCCCGTACCCCAGCCGGATCAGCCCGTGTCTCCATTTACTTTAATGAGCCGACCGGAGTCAAACGGTGACTCCGGTCAGCTCAGTTTTGACCCGTATGCGGTTTTGGACCGGACCTAAAACCGTACTGAGCTGACCGGAGTCACCGTTTGACTCCGGTCACCTCATTAAAGTAAATCCGGCTGGGGTACGGGAGTGCCCGGTTTGCCCCTCCCCCAGCCGGATCCGGCACCCGTATGTACAAAACGAGATGTGAATGCAGCCTAAGTCTGGACGGGTGTAGTTTTAGAGACTTTTCACTGGCTTTGCGCCTTTTTACAAAAAGGCGCAGTTCTTAAAACCCTTCCATATCATATGTATTGCCAAAGTCAGTAGATTGCAACTCAAAATCAGTAGAAATGTGTAAAATAAACCCTGCTTGCCCCTTTTTTGCACCTTTTCTAGACACAAAAAACAGTCTAAAGACAATGATAAATGTCAGCCAATGTGTGTGTGTATGTATGTGTGTATGTATGTGTGTATCTTTCCAACATCACGTCCAAACAGCTAAAGATATTAACATGAAACTTGGCACACACGTTACTTATAGGTCAACAACAAACATAGGATAGGTGATTTAACCCTTACTCACCCCAATTTGCCAGGGGCAGGGTTTTTGTTTAAAGTCCCATGCAAGTCTATGGGAAATATATGTTACTCTATAACTTCCAAACGGCGGGAGATATTTTGATAATACTTGGTCACATGTTACTTATATGTCCACTAAAAATATAGGATAGTTATTTAACCCTTAACTACTCCCATTTGCATCGTTCAGGGTTTTTGTTTAAAGTCCAATGCAAATCTATGGGAAATGTATGTTCCAGCATTACTTCCGTACGGCTGGAGATATTTCGATAATACTTGGTCACATGTTACTTATTCATCCACTAAACATACAGTATATGATAGATAAATTAACCCTAACCAACACTTATTTGCGTTAGTCTGGGTTTTTGTTTAAAGTCCAATGCAAATCTATAAAAATTTATTTTCCAGCATAACTTCTGTACGGCTGGAGATATCTCGATAATACTTGATCACATGTTACTTATATGTCAAATAAAAATATAGGATAGTGATATTAACTCTAACCTACCCCATGCAAGGATATAGGACTTCTGGTGCCTTACTCCACAATCTCCGCTCTGTATCTCCTGGAGAATGTGTCTGTCCGGCTGGCAAGCCACACCCTCCACGCATTCCATGTCCCATCTTGAAAATACATGCCCACCCTTTAAGCCACACCCCTTTAATTTTCAGCTTACAATATATTCATCACAACTCAGCCACACCTGAGGAATGGGATATGAGGATTAGAAATGAGGATTAGATATGGGGATGGGATATGAGGACAGGATATGGGGAAGGGATATGGGGATGGGATATGAGGACAGGATATAAGGTTGTGATATGGAAAGAGGATATGGGGACTTAATCTTAGGATGGGATATGAGGAGGGGGTTTCGGGGCGAGATATGGGGTCAGGATTTGAGAACGGGATATGAGGACAAACGTTTTCTCCTTTGTTGCTTTTCCTCCCCCACAAGGATTAGGTAGGAAAAACCATGCAGCACTGGTACAGGATATAACTCAGGATCAGTACAGGATAAGTAATGTAACATATGTACACAGTGACCCCCCCCCCCCCCCCCTCAGCAGAATAGTGAGTACAGCCCTGGAGTATAATACAGGCCATATTTCAGGATCAGTACAGGATAAGTAATTTAATGTATATACACAGTGACCCCACCAGCAGAATAGTGAGTGCAGCTCTGGAGTATAATACAGGATATAACTCTGGATCAGTACAGGATAAGTAATGTATGTACACAGTAACCCCACCAGCAGAATAGTGAGTACAGCTCTGGAGTATAATACAGGATATAACTCAGGATAAGTAATTAAATGTATGCACACAGTGACCCCCACCAGCAGAATAGTGAGTGCAGCTCTGGGGTATAATACAGGATATAACTCAGGATCAGTACAGGATAAGTAATGTAATGTATGCACACAGTGACCCCACCAGCAGAATAGTGAGTGCAGCTCTGGGGTATAATACAGGATATAACTCAGGACCAGTACAGGATAAGTAATGTAATGTATGTACACAGTGACCTCACCAGCAGAATAGTGAGTGCAGCTCTGGGTATAATACAGGATATAACTCAGGATCAGTACAGGATAAATGATGCAATGTCGTATATGTATATAGTAATACCACCAGCAGAATAGTGAGTTCATCTCTAGAGTATAATGTAGGATTAATAAAATAAAGTTTGTACACAATTGATAATTTTTTTTTGAGGAGCAGGATGTGTACATTTAATCTATAGGTATATTGTATATAATAGTGTATATAGTTTTTTAATATGCTATAGTTATTATAGGGAGAAAAAACACTTTGTGGGGATGGAGCAATGTTGGAATTGTATGCTTTAGTATCAACGGTTGTGTTTTATTATTTTCATTTTTGAGTGTTTTTTGTGATTTGCTTTATGATTTATAATATGATTTATTACTTATATGTTTATTTCTGTCATTTATTTATTAGGTTTAAAATTGTAATAGAAGAATTACAGGATATACCTCAGGATCAGTATTTTATCTTTCAAAGCAGATTATATCTGTATAAATGAGCTCTAGTATTTATATATATATATATATATATATATATATATATATATATATATATATTGTTATATTTTCAGCATGATTGGTACTAAACAGCACTTTGTTTTTTGGTTACAGTAACCTTTTATGGGTATTTTCAGGGATTTGGGATTTTTTTTAAGCATATAACGCACCGACAGTCACGGGTTATAAGTTAATTCTCCAAAGAGATTTGTAACTCACAGATCTGTGCATTTCCATTGCTGCCTCTGAATGCTTCTCAATGAAATGTTCTACACGCAGGCTAGGTGTTGAACGGATTTTCTCCGATCTAAAGGAAGAATTCAGTCGGATTTGCAAGTTAACAAGAGAACAAAGCAGCCAACTGAACACATTTCTCATGAAGAAGGAAATTGCATCTGGTAATGGTATGATCTGTTTTACATTTTACTGCAAATGAAATGCATTATTTCTACTTCAGCGATGTAACTGTGACACAGAGCACAAATGTATTGTGTAGAAAGAGCTTGTGGTGAACACTGAAGGTTATGTCTGATTTTTATCTATCTATCTATCTATCTCATATCTATATATCTATCCATCTCATATCTATCTATCTCATATCTATCTATCTATCTCATATCTATCTATCTATCTCATATCTATCGATCTCATATCTATCTATTATCTATCTATATAATTTAAATCTATATGTTTATATATGTATCATGTGTATATCTAATATATATCCCAGTTTCTATCCAATATCTATCTATCTAATATATCTTAGTGTCAAATCTATTTTCTCTATTTTCTTTCTTTCTTCCTTTTCTTTCTTTCATTCTCATTCTTTTTTTCCCCATTTCTCAGTTTAATATTTCTTTATGTAATGCCTATCTATATTCTATCTATCTATTTATCTATCTATATCATATCTTTCTAACTCCTCTTATAATACACTAAGTGGACTCAGTCTGCTTCTCCTGTAATATAGCTTCCTAATAGGACACGAAGGTCTGTGCCTCCTGCACCACACAAGCCGAAAACAGAACAGTTAAGTCTCCTTCTCCTGCACTGAAGTAGTTCGGCACAGACAGGATACTAGAATCTATTGTATTATATTAACCACCCTACAACAGGTCACCAGGGTCTTCGTTTTTTTTCCTATTATCAGGTTTGAGAGATTTAAAGAGAGAATAAGGATTTACCCTGAACCCTAATATGATGGGATGGACTCAAATTACAGATTACCTTTAATTTCATGGGGTTCTGTCACCAGGTAGCTGAGTCTATAAGAAACCCTAAGATAAATACAGCAGTGGGTACAATTGCTCTTGTAAGTACCAAAATTAAATTGCATTGGAATTCTGGGAAAGTTCAGGGACAACAGTAAAATAAAAAGACTTGCACAACAGCACTTCCGGGTGTGGGTCTTGTGCATTAAAGGGGAACTCCCGTGGAAAACTTATTTACAAATCTGTTTAACTTTCTGGCACCAGTTGATTTAAAAAAAAAAGTTTTCCGCGGGAGTACCCCTTTTAAAATGGGTCAGAGCGGAGCACAGAGGTATTAGAAGCAGATTAGACAGTATTATAACTTGGCCTCATGGGCTCAAAGGCTGAAGAAAATAAATATCCTGGAATACCCCTTTGAAATGTCCTGTCTTTATTTGTAATAAGAAGATCAGCTCTGAAGCAAAAACTGCTCCAGTACCGAGAGTTTAAGAAATCATATGAATTCAACTAATTAGGTGGAGATGCACTTTTTCTATTTGCCCCTGACCAGGTATACGATATTTTACAGATATTCGGTTGCCCTTTTCCATGCCTGTACAGTGCACTGATGAAGAAAACGAGGGAGTGCAAATACTACAGAAGCCAAAGGATAAAACCATTAGATCGCGATTTGCCCCAATCACTCCTCGAGGTTTAGGACCAGATGATGAACTGAGCATGTCCGTGGAGTCCCTGTCAAACCTGAGCGTTAAGTTCCCCCCCAGTAGTGATGACTCTGATTTTTTGGAGAGCTCTCCTGGGAAGCTTCCGATATTTCCTCCAGCTTCAGAGCAAGAAGCTCATCCCAACACACAACTTCCTGACGCCATTATGAAGACTTTCAGCACCGCGCGGCCCAGTCCGCCATATTCACCTCGATCCCCAAGGACTGCTTGCCACTTGGATAAGCATTATGAACTAGGACCCAACTATCGGGGCACAATGCTTCCAACAGATGAGGACAGCGGCCTCTTCATGGCAGGCAATAATCCTGTAGGCGATTGCCAAAACACTTTCCACATTCCAGATACTCCAGACGTAGACAAATGTATAGAGATCTCTGAGAGGACAGTGCGGGGACCTCAACAGGTAATTGATATAAAATATTATTATTTAAATTCACAACATTCATTATGTACTGACATGTCAACCTTCAGACCTTTTATATCAACATATTAGGTTCTCAACTTTGGGGGAACTCACACTATGCCCATGCTTTGCTCTTACAAGGCAGCTCAATGTATGACAATAGATATTGGGGTGTACTTTGAGTATGGGGTCCCTGATTCACAAATATTCGGGAGCACTAACATAGATGCTTAATATAGGTGTACTCCATCCCTAGACATCTTATCCCCTATCCAAAGGATAGGGGATAAGATGTCTGATCATGGGGGGTCCTGCCACTGAGGACCCCTGCGATCACCCTGCTGCACTGGGCGTTCATTTAAAGCATCGGGTGCAGCATCAGAGGCTCGTGACGTCACGCCCCCTCACATAGACTTGCATTGAGGGGGCGTTGCCATGACATCACAAGCGGGGCGTGACATCACGAGCCACCGCCCAGCATCACCAGACACCGGATGTGTGGATAGGGGATAAGATGTCTAGGGGCAGAGTACCGCTTTAACCCCTTAAGGACACAGCCCATTTTGACCTTAAGGACACAGCCAATTTCAGTTTTTTGGAGTTTTTGTTTATTCCTCCTAGCCTTCTAAAATCCATAACTCTTTTATATTTCCATTCCCAGACCCATATGAGGGCTTGTTTTTTGCATGACCAGTAGCGCTTTTTAATAACATCTCTCTTTTTACCCTAAAATGTATGGTAAACCCCCCCAAAAAAATTTGTGTAAGGAAATTTAAAACGAAAATCATAATTTGGCAAATTTGGGGGGGTTTCGCTTTCACGCTGTACACTTTGCGGTAAAAATTACATGTTTTCTTTATTCTTTGGATCAATACGATTAAAATGATACCCATGGTTACATACATTTTTATTATTGAACTGCTTTTAAAATATCTCAAACTTTTTTTTAACTAAATCAGTATGTTTAAAATTGCCCTATTTTGACCACCTCTAACTTTCTTATTTTTCTGTATTCAGGGATGTGTGAGGGCTCATTATTTGCGCCATGATCTGTAGTTTGTTTTAATACCCAGTTTGCACATATGGGACTTTTTGATTGCTTTTTATAAAAAGAAAAAATAAATTTAAGTTTGATGTGACAAAAAAGCTGAAATTTTGGATACATTTTTTTTACATTTACGCCGTTCACCGTAGGGGGATCATTAACATTCTATTTTTATAGTTTGGACATTTACGTACTTGACGATACCAAATATGTTTATCATTTATCTTTTTTTACGGTTTTGTGTATTAATATAGGGAAAAGGGGGAATTTAAAACTTTATTGGGGGAGGGGCTTTTTCACATTTTTTTATTTTATTTTTTTTTCACTTTTTTTAACATTTATTTTACACTTTTTTAGTCCCCATAGAGGACTATTTATAGCAATCATTAGATTGCTAATACTGTTCAGTGCTATGCATAGGGCATAGCACTGATCAGTATTATCGGTGATCTTCTGCTCTGGTCTACTGGAAGACAGATCAGTGCAGAAGACCCCAGGAGATGGACGAAGGCCTCCATCTTGGCTGATCTGATTCCTGCGGCAATGCCGCGGACGATCAGATCAGCCATTTTAAGTGCCGCACTGCTGCAGATGCAGTGATCTGTATTGATCATGGCATCTGTGGGGTTAATGGCAGACATCAGCACGATCGCTGATGTCTGCCATTACCAGCAGGTCCGCAGCTGCTGACAGCCACCGGGACTTGCCACAAATGAAGCGAGCGCAGCCCCTGCGCCAACTTCACAACCGCGCCGAAAAGTATCGTGCTGTGCGCGAAGTGACGCTATGCAGCGCTGTACATTTACGGCGCATGTCATTAAGGGGTTAAAGGGGTTGTCTATTAGAATATATGGATGCCAAAGAATAAGATCCAGAGTGGATTCAGAATGGCTACTGCTTTGGCAAATTAGTCAGGCAGATTTTGACCTACATAATGTCTCCTATGGCAACACTGATCAGCAGGAGCATTGATATGGAATAGTTTTCAGTAAAAACACCAAAGGGAATCCTGGGGATATCATGTCTGTAATATAAATTAACTATATTTCTGTCCAGGACTAAAGATGGCCAACTCTTCCCCAATGAAAGTGTCCTGGCCTGATCTAGCAATTGGGAATTGCACCTCTCTGGGCAGGGTAGGTGCCTACCCTGCATACCCCTTGTCCCGGCCTTGGTATGGGTTGTTTGTATTAGATAGCTATTGGCCAAACAAGCGTATGGCCAACCTGAGAAACTAAAAATAACTCCCAAGATTCATGATGACCTCAGGATAGGTCATCAATGTCAGATTAGTGGGGTGCCGACACCTGGGACCCTGATGATCAGCAGTATGTTTGAGCCATGACGTAGAAAAACAGAGCAGGAAGCAGGCAGCTTTGTACACTGTGTATTATGTCCGGTTACTGCAGGGATCTGAGCTGCAGTAAACCAGAGCTGCCGCTACACAGTGTATGGAGCTGTCTGTTTCCAGGTGTTTCTCAGGGCATGTCAGTTCCATAGATCGGGCAAACAGCTGATCGGCAGGGTTACCAGGAAATTCACCAATCCGATATTAATGACCTCTCTAGAGGATAAAAGTTTAAATGGCAAAACGCTTTAGGGTACGTTCACACGTGCGGATTTTCGCTGCGTATATCGCTGCGGATCCGCCACTGAAGGACCTCCTATATGCTGCCTTTATATGTGCCTGCTCGGAGCGGCAATACGCCGCTACGAGCAGACACACTGCGATGTGCGAGTCATTGCACGCATGCGCAGTATACTCGCACATCGCGGCAGCTCTTGGCCTAGCTCATTGAGCCGGGGACACGGCCGTGATGTGTTCGAATACACCGCACATGCGCGGCGACTCCCACATCGCAGTGTGTGTCTGCTCAGAGCGGCGTATTGCCGCTCCGAGCAGGCACATTTAAGGGCACCATACAGAGGTCCTTCAGCGGTGGATCTGCAGCGTAAAATACGCTGTAAATCTGCACGTCTGAACGTACCCTAAGGGTAAGTTCACATGTGCGCAGATTTGATGCACAGGATTTTCTGCTGCAGATTTCATTGTAAACTAAATGAATGAGCACGGCTTCTAATCTGCAGATACAAATCCTGTGCATCAAATCTGTGCAGGATCCTGTATGTGTGAATGTACCCTTAAAGAGTCCATGATTACATTTGCATACACCGAATGTTCCAGTCTTAGAGGATATTTGGTGCCTAATTCACTTAAAATGTTTTAGCTATCAACTAAATTCTCTGCCCATTTTTGGAGGCTACATGACCGACCATTGATATATAATGGCTCCAGAAATAACAGGAGTGACAGGAGACTTAGGGTCTATTCACACGGCATGCGGATTCCGCCTCAAATTAAAGCCCATAGACTTCTATGGGATTCTGCACACCCATTCACACTTCTGAATTTCCACATGCGGATTCCGCACCAATTCAGTACAAAATCCGCACAAGTAAGAAACCACCCAAATGAATGCGGAAACTGAATTGGTGCGGATGTGCCGAAATTCTGCTATGTCAATAGACCCAAAGTGGTACAGCATTTTCTTAGCCTCTCTGCCCCTTTGTTGTAGAGATTGGCAGATATAAAGGAGGTTGGGCCCCCACCGAACAACCATTGATGTCCAATAATGTATCAGTGATATGCTATCGATTGTGGACTGAAGACAACCACTGTAAGAGACAAATAGGGCCACATTGTGACTCATGTCTGTCCCTTCGTACAGCATTACTAGAAATTGGAAGAGAAATAAATTCCCATTTTTGAGCTTTGACCTGCAGTATGCAGTTTTACCACTAGGTGGCAGTCTGCATTGTGTATTTTTCCCATACCAGAACAGAAGAAACAGCTGGTATGTGAATTCAAGTTGAGGGGGGGAAATCATCTTAAAAAAGAAAGAAAGAAAGAAAAAAAAATTGGTGTTGAGCTGTCAAAAGGCGCAGGGCAGAAGGTTAGATAATTGACTTTCACACCAGGGTGAATGGGGGATCTTGAGATGACTTTGGTTTTGTGAGTTTTAGAATTGTTTATGAAAGGAGAATCTGCTTTTTTTCATTTTTTGCTTTTTCGTATGTTTTTTTCTTGTTTTCCTATAACTTTGAGATGGTGGTTAAAAAGCAAAATAAATATTTTTATAAGATTATTTTTTAACTTGAAAAAGAAAATACACTATGCACAAAAATTGGAACATAATGGATGGAATAAATAAAGACTTTAAAAACAAAGACTGTTTGATTTTCCCATAGCAACCAATCGGAGCTGTGATTGGGTGGAGCGGGAAAACCAGACAGTATCCCCCCCACCAATATTTTTTTAAAGAATAGATACATATAGTAGAAAGGTATATTATACTATCAAATTAGCTAAAAGTAATATTATTGTGGGTCAGTCCTGTGTACTGTACTGCAAAGAAGGGCGTAATGCAACAGAAAATGCTATTATTAGTAGTATTATTTATTTTATAGCACCCTTGGTTACAGGGCGATGTACATATGGTAAGGTAAGGGTTAAAATACAAAGCAGAACATGACAGAGTAAATGACAGAGTGATATAGAGGGAGAAAGGGCCCGGTCCCTATGGGCTTACAATCTACTAGGGGAGGGAAAGGAGACAATGGGTGAGAGGGACAGCTGGTCATCAGTGAGCAGTTAGGGAAGTACCCGTTTATAGGGTAATACAGTGGCAACAGGGTTACTGTAGGTTGTGGGAGAAGTCTTGAAGACGTTTGTGTGAGGTGCGGTCTAAGGTAGAGTACAGGTCTTGAGAGGAGCGGAGATTACATGAGAACGGTATCGGGAGATCAGGTCAGAGATGTATGGAGGGGACAGGTTGTCATGTCAGAGATGTATGGGGGGGACAGGTTGTCATGTCAGAGATGTATGGGGGGGAAAGGTTGTCATGTCAGAGATGTACGGGGGGGACAGGTTGTCATGTCAGAGATGTATGGAGGGGACAGGTTGTCATGTCAGACATGTATGAGGGGAGAGGTTGCCATGTCAGAGATGTATGGGGGGGACAGGTTGTCATGTCAGAGATGTATGGGGGGGACAGGTTGTCATGACAGATGTAGGGGGGACAGTTTGTCATGTCAGAGATGTATGGGGGAAAGGTTGTCATGTCCGAGATGTATGGGGGGGACAGGTTGTCATGTCAGAGATGTATGGAGGGGACAGGTTGTCATGTCAGACATGTATGAGGGGAGAGGTTGTCATGTCAGAGATGTATGGGGGGGACAGGTTGTCATGTCAGAGATGTATGGGGGGGACAGGTTCTCATGTCAGAGATGTATGGGGGACAGGTTGTCATGTCAGAGATGTATGGAGGGGACAGGTTGTCATGTCAGAGATGTATGGGGGGACAGGTTGTCATGTCAGAGATGTATGGGGGGACAGGTTGTCATGACAGAGATGTATGGGGGGACAGGTTGTCATGTCAGAGATGTATGGGGGGGACAGGTTGTCATGTCAGAGATGTATGGGGGGGACAGGTTGTCATGACAGAGATGTCAGAGATGTCATGTCAGAGATGTATGGGGGGGACAGGTTGTCATGACAGAGATGTATGGGGAGAAAGGTTGTCATGTCAGAGATGTATGGGGGGGACAGGTTGTCATGTCTGAGATGTTTGGGGGGGGACAGGTTGTCATGTCAAAGATGTATGGGGGGACAGGTTGTCATGTCAGAGATGTATAGGGGGGACAGGTTGTCATGTCAGAGATGTATGGAGGGGACAGGTTGTCATGTCAGAGATGTATGGGGGGGAGAGGTTGTCATGTCAGAGATGTATGGGGGGACAGATTGTCATGTCAGAGATGTATGGGGGGACAGGTTATCATGTCAGATATGTATGGGGGGACAGGTTGTCATGTCAGAGATGTATGGAGGGGAGAGGTTATCATGTCAGAAATGTATGGGGGGGACAGGTTGTCATGTCAGAGATGTATGGGGGGACAGGTTATCATGTCAAAGATGTATGGGGGACAGGTTATCATGTCAGAGATGTATGGGGGACAGGTTATCATGTCAGAGATGTATGGGGGGACAGGTTGTCATGTCAGAGATGTATGGGGGGGACAATTTATCATGTCAGAGATGTATGGGGGGACAGGTTGTCATGTCAGAGATGTATGGGGGGGACAGGTTTTCATGTCAGAGATGTATGGAGGGGAGAGGTTATCATGTCAGAAATGTATGGGGGGACAGGATGTCATGTCAGAGATGTATGGGGGGACAGGTTATCATGTCAGAGATGTATGGGGGGACAGGTTATCATGTCAGAGATGTATGGAGGGGCAGGTTGTCTATGGCCTTCTATTTCATGGTAGCTAGTGAAGGGTTTGGCACAAGGGAGAGGCAGTGGAGGAGCGAGAGGATAGGTGGATTAAATGTGCAGCAGAGTTGAGGATGGACTGGAGGGAAGCAAGAGTGTTTGATGGAAGGCCACAGAGGAGGATGGTGCAGTACTCCAAGCGGGAGATGAAGAGGACATGTGTTTTGTTAGTTTAGTTAAAGTTGAGGAATGAAGGGATTGGAGAAATGTTTTCGAGGTGAACAGTGGCAGGAGGTGGTAAGGATCTGAAAGACAGCTTGGAATTAAAGGTGACCCTCAAGGCAGTGACTGTGATTGCTTTTGTTTTCTTTATGTTGAGTTTGAGAAAGTCGGAGGAGAAGAAGGAAGATATAGCTGACAGACATTTAGCAATCCTGGATAGAAGAGAGGTGACATCTGTACTATAGTGTAGACTCTGCTGGCCTAGTACATTATGGTGACACAACCTTAACAGTTCACTCCACCCAAATGTTGCTCTATTATTAATGTATCATCAGGTACCTGAATATATATTTTATTGTTGCTACTATATAATGTGTTATATATATTATATATATATAACATGGCACAGGTAAAGACCCAACAGCGGTGAGGGCCAGGAGTGACTGAACGCCAGTGTGAGTTATGCAAAGTGCCAGCAGCAAACAAGCTGGAGAGGGACAGGAAGACATCTTTTTCATTCAAAAGAAAACCCTATTAAAGGGGTACTCCTCCCCCTAGACATCATTTCCTTTGGATATTGGATAAGATGTCTAGGGGCCGAGTACCCCTTTATGGTAGTGGTCCCCAACCAGTGGGCTAGGAGCCACATGTAGCTCGCAACCTTTTGTTGTAAGACTTATCATAGCAGTCCTGAATTATAACCATATGTACTGGCAATTTACCAATCCACCAAACAAGGCCGCTTTGGATGATATACTATTGGTGTCAACTTTTGACAAAATACCTCGTCTCTCTACATTTAATATATACATCTCCTCCACCTGTGAGTTTAACGTGGCTCACAACCATTACTCACACTTGAATGTAGATCACAAGGTACAATAGGGACTTCTGAATTAAAGTGTAGTATAAAGTGGAAGTCTCCACCTGCATTGTGCAATACTCTTGTCCTCACATGTTGATAATAAGTGTTGTTGTTCAGTGACAGAATGCACCATTATAATAATTTATTCAGACAATTTAACATGTGCAGCGAATAGTTACTATAGGAACATAAGAACACTTGGTCACTTGCTAACCTAAGATTTTGCTGATAATAGAGCCTTATTCCTTATATAGTTAATACCAATTGTACTTGCTCCGGCAGAGTTCTGTTTTAGTATGCCAAGCTGAAACCCAGCCCTAGACTTGTATCCTATGGTATGTAGTAGTAGACTTCTCAAATGGAACACAGTACGAGATAGAGACGGCACTCACCAGTAAGCTTTTATTCTTTATTAATTCACAACATCACAAAGCAGGTAGGAGCAGGAATGGCGGGGGGCGCCAGCGCCCCCCGCCATTCCTGCTCCTACCTGCTTTGTGATGTTGTGAATTAATAAAGAACAAAAGCTTACTGGTGAGTGCCATCTCTATCTCTTACTGTATTGGATTATACACCTGCCTTGACTGAGCACCACCTGTCACAGCGTCTTACTATCCGAACCACAGTGCAGTTTACTCCTCCTGTTTGTGTGCATTGATCCCTGCAGTCATTAGTGCCAGTGAAGTGAAAATAACTGTGATCTGTAGCCGAATGTGACCTGAGCTCAGTGCTCTTAGCCCTTCTCAGTGGTGATCGCTGTTAGAGGTTAGGATTAGGGTTATGGTTTAGGATTAGGGTTAGGGGTTAGGATTAGGGGTTAGGGTTTAGTATTGGTGTTAGGGATTAGGATTAGGGAATAGGAGTTAGGGTTAGGATTAGGGGTAAGGGTTAGGATAAGAGGTTAGGGTTGGCATTAGGATTATGGGTAAGAGTTAGGATTAGGATTAGGGATTAAGGAGTGAGAGGCTTCACCTGTTACTACCTCTGGCTATACTTCTCAAATGGGCCACCGACCATGATGGACGGAAGCGATGGAATTATCATCTTGCTGTGTCATCTAATATTGTAGATCCGAGGTCGGGTCCGGCGACTCACCCACGATGCCTTCAGCTATCGGAAGTGGCATTTGATATTTATTGCTGTGTGGGTCACCCATAAATTAAGGGTCCTGTGGTCTTTCTCGATTGGGTCACTAGGTTACAAGATATGTACTGTATGTTATCTCATATACCATCTAATATATGATTTGCATTTTCAATGTGATATGCACCCACTGTACCTGGAATTTACTAGCGCTTTATTTGCCGATGAGATATTGGGAGTAATGTGTTTATACCAGTTATCTATGCATGTCAGTCAGTAGTTACACATATTACTAACCACTAACAACTCTAACTGTGACCTCACTTGTACAACCTAATTAAGTCTACCATTGGATCCCCATTTCATGACTTGACCGGGTGACCACCGTGTTTTATCATTACTCCAGGACAGACTGGACAATAATACTGTACACCTTTGACAGTCAGACTACTCTATTGGGCTAGGTGACAAACGGTATATAGGCGACTCATTGATAAACTGTCTGACGGAGACCATTTACTCCATCCATCATGTTTGCGCTTTATCATTATATATGTTTTTAACTGTCTGGGCCCTTTCGTTGTATTGTATTCAATATCTTTTCTCCTCCATCCCTGATGAACCCGATGTCAACATTTAGGAGAAACGCATTGGAACAAGGAGCATGAGAATTGCTGTACAATAGGATACCACTACTGAATGGATCTATAGTGTGGTTTCAATTATTCCCCTTCCCTTTCCACACTTATTGTTAGATAGGGACTAGTACTATTGCAGGTAGGATTAGTTAGTATTAGTATACTCACCTGTACCCTTATCCCCCTCCTATGTAGGTCAATGTTGGACCTCATCTTTTTTCATATGTTTATTATTTTGTGGGCCATTACATACAGTACGTTGCTTTATCATTTATGTATTAAGTTTTACGTACTCCTAGTAAAAGTTATATTGTATACCAATTATCTTTGCCTCATTGGATAAATCAATTAGCCTTATTTGTATATTGACCTTCTCCTAGGGCATAGTTACCAAGTCACTGTAGGGATGATGGTATATCTCGGTCCCCTTTTCTTGTAAATGAAGTATGTAGCCAGAGCAATATGAAATGACCCCATGACTTGCATTCGGTTAGCTTAGTTGAGACTCTCCTCAGTGTATGGAAGATTACATAGGATGGTGCCCAAACTAGGAAATGCATGGTAGACAAGAATCAGAACTTCCCATTTCCTCTTGTCGACTGTTTAGATCTGGATCTTCATGTCCTATTTGATCCAATTTGCTAAGCAAAACCCACATCTTCAAGCTTTAGGTGATCACTTATAGTTCAAACTATTTATAGAGACTAATCAATACCTGTGCTCCTCAAAACATGGAGGTAGGGCAATTATAGAGGTAAATGAGCTGCCAAGTTGACATACTGTCCATCTGTAGGGCATTAAAGGGGTTTCATTACTAAACACTAAAAGAGTTTCCTGCTTTGACAATCCCTATATGTTTGAATGGTACCCTGAAATGAGTTGATCACAAGTGATCTACTGCTGGGGAACCTGGCAGCAATTGTTCTGTTCCTGTGCAGCACCACCACAGGACAGCATTAAAAGTTGTCCATTGAAACAAATGCCCTATCCTTGTGATGCATTAACATTGTGCATTCTATGCTATCAGTATATCGTCACAGTGGATGATAAATCTCGGGCATCTGTAGACCAAGTTTGCACGGTCTAGTTTGTTTAGATCAATTATAAATTTAGGCAAAAGTAGTGCATCACAATTTTGGTGACCTTTTTTGAAGCATGTGCCTAACATTGCAGTGTAAGCCACACCCATTACAGCCTACTTCGCACCCTTTTTCCTGATAGGCCATAACCCCCTTTTAGGCAAGCCACATTATATTGTTCTTTTTGGCACACTATGCCCAATTGCTGTGATTCACAATTTTTGCACACTTGGAGCCAAAATTCTGATGCAGCCTGCAAAGTAAGGCAGGGCCAGTCCTGTACTTTAGTAATATTCTTCATTTTTCCCAGAGCTCACTTTTGACAGATTTCGCTGCCCATTATAATATTTGCGACCTATATAATGTCTGCAGCTATGTTGACAAAGCAAGAAAGGTCAACTAACAGAAAAGTATTGTGACAGCTGAAAACACAATTGGGAACGACACTCATTGTCGTCACGGCGGATAATGGAGGTCCATGGAATTCTTCAACACATAGTCAACACGTTAACATACTGCCAAGTAATTCCCTTCCCTAATCTCAATATGCTTTATTCAGTGTCCTAAAACATCCAATTTGGACAGCTGTACGCAACTTCCTTCCACTCTCGAGGTTGACATATTAGCATGGACATCTCACGTTAAGCTCAAGAGATTTCATATGGTCCATATGTTTGTGCTCCAACCCAATGAGGAAAGAGAACGCTGTTATCAAACATAGCTATTTATAAAACTGAGCAATGCGGATTATATAGATGTAAATGCTCAGAAGAAGACTTAGCAGCTCTGGTGGGCTGTGATGCTTTACTTCACAGTGGTGAAAATGAACATTAACTGTTACTTGTATCTTATGGGAAAAGTATGGGGGATATCAGCATATATTTGTAATAACTATGCAAATTAAACTAAAGACTTATATGCTTTAGGAACTCATTTGTAAATATCCTATCAGTAACATATAAGACAATAAAAGAGACTTTGTTGTTTAGAGCTATCATATATTAGCCAGAATAGAGGACAGATACACAAAACATCTCTGGCTCTGGAGGACCCAACATACCCAGTGATTACATGGACAGCCCATTGTGTAATACTTCTTTCTGTCCTGTAGTGGCGCTGCAGAGAAATTAAACACTTGCTGTATTAAGTATAATAGATACTCCATTGCAACAAATTTATTGTAAAAAATAACAGACAATATTATTTGTTAGATATTATCATTACATGTTACAGTATTTGAAACATATACACACTATCATTGATTCTATAGAAAACCCCTTTATAGCATCTCAATAAAGGGGAAACTATTGCTCAAAAACATGCTTTCATTCCCTTTTCTATTATTTTTTTTTTTTTAATATTTTAAATAAAAAGTTTTTAATATTCTCTTAACCCCTTTCTGATCCACTTACCAAATGTTCCCAATGTTGACTTTGGGCTTTTACATTTTTCACCGACAAAGTATGAGGGCTTATGTTTTATGTATGGACTTGTAATTTTTACTGGTACCCTTTATATTACCATATAATGTAGAAAAAATATATAAGTCAGAAAAAATATATATCTAGCGCAAAATTACATTAAAAAATGGAATTGTGCAATTTTGCTGGTCAATATTATTTTTAAGTTCAACATACGATAACACTGACATAATTTATTTTACAGATCAGTATGATTCCAATGATACCACATTTGGATATCTTTTGTTTAGTTGTACCATGCAAAAAAAAAAAAAAAAACTTTTGACACCTACAGAGTTGTGTGAGGGCCCATTTTTCCACTGTGAACTGTAGTTTTTACAGGTACCACTTTTGTGTAGTATTGATTCTATGATACACTTTTTATTTACTGCACACGACGATACCAAATGTTTACTCTTTTTTTATTGTACTTTTTTTTGCAAAATGGGTAAAAGGGGGGCATTTTTATTAGGAGTTTAAAAAAAATATATTTTTAAACACTTTTTTAGACTTTTTTTTTGTCTCTCTAGGGACCTATAATAAGCAATTATTCAATTGCTTATATAGATTAATATAATGCAGATCAAATTAGCTAAGAAATGAATACAGTGTGTCTTATTTAGATGCCACAATTACTATTGATCCCAGCATCTAAGCAGTTAAATGACAGACATCAGAGTGATCTCCAATGTCAGCAGTGTCAGCTGCAGATAGCAGCCAGTACCAGCCATGTATGGCACAGGCTCAGCTCTCTAGTCCACGCCATACTCCCTCATCCGCCCCATGATGTAAATGGGATGGGGTTAATACACAAGACCTATAGACGTGGTCTGTTATTTGGTATAATGTTATATGGATGTTTATGACACATCGATTTGTAGATGGCAAAGAAAATTGGGGATGGAACAAACCATTGTTGTCTCATGAATTATGTAGAGGGATAAAATAAAATTGTCAGATTCAGACACTTGTTAAATGACTTCTGCCCGTTTAGTGGTTCTACTGACATGAACATAAATCATCACAGGGTTCTATGATGATCTAAGTCCGCTTCAGTAGGACCCCTGGGGGGCAGCATATAGCTGCTGTAATAGAGACAGAAAATGTGGTTGTATTAAAAGTCCATTACTTCAACTGAAACTGTCATCACTTTCATGCTGCCCGAGCCATGAGTCATCAGGGCCGTCTCCAACAGCATCTTCCTGCCCTTCTAACTGTGACTGATATATCTCTTCTTATTTAGATATAGGAAGAGCTCTAAAATCCAGGCCGACAAAGGGACTCGTGGTTCAGGCAGCATAAAAGTGGTAAAAGGTTCACTTTCAGTAACAGTTATATTGTGGAGAATTCTCTTCATTGCTGACATTACTAGTGGAATAACAAAGCTACAAAAACATGTTTAATTATATTGATAAAATAGGAGAGAATATATATTTGTCATTATCAATAATCGTAAAACTCAATGGGTGTAAAAAAAAAAAATGAACCTTAATTTTGTGTGGAAATAAATAATAAATGACTACTTTCAAAACTCCATTCATTTTATGGAAAATTTTTTATTTACAATAAACTGTTAAGACTGTTCAGAACCACAATTTAACAAAATATTTTATAATAGCAGAATTTGTTTTTGTAAAATATGTTTTTCCATTATATATTTAGTATTTTCTTATTAGGTATGTTAACTATTTGACCTAATTCTACAAAAATGTTAATTTTTTTCTTCTTTTAATTTTCTATTTAAGCCAATTTGGAAGCCATCGTCACCTCATGACAATGACCTATTAATTCCGGGGAGTGAGAAATGGGATCGAGATAGCTCTAACGTATGTGAATTTTGCCAAGCTGTTTTCCCACCATCAACTGATTTAGGAGGTGAATTTCTAAGACATCTGAACACACATTTTTAACAAATTTCCGCCCAAAAGATCCTCACGATGTCCATACTTAATGCCTTTCTCTAATCCAAATATCTTTTTGGGACCATTTCCACTCATGGATAAGTATCTGGATGATATGGTTTTATCTGGTTGGCCATGTTTGGGCTGTGAACTCCTAAAAATATCCATTATAAACCCTCAAATAAATTGCATTACATTTTTTTTCTTTAAATGTGCTTTATAGACATTTACTATATTGATCCATGTCATGTTTTATTGCAATTTTTATATGAATTTTTTTTTTCTTTTTTAAATTAGACACAATATGTTTGATGTTCTCACATAGGTTGCACCTCTGGTACAGATCCATTAAATCACTGTAACTACACAACTAACTGTATTAAATGTATTGTTTCTCCCCAAACACATTTTCTTACATTGTAAAAAATAAAAAATCCCAAATGCTCTTTTTTCTGTCAAAAAAAGCTGAACAAAAAAATTTCATGAACACATGAAGTGACAAACCCCTTAAGTAACACGCTAACAGCATTCCTGTATTGTAGCACTAGACTCTACGTCATGTTCTAAGCAGAAACGCTTGTAGGTGCGTTCCTTTATTATGAACGTGCGATGCAACATTAAAAAAATGTGTTAATGAAGAGAAAAATAGATTAAGTAACATATCGTCTTAAAAAAAAGCAACACACACATTTTGTACCCTATTAATACCACCTTTAAAATGTATGTATTTAAATAATCTCTATGTATTATATTCTACAGATATCCTTGTATAGAGCTGTATGTGTACTTTTAAATGAAAAGATTTCATATTTATATTTTCCGTCATTATTTTCATGTATGTTATTTTAAGCAATGCATTAAACTGGATAGCTTTTTGAATTGCCAAAAAGAAACAAAATATCAGTCTGGTTATATTATTTTGCTTCTGTTTGTAAATACTGCAAAAAAAATAAATAAATATGATGTTTTAACAAAAATGAACGACCAGAAAAAAAAAAAATAATAATAATAATTATATATATATATATTCTTTTATGTATATTCTTCATTTACCACTGAAGCCTAAACTCAATTCTGAGAATTTATAATATTGTTATTGTTAACTTTATTATTTTAACTTGTATTTGAATGCATTATATACATATTTATTTAAATATATTTATTTTTAACTAATTATTTTATTAATTCTCTTGAGCTATTTGCAAAATTGTGAAAAATGTCTGTCTCTCGATAGGACATCTCTGATGTGTAACACAAAAGATTTGCCAGATGCAATGCGACGGATAGTAAACGGCAGCCTTATGTGTCTAAATAAAATGCTGCCATTCAGCTGTGTGGGCAGAGGCCGGAGTGTCCCCATAGTAGCAGATCCCCAGGGATATTGCACTTCTCCCTAACAACCTTGTACAACATAGCAAACCCTTAGCCCACATTAGTCCTACTACAGCAGCAGCTTCTGTCCTTGGTTTTATACCTAGAGACTTTGTTTATTGTGAGATGCTCTAGTGAGAAGAGTGATACCTCCCAGCCCACCTCTTACTGCCCCTGCCTAAAAGGAGCACCACTAATTATACTGCATGTGTAACAGGGAACACTTCGCATATACCAGTAAACAAAGGCAATCTTCATTTCAGCAATCAAACCTGACAGTCAGCTATGAAGTGTGTCAGTGCGGAATCTGTCACTGCGAACACTCAACCTATAGAGTTGTCATAAATACATTTTTTTTTTTTTTTTTTAGCTTGTGGCTATTCAGATTTCCTTTACATTGCAGCCAATATATCAAATGACTATGTTATCAGAACAGAATGGATTTTTTTTTTGTGGAGTTAAAGGGGTACTCCAGGGGAAAACATTTTTTTTTTGTAAATCACTTCTATAAAAAAATCTTTATCCTTCCAGTACTTACCAACTGCTGTATACTACAGAGGAAGTTGTGTAGTTCTTTTCTGTCTGACTACAGTGCTCTCTGCTGACACCTCTGTCCATGAAAGGACTATAAAGTTATAAAAGGCATGCCCAAAATCCTGACAACCAGCCCTATCTAGCCATAGGCCAATAATCCTCCTATATTCCTGCTAACCGGTCAGCTTTGATTAAACTTGTTTAATAATTTGCTCCTATTATAAATTTAAAACCTTTCTGGATGTAAATTGTTTACAACATCCTTGAAGTCAGTGATGCTCTTATTATTATTAATATTATCACTAATAATAATAATAATAATAATATGGGAGGCACCCTGGTTGGGAAACACTGGCCTAGATAATATATTTGGACCATGGCCCAACTCTACTGTTTCATTCCTTTTTTTACACAATGTCCAGCGATGTTAGATGGAATGTTCAGTGGACACATTAGGAATATTAAGAGCCCCTCTTTTGCCTATAGCTTAACATAAAAAAAAATATGACAGTGCTGCGCTCCTGACAGCCGGTAGCTAGACAGAGTAGCGCAGCCCTGCCAGTGTTGTTTTAGGGCTTTCAAAAAAAAAAAACTGTGGCTGCGGGTTGCGCCCTCATCAATGGTGCGCTATAGGCAGCCGCCTTATTTGCCTTATTTGTCTTAGTTCAAAAAGGCCTCGAAGCTGGGGGCCCACATTAATGAAGTACTCAATCCTGACTGCCACATCGCTGGGTCACTTAAAGGGGCACTCCAGATGGCAAAAATTATTCATATTGTGTGCCCTCATGGCCAGACCAACTGTAATGTAATATACACTTATTATCTGTACTGGGCCATTTCCCTGGATAACCCCACATAACCCCTTTAATTTATGAGGAAATATTTACCCTAATAAAAGAAACCCAGTAATGTAAGTTATGGCAAAGGTGGTGGTAAAGTCATGAGATTTTAAGGTGGTAAAAAAAATTTTACACCCCCCAGGGTCATGGATATATTATTAGTTCCTCCTCTTTACAAAAGATTATAATACTGTATTCCTCTAAATAATTTACACAACTACCAATAATACCAGTATGCAAGGAGGAATATTATCACCATACATATAACCATCATACTGACCAATCCATAGGTAGGTAGTTAGGCAGGTAATTCCCCATGTATGTAGATTGTTAGGTAGTTAGGTTGGTAAACTCCCTGTAGGTATAAAGACACGTAGGTAGGTGTTTAGGCAGGTTATTCCCGATGTAGGTATGTAGATAGTTAGGTAGGTATTCCCCTTGTAGGTATGTAGACACATAGGTAGGTAGTTAGGCAGGTAATCCTTCTGTAGGTAGGTAGGTAATCCCCCTGTAGGTATGTATATGTTAGGTAGTTAGGTAGGTCATTATACTGTAGGTATGAAGATACATAGGTAGGTAGTTAGGCAGGTAATCCCCTTGTAGGTATGTAAGCAGTTAGGTAGGTACTGAAATCCCCCTGTAGATAAGTAGACACATAGGTAGTTAGGCAGGTAATCCCCCTGTAGGTATGTAGATAATTAGATAGGTAATCTTCCTATAGGTATGTAAGCACGTAGGAAGTTAGGCAGGTAATCCCCCTTTAGGTATGTAGACACATAGGTGGATAGGCAGGTAATCCCCCTGCAGGTATGTAGACAGTGGGTAGGTAGTTAGGCAGGTAATCCCCCTGTAGGTATGTAGACACATAGGTAGTTAGACAGGTAATCCATCTGTAGGTATGTAGACAGTGGGTAAGGAGTTAGCCAGGTAATCCCCCTGTAGGTATGTAGACAGTAGGTAAATAGTTAGGCAGGTAATCCCCTGTAGGTATGTAGACAGTAAGTAGGTGGTTAGGCAGGTAATCCCCCTGTAGGTATGTAGACAGTGGGTAAGGAGTTAGGCAGGTAATCCCCCTGTAGGTATGTAGACAGTAGGTAGGTGGTTAGGCAGGTAATCCTCCTGTAGGTATGTAGACAGTAGGTAGTTAGGCAGGTAACCACCCTGTTGGTATGTAGACAGTAGGTAGTTAGGCAGGCAATCCTCCTGTAGGTATGTAGACAGTAAGTAGGTGGTTTGGCCGGTAATCCCCCTGTAGGTATGTAGACAGTAAGTAGGTGGTTAGGCAGGTAATCCCCCTGTAGGTATGTAGACAGTAAGTAGGTGGTTTGGCCGGTAATCCCCCTGTAGGTATGTAGACAGTAGGTAGGTGGTTAGGCAGGTAATCCTCCTGTAGGTATGTAGACAGTAGGTAGTTAGGCAGGTAACCCCCCTGTAGGTGACTGGACAGTAGGTTTGTAGTTAGGTAACCCCCCTTCCCAAGTAGGTTCATACATTGGCAGATGGCCCCAATTGGTTCCTCCAAGGAAAATAAAATAAAAATCCTACTCACCTTCTCTCTTTTCGACGCTGAGGCCTCTGCAACCTTTTCGGGTCTGTTCTCCATCACAGACCTTCTCACACAAGCCGTACGCGATGAGATGACGTCATTGAAGAGCTGTGCCGCTCCTGACAGCCGCTGACAGAGTAGAAGCACTGCAGACGGATGGTACCCTAAGAGGCAGGGGAAGTCCTGGCTGACGGCTTCTCTGTTCCATCAGAAGTTCCGGCCGAGCAGCCAGTACAACAATGGCGCAACGCCATGCCCCGCTTCAGAACTGCAAATGAGCGCTGATATAAATGGCCGGCTGCGACCTGGGGGGAAGTGTGCCCTAGGTGGCTGCCTAGTTTGCTTAGCGGCAGTGCCGACCCTGCTCAGGTGACCCTTGGACTTATACACAGTAGTGTTTTGGGTTAAATTTGATGGACTCTGGTCTTTTTTCAAACTTATGAACTATGTAACTATGTACAATAAAAAAAGAAATGTATCCAAAGATAACTATGGTGAGGCCAGCGAAAACAGAACAGACCCAAGTGATAGGTCATTTCTATCCTCATTTTGGTCTAAATTGAAGACCAGTTTTTGCAATGAATTAGGATAGTATGACATTTCCTATTACTTTTAGAGTTGAGCGAACTTACAGTAAATTCGATTCGTCACGAACTTCTCGGCTCGGCAGTTGATGACTTATCCTGCGTAAATTAGTTCAGCCTTCAGGTGCTCCGGTGGGCTGGAAAAGGTGGAGACATTCCTAGGAAAGAGTCTCCTAGGACTTTATCCACCTTTTCCAGCCCACGGGAGCACCGGAAAGCTGAACTAATTTGTGCAGGATAAGTCATCAACTGCCAAGCCGAGAAGTTCGTGACGAATCAAATTTACTGTAAGTTGGCTCATCTCTAATTACTTTACATACTCCTCGATGACCTACTGTTGTGGTTGGAGAATTATACTCTTATCATAGTGGTTCTTTTACTAGTTGTTTGTTTGTTTTTTATGGCACAAATTGTATGTATACTTGTATGTTCTAGTATGGTATATATTTTTATATTGTAATCGCTAGCGTAAATGCATTGCCCAGCCCAGTGTTTCCCAATCAGGGTGCCTCTAACTGTTGATAACTACAACTCCCAGCATGCCCGGACAGCCTTTGGCTGTCCGGGCATGCTGGGAATTGTAGTTTTGCAACACCTGGAGGCACCCTGGTTGGAAACCACTGTCCCAGCTATTTAGCTCATACAGCATATAGGAGTATAAACAGATGTGAAGAAGACACTGAACAGTTCCAGCTAAGGCTGCATTCACACTTCGTTTTTACATTACGGGTGCCGGATCCGGCTGGGGGAGGGGCATACCGGACTCCGGTCAGCTCATTAAAGTAAATGGAGTTCAGCGCTGGTCCGGCTGGGGTACGGGAGAGCCCGGTATGCCCCTCCCCCAGCCCGATCCGGCACTCGTAGTGTAAAAACAAAGTATGAATGCAGCCTAATATTACTATTTTAAAGAGAACCTATTAACTGTTTTATGTTGCCCAAACCACAAGCAGCATGAAACAGGTGCAGGGAGCATCATCCTGGACACACTATGACTTTCTCTGAAGCGCTCAGGCATTTAAATAATAATTGTTTAAAAAAAGCTGCCACAGGGGTGGTCATGGGGGGGTGGTCCCTGTAGCCATGTGGGTGGTCCCTGTGACGTGACTACTTCCCACCCCTCTAGCCCTCAGGGACACGTCTCTCCTTATTTGTGTATAGAGATAGATGCATGACTCAGTCCTAGTGGGGTAGACATCAGCCTCGGGGATCGTCACAATGACTATTTACCTGGGTCCCGACAGCTTTTTTAAACTTTTATTTCTCTGAAATGCCCCGAGTCACCACACATAAAATTACAAAAATGTAACCTATAGTGATGGATGACCCATACTAATCCTACTCAATACGTTGAACAAGAACATTTTGCAAAGGATTTTTTGTCAAATGGTGTTCGCCTGCAAAATTGTTATCATAAAGTTATCATCTAATTTTATGCTATTTTCTCCTTTCCTGCACTGGCTTCGTAATTCTTCTAGGGTGTGTGGCGAGCAGAAGTACCGGTTGGTATGATATTGTCACGATTCGGCTGGCTGGAGGTGGATCCTCTGTGCCAGAGAGGGATTGGCGTGGACCGCGTTGGTGGACCGGTTCTAAGTTGCTACTGGTATTCACCAGAGCCCGCCACAAAGCGGGATGGTCTTGCAGCGGCGGTAGCAACCAGGTCGTATCCACCAGCAACGGCTCAACCTCTCTGACTGCTAAAGATAGGCGCGGTACAAGGGAGTAGACAAGAGCAAGGTCGGACGTAGCAGAAGGTCAGGGCAGGCAGCAAGGATCGTAGTCAGGGGCAACAGCAGGAGGTCTGGAACACAGGCTAGGAACACACAAGGAAACGCTTTCACTGGCACAATGGCAACAAGATCCGGCGAGGGAGTGCAGGGGAAGTGAGGTATAAGTAGGGAGTGCACAGATGAACACACTGATTAAGCCTGCTGCGCCAATCAGTGGCGCAGTGGCCCTTTAAATTGCAGAGACCCGTCGCGCGCGCGCCCTAAGGAGCGGGGCCGCGCGCGCCGGGACAAGACAGACGGGGAACGAGTCAGGTACGGGAGCCGGGATGCGCATCGCGAGCGGGCGCCTCCCGCATCGCGAATCGCATCCCGGCTGAGAGAGATATTGCAGCGCACCCGGTCAGCAGGTCTGACCGGGGCGCTGCAATTGCGAGGATGCTGCGAGCGCTCCGGGGAGGAGCGGGGACCCGGAGCGCTCGGCGTAACAGATATATTTACAAAAAAAAAACAACAAAAAAAAAACAACAAAAACATTGGCTCAAATGTACTGGTTAGCATAGGAATGTGTGTGAGCTTGGTAACGTTTTTTGTTTTTTTGCAGTGTTTCCCAACCAGGGTGCCTCCAGATGTTGCAAAACTACAACTTCCAGATGCACCCTGGTTGGAAAACACTGCTCCAGGGGTTTCCTGTCATTTATTATAAATTTATGAAGTGACATGCGCCACTTTATAAAGTTTGCCAAGCAGATGGGAAAGTCACAAAGTGTACTAAATCCGGAACTAGTGATAGATCCCTTTCTGTCTTTATTGGGCATATTGATCTGTTACTGTACAGTGGTCCCTTGACTTACAATGGCCTCAAGTTACAATATTTTCAGCCTTTTCTGGATTTCTGTAACTTGAAACCAGACTCATCATATAATGCTACAGACAGTCCAGATCTGTGAAACAAGTCAATTACCGGAAGATCCGATCAATCAGAATGGGCTTTCAGTGGTAAAACCCCTGTATTACTGAAGTGCATGCACTGACTGGTGTCTGGTAGCGTCCCCTACAGTACAGGGAGGTATTACATGTTCTATACTACTCTTTACCTGTATTAATGAAGTGCATGCACTGACTGGTGTCTGGTAGCGCCCCCTACAGTACAGGGAGGTATTACATGTTCTGTACTACTCTTTACCTGTATTACTGAAGTGCATTCACTGACTGGTGTCTGGTAGCGCCCCCTACAATACAGGGAGGTATTACATGTTCTGTACTACTCTTTACCTGTATTACTGAAGTGCATGCACTGACTGGTGTCTGGTAGCACTCCCTACAGTACAGGGAGGTATTACATGTTCTGTACTCTTTACCTGTACCAGGGTTAGCTGCTCCTTTGGACACCAGGTGGGGGCAGCTCCGTGTTACTTTTTTAGGACACTGTGTACTGTACAGGACCCTGAAGAAGCTCCTGTCCTCTACACAGACAGTGATTACAGCTCCCAGCAGATCTTTCTTACTTATATATGGAAGGACTTGCTTTATCTGTATTAGTTATCTACTTAGAACCAATTACCAGGTTCCCATAGAGTTATGGTCTCAACATACAATGTTCATCCTGGAACCAATTAATATTGTAACTTAGGGTCCACTGTATTGAAGTGAATGAAAAAACTTAATGAAGGAAATTTCTCGATTTGTTGAAATTGAGAAGGTTCTGCATCCTTTATTGTACCCTCTTGTCTCCTTCTCGAAATCTTCAAAAAAGGAATGCGGGAACTAAAATGCTGAAAGTGACAGCAACACCGCACCTTGAGCTGCTTATTATTTTGTCAGTGTCTAGATGTAGCGCTCGGCACAGCCTGTGGCACCCCCATTCTCTCCCTGGAATCAAAGACAGCTGCTTGTAGATAATTATACTGTCACTGCTTGTTATATTAGAGAGGAAAACAGCGCTGTGACAGATTCCAAGACTCTCCATTTTGTCATTGATTTTAGTCTATTAGTCTATTATTATTACTATATTTTCAGTTTCTGCAGTTCTTATTCCTGTAGAAATTATGTAACATCTTACAGCTTCATACTATGGAACATATGTTGTTTTCTACAGTTCCTCCAGGGAAACAAGATAGAGCACTCACTTTCTATACTTATGATGAGTTATATTGACTCAGTGTGCATGTATACTCTTGTCGGATTCTCATATACTTTCGTGGACCTCAAGCTTTATGCTGGGTGCAGGCAGCGGGGATCGTGACATCATGGCCACGCCCCTCGCAACATCACACCCCGCCCCCTCAATGCAAGTCTATGGGAGGGGGCGTGGCGGTGACGTGGGTGAGATGTCACAACCTCCGCTGCCAGCAACCAGTGTTCTAAATGAATGCTGGGTGCTGTAGAGAGATTGAGAGGCCACCGCAATCAGACATCTTATCCCCTTATAGGGGATAAGATGTCTAGGGGCGGAGTACCCCTTTAAATATGGAGACATATTGGCGTGTTGCATAGACTTTGGACGGTGATAGTATAGGACAGATAATCAAACACTGATCATAGTGATGACTACTGGCATCAGGGTTGAAGTAGACCACCAGTGTGCCAAAAGATTCTCCAGTGCACCTAGGCCCTGACACAATGGGCTCCAAAGTTCCAATAGACAACATAAGATTACTGCAACTTTTAAAGAAGACACTATTTAGGCTAGGTTCGCACTTAGGCAAGGTTCCAGAGATTCCGAGTACGGCCAGCACTGACTGAATCATTCAGAGCTAGGACCTCGCTGACATTGCAGTCCCCATAGACAATGTCTCCAGTGCAGATCCCACCTGAAGAATGAACAAGACCATTCTATTGGGGGCTGAATTTCAGATGTGGATGACATTTAGTAGTGTGCACTATACAGCGCAATCCCATTGCCAGCTATGGGATTTTGCTGCACTAGAATTCCCGACAGACATTTGTAAGTGGAATTCCATCGGGAATTCCATAGTAGGAACCAAGGCAGGAACAGCGGTCATCGACCTCAGGAAAAATGGGACGTCAATATGGGTTGCAAACTTCAAAAGGAAGAAATTATTTTATTTAATGTAGAAGGATGCAACGCTGTAACATCAGATGCAACACTCAGATCAGATGAAGGGTCCATTCTATTGGCCCTGTTATCCTGACTCTATTGTGACCATCTATATTTTGGGTTTACCTGCACAAGGTGCGCACCGTTTTTTTCTGTTTCCTGTTTCTAATAGTAGGAACCAAGCTTTAGGAAGCTCAGTATGGAAAAATCCCATCCAAAGGTTCTGAGTAGTAGGACTGCACACACATTGGCCTTCTCATAGACGGCAATGTCTGCGGCACAGATGCCACCTAAGGGATGATAAAGACTATTCTATTGTGGGCAGAACTTTCTCAGCGGAATAGCCACCACTAAATTTCCATAGTGTATACTGTGCAACAGAATCCCCAGCCAGCTGTCTTTGGAACCAATCAGTTTTTCATCATCTTGTATGGTGGGCCTACAAGCATTACATATGTGTTGGGGAGAACCCAACTTTGGTGGGATTGGTCAATCTCCTAATGTGCACAGGGGCTTCCCAACTCTTTCCTTGGGGTAGATGTCGGGGGACAGGAGGATCAGAACACATTGTAATTCAACTGCCTATCCTTTTGTTTTCATGAAGATAAGGGTTATCCACCAGTTGCTTACTAAAGTCTCTCCATTAAGAACAGATGCATGCTTGGCCAAGCCAAGTGTCCATGTGTGTTGGGGAATCGGGACAGTTGTTTAGGTTTAGGAGCCTTTTTCAAACACTGGCTGGGACATCACTGAAGACAGGAACCCAGGTGGATGTGGATCCGCTGGACCTGTGTGGCAGATGACTCGGACCAGGCAGCAGAGTCTAAGGTGCAGCTGGTTTTTATCAGAGCCCGCTGCAAAGCGGGCTGGACTTGCTGCGGCAGGTGGCTCTCAGGTCGCTACCCCTGGCATGGCTCAAACACACAGGCGGCTGAGGAGATGCGAGGCACAGGAGGGATAAGACAGCTCATAGTCAGGATTGCAGAAGGTCAGGGCAGGCAGCACAGTAGCATAGTAAGGAACATAGCAAATGGTCAGTAGGCAGGCTGCAAGGAGCAAGGTCAGGTCAAAGAGCAAAGGATCAGATACACGGTAAAGCAATAACAGGAATGCTTTCTCTCAGGCTCAAGGCAACAAAGATCCGGCAGGGAAGTGAGGAGGGTGGAGGAATATATCAATGAGCCAAAGGTGAATTACACTAATGAGCGCACTGGCCCTTTAAATCTTAAAGCTCTGGCGCAAGCATACCCTGAGGGACAGGGACACGTGTGCTGGAGCAGAGAGGCAGAGACGGGGGCAGGAGAAGCACCAGGTGAGTGACGGACTGGGGCTCGAATGCGGCGCGTCCCGCAATGCGAGTCCCAGCCCCACAGGCAGCAGCAGGTAACGGGACCATGCGCTCGCGGCCAGCGTGTGCGGCCGGAGCGCATAACGTAACAATTACACATTGGGGAGATTTATCAAAACCTGTTAACCCGTAAACCATGTAGAGAAAGAGTGGTGCAGTTGCCCATAGCAACCAACTAGATTGCTTCTTTCATTCTTCAAAGGAATATTTAAAAATGAAAATAAGCAATCGTATTGGTTGATATACTTGTTTTATACCCTATAAATAGAGAAGTGCTGGCCGTTCATGTGCTGAGTCTTCCTATTCAAACTAATGGGAGTTATGGAAACCATTGAGCACCTGCAAGTCTTTGGCAGTTTTAGACAACCAGGGTACCTCCAGCTGCAAAACTACAGGGTTATATGTATTATGTTTTATAATTTATTGCGCTGTGATATACTTTTAATGGGGACAGGTCTCATGTCTGTCTATTTGTCTACCCTTTTCCTGAGAGGTTGACCACCCACATACGAATTCCCACCAGTGTCCCAGTCAAGTTTAGACCCAAGTCCGCTTCGGGGAGAAGAGCAGTGAGCCGGCGGGCCCAATTATCAAAAGAAGAGTATAACAAGAGTAAAAGCCTAAGCAGCTCTGGTCCATTAAAGTCTACCCTGGCAGTACGTCTAATTCAAGTTACTTAAAGGGGTACTCCGCCCCTAAACATCTTATCCTGGGGTCCTGCCACTGGGGACCCCTGCGATCTCCCTACTGCACCCAGCGTTTGTTTAGAGTGTCGGGTTAAGCGCTGGAGGCTTGTGCCATCACGGACACGCCCCGCTCATGACGTCACGGCCACATCCCCTTAATGCAAGTCTATGGAACCGTCGTCACACCCCCTCCCATAGACTTGCATTGAGCGGGCGGATGTCTGGGGTGCTGCAGCCGAGACTGCGGGGGGTCCCCAGCGGTGGGACCCCCACGATCAGACATCTTATCCCCTATCCTTTGGATAGGGGATAAGATGTCTAGTAGGGGCGGAATACCCCTTTAAGTCAAGTTTCAGACATTCAGTCAGTCTGTCCAATTCAAGCTCAGATCAAGTTAGTCGAGGAGGACTATAAGTCCCATAGTGTCTAGAAGTAACTGTGATTCCCAAAAGCATCCGTCAACAAATATTGCATTAAAGTGAATTGTTCCTGTTTTTCCTGCAAGTTCCTGAAGTAAAGTAAAGTAAAAAGTGGTTTCAACTGCTTATCCTTGGTAGAGTGGCGGTTAACACTCCTGGTGTCACAAACTCTAAACTCCGTCACAACACTCCATTAGTGCATCATACATGCCACCCTTAGTCACCACAGCTTGGTGGAGTCACAAACTGTGCCAGATATGTCAATGGAATACTCTGTTATTTTTGAGTAAAATATTGTAAACTAAGTCAACCAACAGCTGTCTGAGCTGCAGATGCTTTTAAACATCTTGGGCAATTTGGCAGCCTGAGACTGATGTGACTGAAGTCTATAAAAATTCCACCATTCTGACTCGTGATCTTGTCAGGCTTGGTGCAAGTCCTTGGCTACTAGATTGTCTGGGATGTTTAAACATATAATGCAGCGGCTCATTGTAACAGAGCCCATTCAAGGATGAGGAAGCCTAAGAAATAGAAAATGGATGCCAGGTTCCTTTATTCAAAGGAGTTTCAATTCACCATGGGGAACTTTTGTAGACTTTAAAGCGTACCTGTAGTTTGCAAAAACTTTTTAGATTATGTAGATAATAATGTGATTGTCATGAACAAGCGTCAAATAGCGCAGGGATGAGTAAGCCTTAAACTGACCCTGAACCTCTTTTCCTTCCTACTTGCTCAACCGCCCCCATTGGCAACTTACAACTGGGTGCCAGTCCCTTCCTTATTAAAGTGCAGGGGCTTCATGGTTAAAACAATAAACAAGTACTGTGCAGGTTAGGGACACGATCAATAAACCAGTATACAGAATACAACAGGAATACAAAGTAGCACAAAACAGACATATGGGAAACAAGGTAACAGGAATATACAGTAGTGAACAGACAACAGCCAAAGAACCAAAACAAGATAAACAGCAGATATAATAATGTGAACAAGACAGATATAATAATATAAACTAGGAATTATACATGGGGAGATGTTCATTCCCTACCTCCCTGGATATAAGGTTAGACTGAAGACAAACACTTTAACTAAAGGATATGCAAATTCTAGAATAACAAGAACTGACACAAATGCTCAAAGACCAATTGGTCTGAACACGGACCAAGAAGAGGATACACCAAACTAATACACACTAAATGCAAAACAAACTGTCTCCAACGTTAGGGACAAGGCAAAGCTCAGGAAACTGAACTAACACTAGGAGGAATTGCATTAAACTACATACCCAAACTTCAATCATGGAGGGCCACAAAAACACACTAAGCAAGATACAAGACTCACCCAAGCAGGTGTGAACACACACCAAAAGAGAATACATAGCCGGACACAAACAGGACAGACTAAATCTGACCAGGTACACATAATATCAAGAATATAAATAACAGGGCTAAAAGCTAAACATGACAAAAGCCATGGAAATACAAACTACATGTGCGCACACACAGAGACAAAGCGCAAAGTGAATATTTGTCATATACTTTGGTTAAAAAAAAAAGTGTATATTTTTGGGTGATAAAATGCTGTTCCTGCAGCTTTTGCCTGTGTGTCTGTGCGGAGACAAAATTCAAGAAGTGTGGGCGGGACAAGCAGGGCTTTGTACAAGCTCCCGGCTAGTCAATCATCCTGCTGAGTGAGCTGAGAGCATGTCACAGAGCCCTGTTTGTCCTCAGTGTACAGAGCCCTGCTTGTCCTCAGTGTACAGAGCCCTGCTTGTCCTCAGTGTACAGAGCCCTGCTTGTCCTCAGTGTACAGAGCCCTGCTTGTCCTCAGTGTACAGAGCCCTGCTTGTCCTCAGTGTACAGAGCCCTGCTTGTACTCAGTGTACAAAGCCCTGCTTGTCCTCAGTGTACAGAGCCCCGCTTATCCTCAATGTACAGAACCCCGCTTGTCCTCAGTGTACAGAGCCCTGCTTGTCCTCAGTGTACAGAGCCTTGCTTGTCCTCAGTGTACAGAGCCCTGCTTGTCCTCAGTGTACAGAGCCCTGCTTGTCCTCAGTGTACGGAGCTCTGCTTGTCCTCAGTGTGCGGAGCCCTGCTTCTCCTCAGTGTACAGAGCCTTGCTTGTCCTCAGTATACAGAGCTCTGCTTGTCCTCATTGTACAGAGCCCTGCTTGTCCTCAGTGTACAGAGCCCTGCTTGTCCTCAGTGTACAGAGCCCTGCTTGTCCTCATTGTACAGAGCCCTGCTTGTCCTGAGTGTACAGAGCTCTGCTTGTCCTCAGGGTACAGAGCCCTGCTTGTCCTCAGTGTACAGAGTCCTGCTTGTCCTCAGTGTACAGAGACCTGCTTGTCCTCAGTGTACAGAGCCCTGCTTGTCCTCAGTGTACAGAGCCCTGCTTGTCCTCAGTGTACAGAGCTCTGCTTGTACTAAGTGTACAGAGCCCTGCTTGTCCTCAGTGTACAGAGCCCTGCTTGTCCTTAGTGTACAGAGCCCTACTTGTCCTCAGTGTACAGAGCCTTGCTTGTCCTCAGTGTACAGAGCCCTGCTTGTCCTAAGTGTACAGAGCCCTGTGTGATAGCCTGTGGGAGTAGGGTGTAGGGAGTGTAGCTGTGCAGTGATTAAAGGGTGCTTGTTAACCCTTGCTATTCGTGATGCCAGGGTGGGGGCTCCTCAGTAATGCTTGTCCTACCGCCACCCTTGCCAAGAGCGATAGGGAGGTAGATAATAATAGAATGTACACAATCGGATAGTTTTCAGAAACAATTGTAACATTTACTGAAGATTTTCTGCAAGCTTCATAAACGGAACAGTCTCTATGCATACAACTGCTTTCTTTGGAGATTGACAAAGGTTGGGATTTTAGCAATTTAGAGTCTTTAAGGTATTATGCGCTGTTCCACTGGATTTAGGGCATTTAGTTGCGGTCCAGTAGTCACGCTAGCTTTAGCGGGGGTTGTTTAGAACTCACGGTTTAAGTTCAGCTGAGGCCGGTAGGTTTTCAGGCCTAGCGTGTCTTTGCAAGTTGCGCAGATCCGTCCTGCTAGTCCGGCATCCACGAGAGCAGCAACCCAAGAGAGCGATAATTGGCTACAGCTCGCTTATATGGGCAGGGGCTCGACTAGTGCTAATTGGTCCACACTTGTGTCAATCACCATTACAAAGGCTTGTGGGCAACACGTGACCCAAGGTCCTCCAAAGGTCCTTCAACATGCCATAGAGGATATTTACATGGTCACATGACCGAAGGTCCTGCGACGCTAAACAAGGTAAGTACTGTACATTATATTAAATATACATTATGATCAAAAATATACAGGTATTAACACTAGAGAATTAGAGTAGAGGAGAGGCAACTAGGGGCTGTCCCACCTGAGGGACCCTACCTGAGCGTAGTTACTCTGACTTTGGGGACCTCTACACTAGGTACGGTATGCAATACGGTACTAGGACACCAGACCTGCTTGTCCTCAGTGTACAAAGCCCTGCTTGTCCTCAGTGTACAGAGCCCTGCTTGTCCTCAGTGTACAGAGCCCTGTTTGTCCTCAGTGTACAGAGCCCTGCTTGTCCTCAGTGTACAGAGCCCTGCTTGTCCTCAGTGTACAGAGCCCTGCTTGTCCTCAGTGCACAGAGCCCTGCTTGTCCTCAGTATACGGAGCCCTGTTTGTCCTCAATGTACAGAGCCCTGCTTGTCCTCAGTGTACAGAGCCCTGCTTGTCCTCATTGTACAGAGCCATGCTTTTGCTCAGTGTACAGAGCCCTGCTTGTCCTCAGTGCACAGAGTCCTGCTTGTCCTCTGTGAACAGAGCCCTGCTTGTTCTCAGTGTACAGAGCCCTGCTTGTCCTCAGTGTACAGAGCCCTGCTTGTCCTCAGTGTACAGAGCCCTGTTTGTCCTCAGTGTACAGAGCCCTGCTTGTCCTCAGTGTACAGAGCCCTGCTTGTCCTCAGTGTACAAAGCCCTGCTTGTCCTCAGTATACAGAGCCTTGCTTGTCTTCAGTCTACAGAGCCCTGCTTGTCCTCAGTGTACAGAGCCCTGCTTGTCCCACCCACACTTCCTGTATTTGGTCGATCCACAAAGACACACAGGCAATAGTTGCAGCATTTTTCAGCCAAAATATACATATTGGGGGGCATTTATCACTGTTGGTTTGAGGTAGTATAGATTTTACCCGTTTGCTTGGTGTATTTTTTGCAGAGTTTCTCAAAATTTCCCAAAATGTTGCACAGTAAACCAGTAAGCTTCAGAGATTGGTTTAAACTTTCACAGCAAAGAAATAGATAACTCCGGCACAGCTCATTGCAAACGTCCCATGCAAAAAAGCGAATATCTGCAATTTCGAATATATAGTGAATATATTCGCAATATTCGCGAACTTATTAATAAAAATTCGAAAAATGCGAATATTCGCACCCAACACTACCCATCATAAAGCATTTAACATTTTATATATATTAACACTTTGGTGGTGGTGGGGGGGGGGGGGGGGTTATCACTTGCTCTGTTTCTTGTGCTACACATATGTTGCTAGAACTATTGATAGATTAAAGGTTGAGAATATAAACTACCCCCAGACATTTTTTTGCAGTTAGACTTTAAAAAGTCGCATTCAATAGATTTAGCACATAATAGAGACCCTGTAAAAAAGCTTGCTTAAACATGGCATATGTGGAAACTCACCATCAGTCGCGCACATCTCTAAAAAGTCTCACATTTTTGCACAATATTATGCAACAATTCATAGCTGAATACACTGTTTATATCAATAATAATTTCCCCCTTGATCCATTCAAACTGCTCAGATCAAACTGATCTGTGAACACCATACTGAAGACCAGGGGCGTACCTAGAGCATTTGGCACCCGAGGCGGACCCTTTTTTTGGCACCCCCCCCCCCCCCACACACACACACACACACACGCACCCCCCCTTAATTACACCCCCTCCCTCCCCTCCCCCCAGGAGCGGACTGACAACACTCGGGGCCCCCGGACCAAAAAAAGGCAAGGGCCCCTGCTAGGCTCTGCAGCTCGTCAATCTTCTGCCACGCTCCTATTCCACCCAAATCCCACACACAATAAACTAAAATTTATATATATAAGAAACACTTTAACGTAGGTAAATTTCCATGACCAATAATACTGGTATACAAGGAGTAAATATATACCACCACACAACAACTGGATAATACCGCCATACTGTACTGAATAATACCACTATACACAGACCAGTATACTATAAAGGATCTGTATACAATATAAGTGATTATATACAGGACCATATGGCGGTAGATATCAGCTGTACACAGGATGTGTATACCATATAAGTGATTACAGTTACATTTTGGGACTCACAATTACATCTTTTATGATCAGCGACGTCTTCTTTCCTTTTCTTCTCCGTCCGGATAAGACCTCCATGTGGATCTCTTAACATCTGCAGGAAAAACATGTCAGACTCTGCATATTTTCAGAGCTCTCCCCTCCTCTACAGAATCTTCCCATCTATAGGCCCACAAACTGTAATAATGCCCTCCTTGGTGTCCTGCACAGTAAAAGGGCAGGTAGGTAGGTAGCCAGGTAACCCCCTCTTTCCCATAGGTATATGCAGAGTTACACCCCCCCCTCTTTCCCATAGGTATATGCAGAGTTACACCCCCCTCTTTCCCATAGGTATATGCAGAGCTACACCCCCCCCCTCTTTCCCATAGGTATATGCAGAGCTACACCCCCCCCCCCCTCATTCCCATAGGTATATTTAGGGCTGGGCGGTATACCAGTTCATACCGTATACCAAATTTTTTGGGCTGCACGATATGGATTTTCCCCCATACCGCAATACCGGTTGGGCCCCTGCCCCTCGGGAATGTATTATCAGCCTAGCACAGCGCTGTCCCCACATCGGGGAACTAATCCTATGTTACCCGCCAGCACTGTTCTGCTCCCCCCAATTAATGATCAGCCCAGCGGGGTACTACTCACATATGTCAAGCACTGCCCTCCTCCTCTTTGTTGGGGGCCGCCGGGCGCCGGAACTCTATACTGTACGCCAGTGGTCTCCAACCTCCGGACCTCCAGTTGTTGCAAAACTACAACTCCCAGCATGGCTGTCCGGGCATGCTGGGAGTTGTAGTTTTGCAACAGCTGGAGGTCCGCAGGTTTGAGACAACTGCTGTACACTGTATACCTATGCCCGGGCTGCAAAAGATACAGAAAATAAACTTAACTCACCCACGTCGGCCGCACGCTGGGGACGGGAACACTGGACAGCCGTCAGCCTATCACCGGCCAGAGCGATGCCCCGCCCTGGCCAGTGATAGCCTGAGCCCACTGTCATGTAAGAAGCCGGCTTCTTACATGACAGTGGGCTCAGGCTATCACTGGCCAGGGCGGGGCATTGCTCTGGCCGGTGATAGGCTGACGGCTGTCCGGCATTCCCGTCCCCAGCGTGCGGCCGACGTGCGTGAGTTAAGTTTATTTTCTGTATCTTTTGCAGCCCGGGCATAGGTATACAGCGTACAGCAGTGGTCTCAAACCTGCGGACCTCCAGCTGTTGCAAAACTACAACTCCCAGCATGCCCGGACAGCCATGCTGGGAGTTGTAGTTTTGCAACAACTGGAGGTCCGCAGGTTGGAGACCACTGGCGTACAGTGAGTTCCATCGCCGGAGGCCCCCAACAAAGAGGAGGAGGGCAGTGCTTGACATATGTGAGTAGTACCCCGCTGGGCTGATCATTAATTGGGGGGAGCAGAATAGCGCTGGCGGGTCACATGATTTTTTTGGGGGGGAATACCGTTATATACCGTGGAACTGCCGTAAGTTAAAAAAAATACCGTGATACACATATATGGTCATACCGCCCAGCCTTAGGTATATGCAGAGCACCCCCCTCTCCCCCCTTCCCTATAGGTAAATGCACAGCACCCCAGACGCCGGATGAGAGACGTCACCGGCGCCTGTACTGCGTGCTGCGTGGGGGCGGAGGTCACGTCTCCTCTGTGTAGCTGCAGATGCGGCTCACACAGAGGGGATGCCTTCTCCTGTATGTGCGTGTATCGCGCACACAGGAGAAGGCACCGCTGTCTGCTGGGGATCTGGGACGAGTGTCCCGGACCTCAGCAGCGGCGGCGGCGGGTCAGTCCGCCCCTGGCACCCCCCTTGAGAGTGGCACCCGGGGCGGACCGCCCCCCCCCCCCCCCGCCCCCCCCTTGGTACGCCACTGCTGAAGACAATGATTAATTTTGGCTACCGTAGGGAACATGCACACAGCTGCATTAGGCTAAGTTTCCACTTGGGTTTTTTTCTGGCAGTTTTGGGAATACTGCCACTGCAGTTTTTGAGCCAAAGTCAGAAGTGGATCCATAAGGGAGGAGAAGTGTAAGTCCTTCCATTATATGTCCTATTCCTTTTGAATACATGTCTGGCTTTGGCTCAAAAACTGCAGTGGCAGTATTCCAAAAACTGCCAGAAAAAAAAAACAAGTGGAAACTTAGCCTTAAGGGTCCAGGTTGTATGACTCCAGAATATAACATTCATCGTTTGTTGAATGTACCCTATAAATTCTGTGAAAACCCTTGGCATTGCTGTATTACTGAGATGGCAGGCCTGGAGCAGTTGCAAAACTACAACTCACAGCATGCTGGGAGTTATAGTTTTGTAACAGATGAAGAAATAGTGATCATATAGATGAAAAGGCAAGAGATAAATAAATGAATAAATAGAGATAAATAGATGCTAGATAGATAGATAGATAGTTAATGGATAGATAGATAGATAGAAAGAAGATAGATATGAGATAGATAAATAGATAGATCTATAGATATGAGATAGATTATAGATAGATATGAGATAGATAAGATATTTTGCCGGAGCTCTGAAATTTAAAGGGCCAGTATGCTCATAATAAACTTAACTCACCCACGTCGGCCACACGCTGGGGACGGGAACACCGGACAGCCGTCAGCCTATCACCGGCCAGAGCGATGCCCCGCCCTGGCCAGTGATAGCCTGAGCCCACTGTCATGTAAGAAGCCGGCTTCTTACATGACAGTGGGCTCAGGCTATCACTGGCCAGGGCGGGGCATTGCTCTGGCCGGTGATAGGCTGACGGCTGTCCGGCATTCCCGTCCCCAGCGTGCGGCCGATGTGCGTGAGTTAAGTTTATTTTCTGTATCTTTTGCAGCCCGGGCATAGGTATACAGCGTACAGCAGTGGTCTCAAACCTGCGGACCTCCAGCTGTTGCAAAACTACAACTCCCAGCATGCCCGGACAGCCATGCTGGGAGTTGTAGTTTTGCAACAACTGGAGGTCCGCAGGTTGGAGACCACTGGCGTACAGTGAGTTCCATCGCCGGAGGCCCCCAACAAAGAGGAGGAGGGCAGTGCTTGACATATGTGAGTAGTACCCCGCTGGGCTGATCATTAATTGGGGGGAGCAGAATAGCGCTGGCGGGTCACATGATTTTGGGGGGGGGGGGAATACCGTTATATACCGTGGAACTGCCGTAAGTTAAAAAAAATACCGTGATACACATATATGGTCATACCGCCCAGCCTTAGGTATATGCAGAGCACCCCCCCCTCTCCCCCCTTCCCTATAGGTAAATGCACAGCACCCCCCCCCCTCTCCCCTATAGGTAAATGGAGAGCACCCCCCTCTCCCCCCCTTCCCTTTAGGTAAATGCAGAGCACCCCCCCCTCCCCCCTTCCCTATAGGTATATGCAGAGCACCCCCCCCCCTTCCCTATAGGTAAATGCAGAGCACCCCCCCTCTCCCCCCCTTCCCTATAGGTAAATGCAGAGCACCCCCCCTCTCCCCCCCTTCCCTGTAGGTATATGCAAAGGAAAAAAAAAAGGATGCTCACCTGATATCCCGCGCAGCGATCTCCTCAGCTGCAGGGCCCGCGTCTTCTCCCCTCCACAGTACAGACGCCGGATGAGTGACGTCACCGGCGCCTGTACTGCGTGCTGCGTTGGGGCGGAGGTCACGTCTCCTCTGTGTAGCTGCAGATGCGGCTCACACAGAGGGGACGCCTTCTCCTGTATGTGCGTGTATCGCGCACACAGGAGAAGGCACCGCTGTCTGCTGGGGATCTGGGACGAGTGTCCTGGACCTCAGCAGCGGCGGCGGCGGGTCAGTCCGCCCCTGGCACCCCCCTTGAGAGTGGCACCCGGGGCGGAGATAGATAGAATGAGATAGATAGAATCTTGAAGGAGAACCGCACTCCACCACAATATTACAAGTGCAAGCTGGTATAGCCTGGGTAAGGCTCCCAAATATCCAAAAGAAGTTTAGCAGCACTCTGATTCAGATGAATAGTGTTAGGCTTTATTCATCAAGTGAAATAGCGACGTTTCAACCATCTCACACGGTCTTTGTCAAGCCATGGGCTTGACAAAGGCCGTGTGAGATAGTTGAAACATTGCTATTTCACTTGATGAATAAAGCCTAACACTATTCATCTCAATCAGAGTGCTGCTGAACTTCTTTTAGATAGATAGATAGATAGATAGATAGATAGATAAGTGTAACGTAGCTGGATGTGGATCCTCTACCTGTGTGGCTCATGACTCGAACCGTATCAGGGAGCGGAGTCTAAGGTGCCACTGGTGTTCACAAGAGCCCGCCGCAAGGCAGGATGGGCTTGCTGCGGCAGGCGACACCCAGGTCACTACCCCCGACATGGCTCAACCACGCAGGTAACTGGGCAAGGCGAGGTACCGAAGGAAGAGGCAGTAGCGTAGTCAATGTAGTAGAAGGTCAAGGCAGGCGGCAAAGGTTCGCAGTCAAAAAACGTAGCAGATAGCAATAGGAATGCCTTCTCTCAGGCAATAGGCACTGAAGATCTGGCAGGGAATTGTGGGAGGTGCAAACAACTTATGATGTGCTGTCAGGTGTAATCACTAATTATGAGCATACTGGTCCTTTAAATTTCAGAGCTCCGGCACGCATGCGCCCTAAGGGATGGAGACGCATGCGCCAGAGCTGAGAGACAGAAGGAGCTGCAGGAGTGGAGCGTGGTGAGAGACGGGCCATGTGTAACAGTACCCCCCCTTTGGTCTCTGCCTCCTTTTACGGCTCAAGAATCTTTTGAGAAGATCCTGATCTAGGATGTTATCCTGTGGTTCCCAAGACCTCTCCTCTAGTCCGAATCCCTCCCAATCTACAAGAAAGACATTGTTTTCCTCTGATGAGTTTGGAGTCCAGAATTTCATTGCCAGAACATACATCAGAGGTACCCGAGATGGGAGTAGGAAGAATGTCCTTTTTAGAGAAGCGGTTATGGATGGCGGGCTTCAAGAGGGAGACGTGAAAAGAATTTGGGATCCGAAGGGAGGAAGGCAGATGAAGAGAACAAGCCACTGGATTAAGACGTTTCTTAACCTTGAAAGAACTCAAATAGCGTGGACCCAGTTTGTAACAAGGTACACTTTGTCCCCGGGTGAGTATTCAGGAGGAGGGCACCTTTTCTTGTTTGCTTGAGATTTCATATGGGTCATGGCACGAAGAAGGGAGAGACGAGTCTTCTTCCAGATGGAGGTGAAGTTCCGTACAAGTTCATCAGCCATAGGGACACTGGAGGGAGAAGACAAGGGCAAAGGTGGACAAGGATAACGTCCATAGACCACAAAGAAGGGTGAAGTAGATCGGCCCAGTCGTCTTGGCGGGCAGAAACAAAGTGGCGAAGATAATCTCCCAAAACCTGATTCACCCTCTCAACTTGACCATTAGATTTGGGATGATAGGCAGAGGAGAAATCCAACTTAACTTGAAGATGCAAGCAGAGTGCCCTCCAGAAATTGGAAATGAACTGGACTCCCCGGTCAGAGACAATATGTGTCGGTAATCCATGGAGATGGAAGATATGGGAAAGGAACAGTTTAACTAGTTGAGGTGCAGATGGTAAACCAGGCAAGGGCACAAAATGAGCCATTTTAGAAAATCGATCCACAACAACCCAGATGACCATATTGTCGCTAGAAGAAGGAAGGTCATATTGTCGCTAGAAGAGACGTCACCGGCGCCTGTACTGCGTGCTGCGTGGGGGCGGAGGTCACGTCTCCTCTGTGTAGCTGCAGATGCGGCTCACACAGAGGGGATGCCTTCTCCTGTATGTGCGTGTATCGCGCACACAGGAGAAGGCACCGCTGTCTGCTGGGGATCTGGGACGAGTGTCCCGGACCTCAGCAGCGGCGGCGGCGGGTCAGTCCGCCCCTGGCACCCCCCTTGAGAGTGGCACCCGGGGCGGACCGCCCCCCCCGCCCCCCCCCTTGGTACGCCACTGCTGAAGACAATGATTAATTTTGGCTACCGTAGGGAACATGCACACAGCTGCATTAGGCTAAGTTTCCACTTGGGTTTTTTTCTGGCAGTTTTGGGAATACTGCCACTGCAGTTTTTGAGCCAAAGTCAGAAGTGGATCCATAAGGGAGGAGAAGTGTAAGTCCTTCCATTATATGTCCTATTCCTTTTGAATACATGTCTGGCTTTGGCTCAAAAACTGCAGTGGCAGTATTCCAAAAACTGCCAGAAAAAAAAAACAAGTGGAAACTTAGCCTTAAGGGTCCAGGTTGTATGACTCCAGAATATAACATTCATCGTTTGTTGAATGTACCCTATAAATTCTGTGAAAACCCTTGGCATTGCTGTATTACTGAGATGGCAGGCCTGGAGCAGTTGCAAAACTACAACTCACAGCATGCTGGGAGTTATAGTTTTGTAACAGATGAAGAAATAGTGATCATATAGATGAAAAGGCAAGAGATAAATAAATGAATAAATAGAGATAAATAGATGCTAGATAGATAGATAGTTAATGGATAGATAGATAGATAGAAAGAAGATAGATATGAGATAGATAAATAGATAGATCTATAGATATGAGATAGATTATAGATAGATATGAGATAGATAAGATATTTTGCCGGAGCTCTGAAATTTAAAGGGCCAGTATGCTCATAATAAACTTAACCCACCCACGTCGGCCGCACGCTGGGGACGGGAACACCGGACAGCCGTCAGCCTATCACCGGCCAGAGCGATGCCCCGCCCTGGCCAGTGATAGCCTGAGCCCACTGTCATGTAAGAAGCCGGCTTCTTACATGACAGTGGGCTCAGGCTATCACTGGCCAGGGCGGGGCATTGCTCTGGCCGGTGATAGGCTGACGGCTGTCCGGCATTCCCGTCCCCAGCGTGCGGCCGACGTGCGTGAGTTAAGTTTATTTTCTGTATCTTTTGCAGCCCGGGCATAGGTATACAGCGTACAGCAGTGGTCTCAAACCTGCGGACCTCCAGCTGTTGCAAAACTACAACTCCCAGCATGCCCGGACAGCCATGCTGGGAGTTGTAGTTTTGCAACAACTGGAGGTCCGCAGGTTGGAGACCACTGGCGTACAGTGAGTTCCATCGCCGGAGGCCCCCAACAAAGAGGAGGAGGGCAGTGCTTGACATATGTGAGTAGTACCCCGCTGGGCTGATCATTAATTGGGGGGAGCAGAATAGCGCTGGCGGGTCACATGATTTTGGGGGGGGGGAATACCGTTATATACCGTGGAACTGCCGTAAGTTAAAAAAAATACCGTGATACACATATATGGTCATACCGCCCAGCCTTAGGTATATGCAGAGCACCCCCCCTCTCCCCCCTTCCCTATAGGTAAATGCACAGCACCCCCCCCCCCTCTCCCCTATAGGTAAATGGAGAGCACCCCCCTCTCCCCCCCTTCCCTTTAGGTAAATGCAGAGCACCCCCCCCCTCCCCCCTTCCCTATAGGTATATGCAGAGCACCCCCCCCCCCTTCCCTATAGGTAAATGCAGAGCACCCCCCCTCTCCCCCCCTTCCCTATAGGTAAATGCAGAGCACCCCCCCTCTCCCCCCCTTCCCTGTAGGTATATGGAAAAAAAAAAGGATGCTCACCTGATATCCCGCGCAGCGATCTCCTCAGCTGCAGGGCCCGCGTCTTCTCCCCTCCACAGTACAGACGCCGGATGAGTGACGTCACCGGCGCCTGTACTGCGTGCTGCGTGGGGGCGGAGGTCACGTCTCCTCTGTGTAGCTGCAGATGCGGCTCACACAGAGGGGACGCCTTCTCCTGTATGTGCGTGTATCGCGCACACAGGAGAAGGCACCGCTGTCTGCTGGGGATCTGGGACGAGTGTCCCGGACCTCAGCAGCGGCGGCGGCGGGTCAGTCCGCCCCAGGCACCCCCCTTGAGAGTGGCACCCGGGGCGGAGATAGATAGAATGAGATAGATAGAATCTTGAAGGAGAACCTCACTCCACCACAATATTACAAGTGCAAGCTGGTATAGCCTGGGTAAGGCTCCCAAATATCCAAAAGAAGTTTAGCAGCACTCTGATTCAGATGAATAGTGTTAGGCTTTATTCATCAAGTGAAATAGCGACGTTTCAACCATCTCACACGGTCTTTGTCAAGCCATGGGCTTGACAAAGGCCGTGTGAGATAGTTGAAACATTGCTATTTCACTTGATGAATAAAGCCTAACACTATTCATCTCAATCAGAGTGCTGCTGAACTTCTTTTAGATAGATAGATAGATAGATAGATAGATAGATAGATAAGTGTAACGTAGCTGGATGTGGATCCTCTACCTGTGTGGCTCATGACTCGAACCGTATCAGGGAGCGGAGTCTAAGGTGCCACTGGTGTTCACAAGAGCCCGCCGCAAGGCAGGATGGGCTTGCTGCGGCAGGCGACACCCAGGTCACTACCCCCGACATGGCTCAACCACGCAGGTAACTGGGCAAGGCGAGGTACCGAAGGAAGAGGCAGTAGCGTAGTCAATGTAGTAGAAGGTCAAGGCAGGCGGCAAAGGTTCGCAGTCAAAAAACGTAGCAGATAGCAATAGGAATGCCTTCTCTCAGGCAATAGGCACTGAAGATCTGGCAGGGAATTGTGGGAGGTGCAAACAACTTATAATGTGCTGTCAGGTGTAATCACTAATTATGAGCATACTGGCCCTTTAAATTTCAGAGCTCCGGCACGCATGCGCCCTAAGGGATGGAGACGCATGCACCAGAGCTGAGAGACAGAAGGAGCTGCAGGAGTGGAGCGTGGTGAGAGACGGGCCATGTGTAACAGTACCCCCCCTTTGGTCTCTGCCTCCTTTTACGGCTCAAGAATCTTTTGAGAAGATCCTGATCTAGGATGTTATCCTGTGGTTCCCAAGACCTCTCCTCTAGTCCGAATCCCTCCCAATCTACAAGAAAGACATTGTTTTCCTCTGATGAGTTTGGAGTCCAGAATTTCATTGCCAGAACATACATCAGAGGTACCCGAGATGGGAGTAGGAAGAATGTCCTTTTTAGAGAAGCGGTTATGGATGGCGGGCTTCAAGAGGGAGACGTGAAAAGAATTTGGGATCCGAAGGGAGGAAGGCAGATGAAGAGAACAAGCCACTGGACTAAGACGTTTCTTAACCTTGAAAGAACTCAAATAGCGTGGACCCAGTTTGTAACAAGGTACACTTTGTCCCCGGGTGAGTATTCAGGAGGAGGGCACCTTTTCTTGTTTGCTTGAGATTTCATATGGGTCATGGCACGAAGAAGGGAGAGACGAGTCTTCTTCCAGATGGAGGTGAAGTTCCGTACAAGTTCATCAGCCATAGGGACACTGGAGGGAGAAGACAAGGGCAAAGGTGGACAAGGATAACATCCATAGACCACAAAGAAGGGTGAAGTAGATCGGCCCAGTCGTCTTGGCGGGCAGAAACAAAGTGGCGAAGATAATCTCCCAAAACCTGATTCACCCTCTCAACTTGACCATTAGATTTGGGATGATAGGCAGAGGAGAAATCCAACTTAACTTGAAGATGCAAGCAGAGTGCCCTCCAGAAATTGGAAATGAACTGGACTCCCCGGTCAGAGACAATATGTGTCGGTAATCCATGGAGATGGAAGATATGGGAAAGGAACAGTTTAACTAGTTGAGGTGCAGATGGTAAACCAGGCAAGGGCACAAAATGAGCCATTTTAGAAAATCGATCCACAACAACCCAGATGACCATATTGTCGCTAGAAGAAGGAAGGTCAGTAATGAAGTCCATTGCAATATTAGTCCAGGGCAGGTCAGGGACAGGCAAAGGATGTAGAAGACCGACAGGCTTGGCACGTGGTGTTTTGTCCCGGGCACAGACTGAGCAGGAACGAACAAAGTCAATGACATCCCGTTTCAGAGTGGGCCACCAATACTGTGGGAAATTAGTTGCAAGGATTTACAGACACCGGCATGACCAGCCAACAGAGAGGAATGACCTCATCTCAAGATTCAGAGTCTCAGTCAAGGAGATAAATAAGTATTCGCAGGGGGCAAATGCTGAAAACTTGCTGTTGCTGCGGAAATAAGACAATCAGGAGGAACAATATGTTAAAGATGTGATTCCAGGTCCTGTACCAGAATATCTAGATAGAGTGTCAGCCCAAAAATTCTTCTCTGCTGGACAGAAATTAATTTAAAAAAAGTTAAACCTGGAGAAGAACAGGGACCAGCAATCTTGTCGAGGGTTGAGACGATGGACAGACTGATGATAGAGCAAGTTCTTGTGATCCGTACAGATAGTTATTAGATGCACTGAGCCCTCTAAGAGATGTCGCCATTCTTCCAAGGCCAACTTAATAGTCAAGAGCTCATGATCTCCAATAGTATAATTTCTCTCTGCTGGAGAGAAAGTCTTAGAGAAAAATCCGCACGTCACAGTTGTTCCCTTGGAAGATTTTTGTGTCAAGACTGCTCCTGCACCAACTGAGGAACGCCTGGAGATTGGTAGTGATAGCATCACTGCGATCCCACAGCGGAGTTGCCCAGGCCAAAGCCCTTCCAGATAGGAGACTGATGACGAAGGCCACCTATGCTTGTTCCGTGGAGAACTGGTGCGCCATGAGTTCAATGCTCATGGAGCACTGGGTCATAAACCACAATAAGTCTTGGGATCCCCCTCAAACTTTTCTGGAAGTGACAAACGGTGTTTGGTTCCAGAGGATACTGCTGCAGCAGGAGGCTGTACTGGAGCTGGAGGAGGCTGTGGCTGTGGCGGTTGCTGCTGAGCAGATAGCAACTGCTGCATCATGGCGGATAGCTGGTTCAGCTGCTGTGCCTGCTCGGCCAATTGCTGTGACTGAAGCGCCACAATAGAAGCAAGATCCGTGTTGTCAGGAAGAGGAACCCCAGTGGGATCCATGGTCGGATTTTACTGTAACAGAGCTGGATGTGGATCCTCTACCTGTGTGGCTGATGACTCGGACCGTATCGGGGAGCAGAGTCTATGGTGCCGCTGGTCTTCACCAAAGCCTGCTGCAAGGCAGGATGGGTTTTCTCCGGTAGGCGACACCCAGGTCGCTACATCCGTCATGGCTCAACCACACAGGTAACTGGGCAAGGCGAAGTACCGAAGGAAGAGGCAGTAGCGTAGTCAATGTAGTAGAAGGTCAAGGCAGGCGGCAAAGGTTTGCAGTCAAAAAACGTAGCAGGAAGGTCTGGATACACAGGTATGGCAACAGGCAATAGGAATGCTTTCTCTCAGGCAATAGGCACTGAAGATCCGACAGGGAAGTGTGGGAGGTGCAAACAACTTATAATGTGGTGTCAGGTGTATTCACTAATTATGGGTGTACTGGCCCTTTAAATTTTAGAGCTCCGGGGCCTGCGCGCGCCTTAAGGGACGGAGACGCGCACGCTGGAGCTGAGAGACAGAAGGAGGTGCAGAAGCGGAGCGTGGTGAGAGATGGGCCGGGATTCGCATGGGGGCACGTTCCCCGATGCGAATCCCTGCCCCGCCAGCGGACGGGGACACAGGGACACTGTGCTCACGGCCGGTGCTTGCGGTTGGAGCGCAGTGTGTAACAATATGAGATAGATAGATAGATAAGAGATAGATAAATAGATATGAGAGATAGATAGATAGATAGATAGATATGAGATAGATAGATAGATAGATAGATATGATATAGATAGATACGAGATAGATAGATAGATATGAGATAGATAGATAGATAGATAGATATGAGATAGATTTGTTCTAGTAGCAGATGATCTAGGGCACAATACATACTGAGGTGCAGCTATGTAATCTGTGATCTACTATAGGACAGCAGGTGTATCCACTGAGTCTATCCCAATGAATAAAACAGTTCCTCCCTATATAACGGCATTGTATAGCACCAACGTATTCTCCAGCACAGTATGCAGAATTTATCCATTCGCCTCGGTGCGGATCACAATCTCATTTTCCTACCACACATGCACACAGGCTATGGACAACTTCCTAGGAAGCCAATTAACCTAGCAGCATGGTGCAGCACACAATACATGTAATCTCACCTCCGCTAAGCTTATTTTTATTTTTTGGGGATGGATAGTGAAGTGTAAACGCTGCCTCCTATCGTCTGCTGACCTTAGGCATGGGCCTAGCTAGGGCTGCATCTGGCCCAGTATACAATTCTATATATAGTGCATGTTATTAGGTCATTAAACTATAAGCAGTAGTTATCTTTGTTTATGGTTTTATCTTATACATTGTGGTGGGAATAAAATCATGGCGGTGACATTAAAGATTTTCCAGGCTATGCTGTTTTAGATTTCGTAATGTGTAAGAGCTTCTACATGAATTGTTTTCATATGTTCTCAAGAACAGGAAACCTGTGGCCTCCATTAGGAAATGTCCAAACACAATTACCCCCAGAGGCACCCATTATGAAATGTAAGGTGCTTAAAGGGGTACTCCCGTGGAAAACTTTTTTTTTAAATCAACTGGTGCCAGAAAGTTAAGCAGATTTGTAAATCACTTCTATTAAAAAATCTTAATCTTTCCAGTACTTTTCAGGGGCTGTATACTAAAGAGAAATCCAAAAAAGTAATGCATTTCCTCTGATGTCATGACAACAGTGCTCTCTGCTGACCTCTGCTGTTCATTTTAGGAACTGTCCAGAACAGGAGAAAATCCCCATAGCAAACATATGCTGCTTTGGACAGTTCCTAAAATGGACAGCAGAGGTCAGCAGAGAGCACTGTGGTCATGACATCAGAGGAAATGCATTTCTTTTTTGGATTTCTCTTTAGTATACAGCCCCTAAAAAGTACTGGAAGGATTAAGATGTTTAATTGAAGTGATTTACAAATCTGTTTAACTTTCTGGCACCAGTTGATTTAAAAAAAAAAAAAAAGTTTTCCATGGGAGTACCCCTTTAACGACGCAGGACGTATATTTACGTCCTGCGCCGGCTCCCGCGATATGAAGAGGGGTCACGCTGTGACCCCGCATCACATTGCGTCGGTCCCAGCGCTCATCAACGGCCGGGACCCGCGGCTAATACCACACATCGCCGATCGGTATGTTCGGCGTCCCGAACAGCTTGCAGGGCACCGGGAGGGCCCTTACCTGCCTCCTCGGTGTCCGATCGGCGAATGACTGCTCCGTGCCTGAGATCCATGCAGGAGCAGTCAAGCGCCGATAACACTGATCACAGGCGTGTTAATACACGCCAGTGATCAGCATAGGAGATCAGTGTGTGCAGTGTTATAGGTCCCTATGGGACCTATAACACTGCAAAAAAAAAAAGTGTTAATAAAGGTCATTTAACCCGTTCCCTAATAAAAGTTTGAATCACCCCCCTTTTCCCATAAAAAATAAAACAGTGTAAATAAAAATAAAAATAAACATATGTGGTATCGCCGCATGCGTAAATGTCCAAACTATAAAAATATATCATTAATTAAACCGCACGGTCAATGGCGTACGCGCATAAAAATTCCAAAGTCCAAAAAAGCCTATTTTGGTCACTTTTTATACCATTAAAAAATGAATAAAAAGTGATCAAAAAGTCCGATCAAAACAAAAATCGTACTAAAATGAGCCCTCATACCGCCCTGTACGTGGAAAAATAAAAAAGTTATAGGGGTCAGAAGATGACATTTTTAAACGTATACATTTTCCTGCATGTAGTTATGATTTTTTCCAGAAGTGCGACAAAATCAAACCTATATAAGTAGGGTATCATTTTAACCGTATGGACCTACAGAATAATGATAAGGTGTCATTTTTACTGAAATATGCACTGCGTAGAAACGGAAGTCCCCAAAGTTTACAAAATGGCGTTTTTTCTTTGATTTTGTTGCACAATGATTTTTTTTCCGTTTCGTCGTGAATTTTTGGGTAAAATGACTGATGTCACTGCAAAGTAGAATTGGCGACGCAAAAATAAGCCATAATATGGATTTTTAGGTGGAAAATTGAAAGGGTTATGATTTTTAAAAGGTAAGGAGGAAAAAACGAAAGTGCAAAAACGGAAAAACCCTGAGTCCTTAAGGGGTTAAAGGGGTTCTCCACCATAAGGTGATTTTATTACATACCTGGCAGACAGTAATGGACATGCTTAGGAAGGATCTGAGCTTGTCTTGGGGCTAAATGGCTACCGTATATACTCGAGTATAAGCCGACCCGAGTATAAGCCAAGGCCCCTAATTTCAACCCAAAATCCCAGGAAAAGTTATTGACTCGAGTATAAGCCTAGGGTGGGAAATACATCATCCCCCCCCTGTCATCATCCAGACCCCCGTCATTAACATCCTCATCATCATCACCGCCTGTCATCATCCAGACCCTCATCATCATCACCTGTCATCATTCCCTTGTCATCATCCCACACCCCCCCTTCATCATCCCCTTGTCATCATCCCCACCCCCCTTCATCATCCCCTTGAAATCATCCCACACACACCCCCCTTCATCATCCCCTTGTAATCATCCCACACCCCCCCTTCATCATCCCCTTGTCATCATCCCACCCCCCCCCCTTCATCATCCCCTTGTCATCATCCCACACCCCCCCTTCATCATCCCCTTGTCATCATCCCCACCCCCCTTCATCATCCCCTTGTAATCATCCCACACCCCCCCCTTCATCATCCCCTTGTCATCATCTCCACCCCCTTCATCATCCCACACCCCCCCTTCATCATCCTCTTGTCATCATCCCCCCCCTTCATCATCCTCTTGTCATCATCCGCCCTCAGTGGTCTTCAACCTGTGGACCTCCAGAGGTTTCAAAACTACAACTCCCAGCAAGCCCAGGCAGTCATCGGCTGTCCGGGCTTGCTGGGAGTTGTAGTTTTGAAACCTCCGGAGGTTCGCAGGTTGAAGACCACTGCGGCCTTCGACATCATCCAGCCCCCTCTCACCCCCTTTAGTTCTGTACAGTACTCGCCTCCGCTCGGCGCTGGTCCGGTGCTGCAGGGCTGTCCGGTGCTGCAGGACTGTCGTCCGGTGGGATAGTGGTTCCGGGCTGCTATCTTCACTGGGGGCGCCTCTTCTCCGCGCTTCGGGCCCAGAATAGAGGCGTTGCCTTGACGATGACGCAGAAGTACGTTGGTAATGAACGTACCTCTGCGTCGTCGTCAAGGCAACGTGACTATTCTGGGGCCGGGCCCGAAGCGCTTAGAAGAGGCCTCCCCGGTGAAGATAGCAGCCCGGAACCACTATCCCACCGGACGACCTCCTCTCCGGACAGTCCTGTAGCACCGGAACAGCGCCGAGCGAAGGCGAGTACTGTACAGAACTAAAGGGGGTGAGAGGGGGCTGGATGATGTCGAAGGCCGCAGTGGTCTTCAACCTGCGGACCTCCGGAGGTTTCAAAACTACAACTCCCAGCAAGCCCGGACAGCCGATGGCTGCCCGGGCTTGCTGGGAGTTGTAGTTTTGAAACCTCTGGAGGTCCGTTGGTTGAAGACCACTGCGGGTGGAGAGTTCACTCGAGTATAAGCCGAGGGGGGTGTTTTCAGCACGAAAAATTGTGCTGAAAAACTCGGCTTATACTCGAGTATATACGGTATGTTGTGAGATTACCATAACACTGTGGCAAGCTGTTTGTGAACTGGTATTTCCTGTTTCAGTTTTCTTTTTTTGACTATAAATCCCATAATTCCATCTTTCTCCCTTCCACACATCAGCCACCCCACCCATTGAAACATAAATGAGCTGCATCCATTCAAAAGATCTGTGGTTTTCAATCAGGGTGGCTACAGCTGTTGCATTAGTTGCAGATTGATCTCTCTCCCACCAAGCAATCGCTCCACCCATTGAAGCAGACAGGCTCCCTGTCATCAGCTGACTAGTGGGGTCAGGTCTTGGCCGCATTGCAACCTGGGAAAAAATAATTGGGGTGAAAATCACAGAAGAATTGTGAGAAAACCGTCACACACAGGAACAGACACTATATTATGAACTACACTGACTATGTAGCATAGCCCCTGTAGCATAGTCAAATAAAAAAAAATCCTGGAATACCCCTTTAAAGTTAATAGCATGGACAGCTCACTCCAGCTTTGCCTATTGGCAGCTACTGCCAGCCACTATAAATTGGAGATCTTGCTCAGCAATAACTTCTATAGACCCCAATGAAGGAAGCCATGCGCAGCTTAACCTCAAAATGCAAAAGTGAAGGTGGAAACCCCCTATATCAGAGTCTCCCACAACAGAGAATAACCTTGACACTGCAAGCGTGAAGAAGACAGTCTTGGCGGCTCCTATAGCGCATACATATGACCTCTCTTCCTCTGGTTTTGATAAATCTCCACCATAAAGCAGAAGAAGAAGAGGAGAGGGCACCGCAAAACACTGTGAAGAAGACCTGGGGACCCCACAACACTGTGAAGAGGACCCGGTGACCCCACAATGCTGTGAAGAAGAGCCGGGGACCCCACAGTGCTGTGAAGAAGACCCGGGGACCCCACAACGCTGTGAAGAAGACTCAGGGACCCCACAATGCTGTGAAGAAGACCTGGGGACCCCACAACGCTGTGAAGAAGACCCAGGGACCCCACAATGCAGTGAAGAAGGCCTGGGGACCCCACAACGCTGTGAAGAAGACTCAGGGACCCCACAATGCTGTGAAGAAGACCTGGGGACCCCACAACGCTGTGAAGAAGACCCAGGGACCCCACAATGCAGTGAAGAAGGCCTGGGGACCCCACAACACTGTGAAGAAGAACTGGGGGCCCCAAAACACTGTCAAGAAGACCCAGGGACCCCATAATGGTGTAAAGAAGACCCAGAAACCTCACAATGCTGTGAAGAAGACCCAGGGATCCCACAATCCTGTGAAGAAGACCCGGGGACCCCACAACGCTGTGAAGAAGACCCGGGGACCCCACAACGCTGTGAAGAAGGCCTGGGGACCCCACAACACTGTTACGAAGACCTGGGAAACCCAAAACACTGTGAAGAAGACCCAGGGACCCCATAACGCCGTGAAGACGACCCGGGGACCTCACAACACTGTGAAGAAGACCCAGAGACCCCACAACATTGTGAAGAAGACCCAGAGACCCCACAACACTGTGAAGAAAACCCAGGCGCACATATTGCTGTGAGAAGACCCAGGGACCCCACAATATTGTGAAGAACACCTAGGGACCCCACAACACTGTAAAGAAGATTTGAGAACCGCATAACGTAGTAAACAAGACCCACAGTTTTATATGCATGCCCCCCTCATAGCCTGCACTGTGAGACAAGACCTCTATTGTAATAAAGTTCCTGCCCATCTGATGGATTGGATAGAAATTATATATTTATATATATATATATATATATATATATATATATGCCATTGTTGGTAACCAGTCTATTACAGCCAGGGACCATGTGATGTTACTCTTTTAGTCCCATTACAGGACTGTTTGGCCAGATTTAAAGGAGTACTCCAGGATATGGAAACTTACCTCTTATCCTAAGGAGAGGGGATAAGTTTAAGAGCATGGGCGGTGAGACCTCTATGGCCCGGGGCCCCTGCTCACCGGCTATATAGCGTATTGACCCCCGCATGAAGTGGCAGCCGACACGCCCCCTCAATGTAGCGGTATGGCAGAGCTGGAGATTGCTGAATGCAGCTCTCCTGCTCTCCCATAGAGTTGTATTGAGGGGGCGTGTCAGTTGCCGCTTTGTGTGGTTGTCGACACGCCCCCTTCCTGCAAACCCCCAGGGCCTCGTACAGGAAATTTTAAACATATCCCATATCCTTAGGATAGAGAACATGTTTTCATATCCTAGAGTACTCCTTCAAGGGGTTATCCATTCTTTAAAAAATTTTAAATTGATGGCCCAATGTTTAGCACTGCTCATCCTTGAAATTATGACTAGAGAGGAGCGACGTTACAGTGATTCGATTCGTCACGAACTTCTCGACTCGGCAGTTGCTAACTTCAGCCTACATAAATGAGTTCAACTTTCAGGTGCTCCGGTGGGCTGGAGATTCTCTCCTAGGACTGTATCCATCTTTTCCAGCCACCGGAGCACCTGAAAGCTAAACTAATTTATGCAGGCTAAAGTCAGCAAACGCCAAGCCGAGAAGTTCATGACAAATCGAATCACTGTAATTTCGCTCATCTCTAATTATGACATTACTAGTAGCAGGCAGTCCAAGGAACTGCAGCATTGTTCAGGACATCACTGCAATACCTTATGTCATAGCTACTAAAAGTACAGTGATTACAAGGACAAACCACTGTGACCATTGCAGCCCCTTTAAAATGTTGATTTTGTGGGGGGGGGGGGGGGGGTAGTCATTGATCTAATATGATCTAGGTCAGTGTTTCTCACGCGCGATCCTCAAGTACTCCCAACAGGACATGTTTTCTGGATTTCTTTAGTCTTTCACGGGGGATATAATTATGGCCAATACATCAGGCATCACCACAGTTATATCACCTGTGATAGACTAAGGAAATCCTGATAACATGACCTGTTGGGGGTGCTTGAGGACCACGCTTGAGAAACACTGATCTAGGTCATATATTTTTAAAGAGATACGACTAAGCAAAATTTTGGAAAAAAAATTAGAGAGACGTGAATATCTTAAGGAATATATTAATGATTCTCTTTAATTAAGACCATAGAGTGTTCCCTTAAGTTACAATATTAGTTGGTTCCAGGACGACCATTGTATGTTGAGACCAGAACTCTGGAAACCTGGAAATTGATTCTGAAGCTTCAACATGTTATTCAAAAATTGCTTCTCTGCCTTTTGGCTAAGATCAAGTGTAGTATATGTTCTTATCAGTGGTCTAGTCTCTGCCATTGATGTAGAATGGATGCTGCATGAAGGAGCAGGTGTACCAGGGCTTTCCGGGGTTGGTGCCATGTAACCAGCTCAACGGTTGCCCTGATGTCACCTGTTTCCTCCGGGTCTCGCCATGAGGCTGAGAGGGTCTAGAGCTGAGGTACTTTAGTGCCTCAGGGAGTGGTGACCATGAGGTGCTGAAACTCACTGGGTGTTATAGCTCACTGAGTGAACGCACTGCAGGTGCATTTGTGGCCCCTTAGTAGCTTTGGCAAAAAGGGGCATCGAACCTGGATCCTTGCAGGTGCCTTTTGGTCCGGAGGTGAAGGGTAGGTTTGTTGGGGGCCTCTCTCCTGTTGCAATAGGGCTTAGCGATAGACCGCATCCTTTGTGCACGTTTTTTTAGTGTGACATGTTTGCACTTTTTCTTGCACTATGGGTGATAGAGAGCACTTGCCTTGGCGCTAAAAAAATATATATATATTTTTTTTAAACGCACTGCACGCCACACTCTTCACCTTTGGCACTCACCCTTGGTATCCCAGCCTTCTGGCTAGGATCAGGGAAATGTTTTATAGATCTGGTCGGATGACTGGGCAGTATATCTGCACGCATCCACTTGTTTATTCTTTTTGTATGTCACTGTGCCACTTTACGTGTTTTGTTTGTACACAGGGTTTGTCAGGATGCGGTAGCCCTCCTGGCGGTCTAGGGAGGTGTGTGTAACCATTTGGTTCCTCACCTCCCTGCACCCCCGGGCATCTTGGCAAGATGCCATCAGTGTACGGCTCCTTGGCTGATACCTTGGTTGGGAGTAAAGGAAAAAAAGAGACCTCACAGATGGTGCCTAGTGTGTTACCCCCAGCAAGAGAGAGAGAAACTAGATGTCGGGGCTACCGACGCTTCTAGTAGATGGCCGCTCACCTCAAGAGATGAATAAATGCACCTGTCACCCTATTGTATAGGGTACCATAAGATGAGATCCGCTGCTGAAGCCAGGAGGTCATAGGAAGCTGGAATATTCCAATCCTGGAGAAGTTTCAGAGAAAACAGGAAGAAGAAGACCTATTGCCCTTGCGCTGCGGATGCTTGTCCCAAGAATTTCAATGGAGACAGAGTATGCAAACATAGATCCTTTGGCAGGGACCACTTTATTAGGAAAAATGATAAAATGCGGGGTACAGATTGCGCGTCTCAAGGGAAACACCCTCTTCATCAGATCTATACAGCAGTGGTCAGATACAGTTTAAATAATGAGAAATTGGCGCCAAGAGCTTAAAGTGGGCGGAGCCCAAAGTGCAAAAAATGTAAACAGAAAGTACAGCAAGACAAAACAGCTTTCATAATAAATATTGCGCAAAATCATTAAAATGTGACATACATCTATTGAACAATACATAAATAACAGTGAGAATACACCACAGTATGGAAATTCATAAGGCTTAGTTTCGGCAGCTCTACATGTCTCTGAGGGCATCCCGTGGTAAGGAGCGCATGTGACAGGAGTAGCCAATCACAGGCTTCTGTGCTTGGCACCAATTTCTCATTATTTAAACTGTATCTGACAACTGCTGTATAGATCTGATGAAGAGGGTGTTTCCCTTGAAACGCGTAATCTGTACCCCGCATTTTATCATTTTTCCTAATAAAGTGGTCCCTGCCAAAGGATCTATGTTTGCATACTCCTGTCTCCATTGAAATTCTTGGGACAAGCATCCGCAGCGCAAGGGCGATAGGTCTTCTTCTTCCTGTTTTCTCTGAAACTTCTCCAGGATTGGAATATTCCAGCTTCCTGTGAGGCAGAGCATACTTCCCGGAGGCAGAGCATACTATTGTGAACAAGCGGGGAGCATGTTTGAGACGCGTTCCCTAGGAGACTAGTCACGGATTGGCTCCTTACCACGGGACGCCCACAGAGACATGCAGCGCTGCCGAAACTAAGACCCCTGACATTTTATTCTGGCAATACTTATGAATTTCCATACTGTGGTGTATTCTCACTGTTATTTATGTATTACTCAATAGATGTATGTCACTTTTTAATGATTTTACGCAATGTTTATTATGAAAGCTGTTTTGTCTTGCTGTACTTCCTGTTTACATTTTTTGCACTTTGGGCTTCGGCCACTTTAAGCTCTTGGCACCAATTTCTCATTATTTAAACTGTATCTGACCACTGCTGTATAGATCTGATGAAGAGGGTGTTTCCCTCAAAACGCGTAATCTGTATCCCGCATTTTATTATTGTTCCTAATAAAGTGGTCCCTGCCAAGGTTTGCATACTCCTGTCTCCATTGAAATTCTTGGGACAAGCATCCGCAGCACCAGGACGATAGGTCTTCTTCCTGTTTTCTCTGATACCTTGGTTAAAGGGGTACTCCGGTGCTTACACATCTTATCCCCTATCCAAAGGATAGGGGATAAGATGCCTGATCGCGGGAGTCCCGCCGCTGGGGACGCCCGCGATCATGCACGATCGATTACAGTCGACCGCAGGGCCGGTGGCGTGTGACGTCACGCCCCCGCCTCCGTGTGACGTCACGCTCCACCCCTCAATGCAAGCCTACGGGAGGGGGCGTGATAGCTTGCATTGAGGGGCGGAGCGTGACATCACACGGGGGCGGAGGTGTGACGTCACACGCCGCCGGCCCTGCGGTCGACCTTAATCAGACCCGGAGCGAACACGCTCCGGGGACTGATTACAAACGGCGTCCCCAGCTGCGGGACTCCCGCGATCAGGCATCTTATCCCCTATCCTTTGGATAGGGGATAACATGTGTAAGTACCGGAGTACCCCTTTAACGCCTAGGTTGAAGCCAGGTGCATTTGCAGCTCCTTAGTAGCTTTGATGAAAAGGAGCATCAAACCTGGATCCTTGCAGGTGCCTTTTAGCCCGGAGGTGAAGGGTAGGTTTTTTGGGGGCCTCTCTCCTGTTGGAGAGGGGCTTAGCGATAGACCGCATCCTTTGTGCACGTTTTTTAGTGTGACACTTTGCACTTTTTCTTGCACTTTGGGTGATAGAGAGCACTTGCCTCGGCTCTTAAAAAAAGTCATCCAAAAATTGGAAAAAGTGAGTAATAAATAAAAATAAGTAGATAACTAATATATAGATAAAGCAAGTAAGTAGATCAGCTGTAATCACTGTCTATCTAGAGGACAGGAGCTTCTTCAGGGTCCTGTACAGTACACACCGTGGAGGAGATTTATCAAAACTTGTGCCTATAGCAACCAATCAGATCGCTTCTTTCATTTTTAAAATGCCTCTGAAATATGAAAGAAGCAATCTGACTGGTTGCTATGGGCAACTGGTCAACTTTTCCTCTGCACAGGTTTTGATAAATCTTCCCCAGTGTCCCAAAAACGTAACATGGAGCCGCTCTCAGCGCTGCCATCAGAAATGTTGTGGCCCCTTACACAGCTTTAGGCCTGGGCCCCCTGTTGAGTAATAATATCCCCAGTTACTGTAGGTAATAATATCTCCAGTTAAGTAATAATTCACCCAGTTAGATAATAATGCCCCCGGTTAGGTATTAATGCCCCCAGTTAGGTAACAATGCCCCCACATAGGTAACAACCCCAGTTAGGTAACAATGCCCCCAGTTAGGTAACAGTGCCCCCACATAGGCAATGTCCTCAGTTAGGTAATAATGCCCCCACATAGGTAATGCCCCTAGTTACGTAACAATGCCCCCACGTAGGTAATGCCCCTAGTTAAGTAATACTGCCCCCACATAGGTAATGCCCCAGTTAGATAATAATGCCCCCAAATAGGAAATGCTCCAGGAAGGTAAAAATGCCCCCCCACATAGGTTATACCCCCAGTTAAGTAATAATGCCCCCAGTTAGGAAATAATGCCTCCACACAGGTAATGCCCCCAGTTAGGTAATAATGCCCCATGTTTGGTAATGCCCCCAGTTAGGTAGCCATACCCCAACAAAGGTAATGCCCCGAGTTAGGTAACCATACCCTCACATAGGTAATGCCCCCAGTTAGGTAATAATGCCCCCATATAAGTAATGCCCCCAGTTAGGTAAAAAATTCCCCAGTTAGGTTATAATGTCCCCACATAGGTAATGTCCCCAGTTAGGTAAGTTTTTCAATAAAAAAAAATCCACTCACCTTTCTGCCATTCCTGCGCTGAGGCTGGGCTGTCAGCAGCCTCTGGAGCGGCGCAGGACTTCTCCGGCAGGCTGCATGATGAAATTATCTCATCGTGCAGCCTGCAGCGCAATGTACGCTCCTGTACGTACATTGCATAAACTATTTGTGTAATGTAAGTACAGGAGCCGGGAAATGCTTTCGCCTGTACATATATTATGTACGCAATTTGCATACTGTACGTCCAGAAGCAGGAGACCGCTGGTGTCCAAAGGAGCAGCTAATCCTGGCACAGGTAAAGAGGAGTACAGAACCTCTACCTCCCTGTACTGTAGGGGGCACTACCAGACACCAGTCAGTGCATATACTTCAGTAATACAGGTAAAGAATAGTACAGAACATGCAGTACCTCCCTGTACTGTAGGGGGCGCTACTAGACACCAGTCAGTGCATACACTTCAGTAATACAGGTAAAGAGTAGTACAGTACATGTAATACCTCCCTGTACTGTAGGGGGTGCTACCAGTCAGTGCATGCACTTCAGTAATACAGGTAAAGAGTAGTACAGAACATGTAATACCTCCCTGTACTGTAGGGGGCGCTACCAGATACCAGTCAGTGCATGCACTTCAGTAAAATATATAAAGAGTAGTACAGAACATGTAATACCTCCTTGTACTGTAGGGGGCGCTACCAGACACCAGTCAGTGCATGCACTTCAGTAATATAGATAAAGAGTAGTACAGAACATGTAATACCTCCCTGTACTGTAGGGGGCGCTTCCAGACACCAGTCAGTGCATGCACTTCAGTAATACAGGTAAAGAGTAGTACAGAACATGTAATACCTCCCTGTACTGTAGGGGGTGCTACCAGATACCAGTCAGTGCATGCACTTCAGTAATACAGATAAAGAGTAGTACAGAACATGTAATACCTCCCTGTACTGTAGGGGGTGCTACCAGACACCAGTCAGTGCATGCACTTCAGTAATACAGGTAAAGAGTACAGAACATGTAATACCTCCCTGTACTGTAGGGGGCGCTACCAGATACCAGTCAGTGCATGCACTTCAGTAATACAGGTAAAGAGTAGTACAGAACATGTAATACCTCCCTGTACTGTAGGGGGCACTACCAGACACCAGTCAGTGCATGCACTTCAGTAATACAGGTAAAGAGTAGTAATGAACATGTAATACCTCCCTGTACTGTAGGGGGCACTACTAGACACCAGTCAGTGCATGCACTTCAGTAATACAGGTAAAGAGTACAGAACATGTAATACCTCCCTGTACTGTAGGGGGGCGCTGACAGACACCAGTCAGTGCATACACTTCAGTAATACAGGTAAAGAGTAGTACAGAACATGTAATACCTCCCTGTACTGTAGGGGGGCGCTACCAGATACCAGTCAGTGCATGTACTTCAGTAATACAGGGGTTTTACCAGTGAATGCCCATTCAGATTAGTCGGTTCTTCCGGCCATTGACACATTTCACAGATCTGGACTGTATGTACATTGTATGCCGAGTCTGGTTAAAGACTTGTGGGCTGATTTATCAAAAACTGTGTAGAGGAAAAGTTGACCAGTTGTCCACAGCAACCAATCAGTTTGCTTCCTAAATTTTTTTTCTGTTTTTTTTTTTTTTGTTTGTTTAGATTAAAGAAGCTATCTAATTGGTTTCTATGGGCAACTTGTTAACTTTGCACAAGTTTTGATAAATCTCCCCCATTGTTTGTTGGAAATATTTTAATTGAGGGACCACAACATATATATATATATATATATATATATATATATATATATATATATATATGTTTTTCATATATATATATATATATATATATTTATATATATATATATATATATATATATATATATATATATACTGTATGCCCGCATAGTCTGTGTGTGTAAAATCTAATACCAAATCTTGGGTTAATCCTACATCCGACAAGGTTAGGCATGTGTGCTAAAACTGTAAGTTTTCTGAGTTTATCCAAGTAATATAGAATCTTCCCACATGGAATTATTTTTACTGATCTATAAGAAAAATACTTAGTCGAACGAAAATACGAATAGACCCTGAAAAGGAAAAAAAAAATAAAATAAAGAAAAAAGGGAAAGAAAGAGAAAAGCAGCAGGCTGATTATGAGGTGTCAAAACTGCCAGGAGCAAGGAGGTGATAGCAATCAGGGGTGAGAAGAGTGCGGCATCCGTACGGGGCAACTAATTATCCGTCTCATTTGAGGAGCAGCGTCTGAGGCAGCAGCGTCCTCTGGCTGAGCTGTGACAGATTGTAGCGCTGAGAGGTAGCTACGTGCAGTGCACTGAGCTGCATGCTAATAAGACTGCGCGCTGCCCTACTCACTCGCGCAGACCAGACTCTGGGGGCCAACGAAGCGTCTCGGTCTCCATTCTTCTGTCCCAGATGCATACCCTCTTGATTGTTAGCTCTGTGGACTAGAGGAAGGCCTTGTGCTCGGTTGTGGTTTTCCAATGTTTTCAAATGCACTTTTTTTTTCATTTGCACAATCAATGGATCCTGTTGATGGTGATGGGATGTTCTCCGTTGGTTGGCCATCAGTTTGCACCCATTTTGTCGGACGTTATTGTAAATACGATATATGTTTAAATCTGCGATGGAATAGATACACCGCTGGTAATGTGTATTTGCAGAATATGTACACGTCAATGAGCAGCCACAATAGTGGGGGAGGGGTGGAATATGTTAGGCAGCAAGAGACTGGTCAATTGTTTCTAAAACAGGAAGAAGGGTAAAGATCGTAATGACTTTGACAATGGCCGAATTGTGATGCTAAAAGATCAGATTAAAGCAGTATTTCCCAATCAGTGTACCCCCAGCTGTTGCAAAACTACAACTTCCAGCATGCCCGGACAGCCTTCGGCTGTCTGGGCATGCTGGAAGTTGTAATTTTGCAACAGCTAGAGGTACACTGCTTGGGAAATACTGCTTTAAAAGGTTACTCCCCTCTAAACATCTTATCCACTATCCAAAAGATAGGGGATAAGATATTAGATTGCCGGGGTCCCACCACTGCAGACCCCCGCGATATCCAGGCCGGCAGCAGCGGCGTCCTTAACACGGAATCTTGCAGTTTCCGTATCCGTGACGTCACGCCATGCTCCCTCCATTCATGTCAATGGGAGAGGACGTGACAGCTAGTACATAGCCCATAGCCGTCACGCCTCCTCCCATAGTTGTGAATGAAGGGGGTGTGGTGGCCGGCATCATCAGTCATTGGGCACGGGGTGGAGTTCGTTCCTTGCATCGAATGACAGGGGTGCGACAGCGGAGATCGCGGGGGTCCCCAGCGGTGGGACCCCTGTGATCTAATATCTTATTCCCTATCCAAAGGATATGCTTAGAGCAGAGTACCCCTATAAGAGCATATAGAGCATCTCCAAAATGGCAGTATGCAGGGATTAGCAACTTCCAAAAATGGCCCAGAGAAAGACAAAGGGTGAACCAGTGAACTGGCAAGAGGGTCATGGGCACCCAACACTCAACAATATGGCGTGGCAGCGAAGGCTAGCCTTACTGGTCCAATCCAATAGAAGAAATATTGTATCACAAATTGTTGAAGAACAGTGTTTTTGAGCAGGGAGAGATGGCCCCAGGATGCAGTATGAGAAGAAAGCAGGAAAACCTTGGGTCCCGGTATCAAGTGGATGTATTATTTTGATATGTACCATCTCATGGCAAAGGTATTCCTTAATAGCAGTAGTCTCTTTCAGCCAGATATTGCCCTGACCGCACTGCAAAAATTGCTCAGGAATTGTATAAAGAAGATGACAAAGAGTTAAAGGGGTACTCCAGTGGGGGGGGGGGGGGGGGAATGCAAATCAACCGATGGCTGAAAGTTATACAGATTTGTAAATTACTTGTAATAAAAAATCTTTATCCTTCCAGTACTTATCAGCTGCTGTATACTACAGAGGAAGTTGATTTCTTCTTTTCTATTACAGTGCTCTCTGCTGCCACCTCTGTCCATGTCAGGAACTGTCCAGAGTTGGAGCAAATATATATATATATAGCAAACCTCTCCTGCTCTGGACAGTTCCTGACATGGACAGAGGAGTCAGTAGAGAGCACTTGTGGTCAGACTGAAAAGAACTACACATCTTTCTCTGAAGCATACAGCAGCTGATAAGTACTGGAAGGATTAAGATTTTTTTTATAGATGCAATTTACAAATCTGTTTTACTTTTACGTTGACTTGAAAAAAAAATTGCTTTCCACCGGAGTACCCCTTTAATGGCATAAACTTGGCCTCCAGAGTCTCCAGATTGCCATCTAATCAATCATCTGTGGGATGTGCTGGAAAATAAGTTCTATCCATGATGGCCGCACCTCACAACTCACAGGACCTAAAGGATCTGTTGCTGACATCTTGGTACCAGATAGTGCAAGACACCTTCAGGAGAAATGTCTGCTATGTCAGGAGGACTGGCGAGCTCCCATATTTTAGAAAAAGTCTCTCGGATTATCCAGGGGAATGGGTCTGGTCACTGATATCACTGATAGCCTTAACTTTAATGTTTTCTTTTTTTCAGTAGAGACATTGAAGGAAGATTGTTAGACTATTCATTTACAATAAGTGGGGTTTTGACCACTGAGACCCCCACCGTTTCCAAAAATGAAATGCTGAGGGTGGTAGAAAAGTGCCATGCCAATATATTTCCTGTAGTCTCTGGCCCAGTTTTAATCTTTGACTTATCATGGAGAGCCAGCAAGACGCTGCTTCTTCATTCAAGCAATTGATAATCACATTGATTGGATCCCACCCATAAGACATAGCTATATAGCCATCAATGTCTATACTGAGAAATCCTCTTTAAGTCTATGAAAATAGTTAATAATGCACAATTTTCATAAAAGGGGTCATATAGAACGATCATTGTGCAATTTGTTGTCAAGGAAACTGTTTTGCTCTTGCTATACTGCGACTAACTACATCGTGTACCCCACGTCACGCATTCTCTTACTATGTAAGGGAACTGAAGGATGAGTTGTTTAATTACATTTTGTTAACGTTCTACCTCTTGTATCCTTATTTCTCATGTTTGATTGTAGATAGATGTATGGGAATATACATAGGCATGCTCTGCTCCAACACCACTAATAGAAGGATAAATACAGAATTAAACATGATATCCAACAGTTTATTTTCACTTTAGAAAGTGGTTAGGGCGTGTTGAAAAAATGAAATTCACCTGACCCGATCCCTACCGCTTACGTTCCGACGGTGGCCGATCCTGCTACTTAGTGCTTCCTGATCTCCATCTTGACACATTAAGGGGCCACTAAGTCAGTCACTTACTGCGGTGGTGATCGGTCACAGACAGTGATTGACTGAGCGGGCACTTCCTTGTATCAAGATGGAGATCAGGAAGTGCTGAGCTGCAGGATCGGGCACCACCAGAACGACAGAGGTGGTATTGGAGACGGTAAATACAGGTGTTTTATTTTTAAGCCTGGCTATTTTAAGAGTATGGCCACACGTAACGGTTCCACACTGTATTTTATGCTGTGGTTCCACCAATGATAAACCCTAGAGTGTGCCTCCTGCTGTGCTTGTGTTGTGACGCACCGGAACCTGCGAGTCCCCTGCACATGTGCAGTGTACTCAGACATCATGGCCGCTCTCGGTCAGTGCATCTACAGCATAAAATATCCCTACCCTAAAAGTTAAAAGACAATCCCAGCGCCAGTTCAATCCATGGAGAGCCTGTAAAAGTTAATCTTAAGGGGCCATTCCACAAGAAAGTTCAAGGCAAATTCTGCTTACAGCAACCTCTTGCCTTGTTGGTGCTTAAAGAGGTACTCTGGTGGAAAACTTTTTTTTTTTTTAAATCAACTGGTGCCAGAAAGTTAAACAGATTTGTAAATTACTACTATTTAAAAATCTTAATCCTTTCAGTACTTATTAGCAGCTGTATGCTACAGAGGAAATTCTATTATTTTTTAATTTCTTTTTTGTCTTGTCCACAGTGCTCTCTGCTGACAACTCTGTCCATGTCAGGAACTGTCCAGAGCAGCGTAGGTTTATAGGTTTGCTATGGAGATTTTCTCCTGCTCTGGACAGTTCCTGATACAGGTGTGATGTCCCACTACAGGTACATGGTCCTTTACTACCAGTAGGCCCTGTCAGGTTGAGTCAATCAGTGACCTGGGGGCTCCCCAGCAGGGAAATTCTGATTTATATGCCATTTGGGTTCAATGGAGAACCAAACATAGTGGATGCTAACAGTAGTTGTTACCTGAGAAAACACCAAATTCTGAAAATGGATAAAATATTACAAAATATATTTTCTTAATTGGGCATAATGCAATTTATTTGCATGTATTTTTCTCATTTTAAACATATTGGGGGAGATTTATCAAAACTTGTGAAGAAAAATTGCTGAGTTGCCCATAGCAACCAATCAGATTGCTTCTTTCATTTTTGAAAAAGCCTCTGAAAAATAAAAGAAGCGATCTGATTGGTTGCTATGGGCAACTCAGCAACTTTTCCCCTGGACAGGTTTTGATGAATCTCCCCCATTGTATCATCAGAAAATGACCTATTGATGACATCAAGTTTTTATGTGAATCATATACAGTGGGGCAAAAAAGTATTTTGTCAGCCACCAATTGTGTAAGTTCTCCCACTTAAAAACATGAGAGAGGCCTGTAATTATCATCATAGGTATACCTCAACTATGATAGAATGAGACAGAATGAGAAAAAAAATCCATGAAATCACATTGTCTGATTTATTAAGAATTTATTTTCAAATTATAGTGGAAAATAAGTATTTGGTCACCTACAAACAAGCAAGATTTCTGGCTCTACAGACCTGTAACTGTATTAATGGCTCCTGTATAAAAGACACCTGTCCACAACCTCAAACAGTCACACTCCAAACTCCACTATGGCCAAGACCAAAGAGCTGTCGAAGGACACCAGAAACAAAATTGTAGACCTGCACCAGGCTGGGAAGACTGAATCTGCAATAGACAAGCAGCTTGGTGTGAAGAAATCAACTGTGGGAACCATTACTACAAAATGGAAGACATACAAGACCACTGATAATCTCCCTCGATCTGGGGCACCACGTAAGATCTTACCCGGTGGTGTCAAAGTGATCACAAGAACGGTGAGCAGAAATCCCAGAATCACACAGGGGGGGACCTAGTGAATGACCTGCAGAGAGCTGGGACCAAAGTAACAAAGGCTACTCAGTAACTGTCACGATGCCGGCTGGCAGGAGGTGGATCCTCTGTGCCAGAGAGGGATTGGCGTGGACCGTGCTAGTGGACCGGTTCTAAGTCACTACTGGTTTTCACCAGAGCCCGCCGCAAAGCGGGATGGTCTTGCTGCGGCGGTAGTGACCAGGTCGTATCCACTAGCAACGGCTCAACCTCTCTGACTGCTGAAGATAGGCGCGGTACAAGGGAGTAGACAGAAGCAAGGTCGGACGTAGCAGAAGGTCGGGGCAGGCAGCAAGGATCGTAGTCAGGGGCAACGGCAGGAGGTCTGGAACACAGGCTAGGAACACACAAGGAAACGCTTTCACTGGCACAATGGCAACAAGATCCGGCGAGGGAGTGCAGGGGAAGTGAGGTATACATAGGGAGTGCACAGGTGAACACACTAATTAGAACCACTTGCGCCAATCAGCGGCGCAGTGGCCCTTTAAATCGCAGAGACCCGGCGCGCGCGCGCCCTAGGGAGCGGGGCCGCGCGCGCCGGGACAGGACCGACGGAGAGCGAGTCAGGTACGGGAGCCGGGGTGCGCATCGCGAGCGGGCGCCACCCGCATCGCGAATCGCATCCCGGCTGGAGGCGGTATCGCAGCGCACCGGGTCAGTGGATCTGACCGGAGGGTGTAGCGAGGGTGTAGCGAGCGCTCCGGGGAGGAGCGGGGACCCGGAGCGCTCGGCGTAACAGTACCCCCCCCCTTGGGTCTCCCCCTCTTCTTAGAGCCTGAGAACCTGAGGAGCAGACTTTTGTCAAGGATATTGTCCTCAGGTTCCCAGGATCTCTCTTCAGGACCACAACCCTCCCAATCGACCAAAAAAAAAGTTTTCCCTCTGACCTTCTTGGAGGCCAGTATCTCCTTTACGGAGAAGATGTCCGAGGAGCCGGAAACAGGAGTGGGAGAAACAAGTTTGGGAGAGAAACGGTTGATGATGAGTGGTTTAAGAAGAGAAACGTGAAAGGCATTAGGAATACGAAGAGAAGGAGGAAGAAGAAGTTTGTAAGAGACAGGATTAATCTGGCACAACATTTTGAAAGGACCAAGATAGCGTGGTCCCAATTTGTAGCTAGGGACACGGAAGCGAACATATTTAGCGGAGAGCCATACCTTGTCTCCAGGAGAAAAAATGGGGGGAGCTCTTCTTTTCTTATCAGCAAACTTCTTCATGCGTGATGAAGCCTGTAAGAGAGAATTTTGGGTCTCTTTCCATATGGTGGAAAGATCACGAGATATTTCATCCACAGCGGGCAAACCAGAGGGCAAGGGAGTAGGGAGGGGGGGAAGAGGGTGACGGCCGTACACCACGAAAAATGGGGATTTGGAGGAAGATTCAGAGACTCTGAAGTTATACGAGAATTCGGCCCATGGTAGAAGATCTGCCCAGTCATCCTGGCGGGAGGAAACAAGATGCCGTAAATAATCACCCAGGACCTGGTTAATTCTTTCTACTTGCCCATTGGATTGAGGATGATATGCAGAAGAAAAGTTTAATTTAATCTTGAGTTGTTTACAGAGAGCCCTCCAGAATTTTGACACGAATTGGACGCCTCTATCTGAGACGATCTGCGTGGGCAACCCGTGAAGACGAAAAATGTGTACAAAAAATTGTTTTGCCAACTGAGGCGCTGAAGGAAGACCAGGAAGAGGGATGAAATGTGCCATCTTGGAGAATCGATCAACGACCACCCAAACAACAGTGTTGCCACGGGATGGGGGTAAGTCTGTAATAAAGTCCATACCAATCAGAGACCAAGGCTGTTCGGGGACAGGCAGAGGATGAAGAAGACCAGCGGGCTTCTGGCGAGGAGTCTTATCCCGGGCACAGACAGTGCAGGCTCGCACAAAATCCACAACATCCGTCTCCAGAGTCGGCCACCAATAGAAACGAGAGATGAGTTGCACGGATTTCTTGATGCCCGCATGACCTGCGAGATGGGAGGAGTGACCCCATTTGAGGATTCCGAGGCGTTGGCGTGGAGAGACGAAGGTCTTCCCTGGAGGAGTTTGCCTGATGGAGGCTGGAGAAGTGGAGATCAGGCAGTCAGGAGGAATGATGTGTTGCGGAGAGAGCTCTACTTCCGAGGCATCCGAGGAACGAGAGAGAGCATCGGCCCTAATGTTCTTATCGGCAGGCCGAAAGTGAATTTCAAAATTAAATCGGGCAAAGAACAGAGACCAAGTATCCTAGGAAAGGAAGAGATTGACATTCAAACAGACATTTCTCCATTTTGGCATAAAGTTTATTGTCACGAAGTCTCTGAAGAACCATGCGGACATGCTGGCGGTGTTCTTCTAGGTTGGCAGAAAAAATCAGGATATCGTCCAGATATACAACAACACAGGAATATAAGAGATCACGAAAAATTTCATTAACAAAGTCTTGGAAGACGGCAGGGGCGTTGCACAGGCCAAAGGGCATGACCAGATACTCAAAGTGTCCATCTCTAGTGTTAAATGCCGTTTTCCATTCATCCCCCTCTCTGATGCGGATGAGATTATAAGCACCTCTTAAGTCCAGTTTGGTAAAGATGTGGGCACCTTGGAGGCGATCAAAGAGTTCAGAGATGAGAGGTAGGGGGTAGCGGTTCTTTACCGTGATTTTATTAAGACCGCGGTAGTCAATGCAAGGACGTAGGGAGCCATCTTTTTTGGACACAAAGAAAAATCCGGCTCCGGCAGGAGAGGAGGATTTGCGGATAAAGCCCTTTTTTAAATTTTCCTGGATGTACTCAGACATAGCAAGAGTCTCTGGGGCAGAGAGAGGATAAATTCTGCCCCGGGGTGGAGTAGTGCCCGGGAGGAGATCAATAGGACAGTCATAAGGCCTGTGAGGAGGTAGAGTCTCAGCTTGTTTTTTGCAAAAAACATCCGCAAAGTCCATATAGGCCTTAGGGAGACCGGTTACAGGGGGAACCACAGGGTCACGGCAAGGAGTACTGGGAACCGGTTTAAGGCAGTCCTTGAAACAAGAGGGACCCCAACTCTTGATCTCCCCAGTGGACCAATCCAGGGTTGGGGAATGGTGTTGAAGCCAGGGTAGTCCAAGGAGAATTTCGGAAGTGCAATTGGGGAGGACCAAAAACTCAATTTTCTCGTGATGAGGTCCGATGCACATTAGGAGGGGCTCCGTGCGGAAACGTATGGTACAGTCCAATCTTTCATTGTTAACACAATTGATGTAGAGGGGTCTGGCGAGACTGGTCACCGGGATGTTGAACCTGTTGATGAGAGAGGCCAAAATAAAATTTCCTGCAGATCCGGAATCCAAGAAGGCCATAGTAGAGAAGGAGAAGGTAGAGGCAGATATCCGCACAGGCACAGTAAGACGTGGAGAAGCAGAGTTGACCTCAAGGACTGTCTCACCTTTGTGCGGAGTCAGCGTACGTCTTTCCAGGCGGGGAGGACGGATAGGACAATCCTTCAGGAAGTGTTCGGTACCGGCACAGTACAGGCAGAGATTCTCCATGCGGCGTCATGTCCTCTCTTGAGGTGTCAGGCGAGACCGGTCAACCTGCATAGCCTCCACGGCGGGAGACACAGGAACGGATTGCAGGGGACCAGAGGAGAGAGGAGCCGGGGAGAAAAAACGCCTCGTGCGAACAAAGTCCATATCCTGGCGGAGCTCCTGACGCCTTTCGGAAAAACGCATGTCAATGCGAGTGGCTAGATGAATGAGTTCATGTAGGTTAGCAGGGATTTCTCGTGCGGCCAGAACATCTTTAATGTTGCTGGATAGGCCTTTTTTAAAGGTCGCGCAGAGGGCCTCATTATTCCAGGATAGTTCTGAAGCAAGAGTACGGAATTGTACGGCGTACTCGCCAACGGAAGAATTACCCTGGACCAGGTTCAACAGGGCAGTCTCAGCAGAAGAGGCTCGGGCAGGTTCCTCAAAGACACTTCGAATTTCCGAGAAGAAGGAGTGTACAGAGGCAGTGACGGGGTCATTGCGGTCCCAGAGCGGTGTGGCCCATGACAGAGCTTTTCCAGACAGGAGGCTGACTACGAAAGCCACCTTAGACCTTTCAGTAGGAAACTGGTCCGACATCATCTCCAAGTGCAGGGAACATTGAGAAAGAAAGCCACGGCAAAATTTAGAGTCCCCATCAAATTTATCCGGCAAGGATAGTCGTAGGCCTGAAGCGGCCACTCGCTGCGGAGGAGGTGCAGGAGCTGGCGGAGGAGATGATTGCTGAAGCTGTGGTAGTAGCTGCTGTAGCATCACGGTCAGTTGAGACAGCTGGTGGCCTTGTTGCGCTATCTGTTGTGACTGCTGGGCGACCACCGTGGTGAGGTCGGCGACAACTGGCAGAGGAACTTCAGCGGGATCCATGGCCGGATCTACTGTCACGATGCCGGCTGGCAGGAGGTGGATCCTCTGTGCCAGAGAGGGATTGGCGTGGACCGTGCTAGTGGACCGGTTCTAAGTCACTACTGGTTTTCACCAGAGCCCGCCGCAAAGCGGGATGGTCTTGCTGCGGCGGTAGTGACCAGGTCGTATCCACTAGCAACGGCTCAACCTCTCTGACTGCTGAAGATAGGCGCGGTACAAGGGAGTAGACAGAAGCAAGGTCGGACGTAGCAGAAGGTCGGGGCAGGCAGCAAGGATCGTAGTCAGGGGCAACGGCAGGAGGTCTGGAACACAGGCTAGGAACACACAAGGAAACGCTTTCACTGGCACAATGGCAACAAGATCCGGCGAGGGAGTGCAGGGGAAGTGAGGTATACATAGGGAGTGCACAGGTGAACACACTAATTAGAACCACTTGCGCCAATCAGCGGCGCAGTGGCCCTTTAAATCGCAGAGACCCGGCGCGCGCGCGCCCTAGGGAGCGGGGCCGCGCGCGCCGGGACAGGACCGACGGAGAGCGAGTCAGGTACGGGAGCCGGGGTGCGCATCGCGAGCGGGCGCCACCCGCATCGCGAATCGCATCCCGGCTGGAGGCGGTATCGCAGCGCACCGGGTCAGTGGATCTGACCGGAGCGCTGCAGTGGCGAGAGTGTAGCGAGCGCTCCGGGGAGGAGCGGGGACCCGGAGCGCTCGGCGTAACAGTAACACTACGCTGCCGGGGACTCAAGTCATGTAGTGCCAGACATGTCCCCCTGCTTAAGCCAGTACATGTCCGGGCCCGTCTGAAGTTTGCTAGAGAGCAATTGGATGATTCAGAAGAGGATTGGGAGAATGTCATATGGTCAGATGAATCCAAAGTAGAACTTTTTGGTAAAAACTCAACTCATCGTGTCTGGAGGAGAAAGAATGCTGAGTTGCATCCAAAGACAACCATACCTACTGTGAAGCATGGGGGTGGAAACATCATGCTTTGGGGCTGTTTTTCAGCAAAGGGACCAGGACAACTGATCCATGTAAAGGAAAGAATAAATGGGGCCATGTATCGTGAGATTTTGAGTGAAAACCTCCTTCCATCAGCAAGGGCATTGAAGATGAAACATGGCTGGGCCTTTCAGCATGACAATAATCCCAAACACGCCGCCTGAACAATGAAGGAGTGGCTTCGTAAGAAGCATTTCAAGGTCCTGGAGTGGCCTAGCCAGTCTCCAGATCTCAACCCCATAGAAAACCGTTGGAGGGAGTTGAAAGTCCGTGTTGCCCAGCGACAGCCCCCAAAACATCACTGCTCTAGAGGAGATCTGCATGAAAGAATGGGCTACAATACCAGCAACAGTGTGTAAAAACCTTGTGAAGACTTACAGAAAACGATTGACCTCTGTCATTGCCAACAAAGGGTATATAACAAAGTATTGAGATGAACTTTTGTTATTGACCAAATACTTATTTTCCACCCTAATTTGCAAATAAATTCTTTAAAAATCAGACAATGTGATGATTGGATTGGGATTTTTTTTTCTCATTCTGTCTCATAGTTGAAGTATACCTATGATGATAATTACAGGCCTCTCTTATCTTTTTAAGTGGGAGAACTTGCACAATTGGTGGCTGACTAAATAATTTTTTGCCCCACTGTAAGAATTTTTGGTGCTTTTTTTTGTTGTAGTTGTAGTGTTGTAGTTTCCAGTCTGGCCACTAGACTACAAACTAAGCTGAGAGTTCCTGTTCTGTACAGACCATTTCCCAAAAATTCCTTTCTTCTGAAAAACAAAGTGAAAGGTTTTGATATACTGCACAGCTTTTGCTCATTGAGGAAGAAAACAAAATCTGAAAATTTCCATATTTTCTGTCATACAAACAAACCACTGAGTATATAATAAAAGTGCATTAAAACGTATCTGAAAAAAAATTATACCAGTAGAGAGATAACAGTGAATCCACCACCATTCACAGCACATCAGCCTTCGCCTCCCTGTAGAGTGCCATCTGTAAAGGTCACAGAGAATGCCCAGTAAGGTCTCCAACTAATGTGGATGGGATAAGTCCTGTCTACTGCCCATGTATATAAATTCTGCTGTAAAACATATCACTAAATGTTGTTAAAAACAGCCTTGATAATAATACACAAAAAAATGAAGATAGAAACAGATGAAAGAACATGTTTCAATATCCGTCTCTAACCAGTGATACATTCCCTTTAATGTAATTACACCCCCTCCTTGTGCCCAAAGATTCTCATAATTTACTGATTTCCAAAAATGTTTACAAAAAATTCTATTAGGAATCTTTAGTTAATAGAGGGCAGACTATGAGGCAATGTAGAGAGGGGCTATGAACAGTGGTGGAGATGTATCAAAACCTGTGCAGAGGCAAATTTGCCCAGTTCCCTATAGCAACCTATTAGCTTACTTCTTATATTCTTAACAAGGCCTCTGAAAAATTAAAAACGATCTAATTGGTTGCTATGGGCAACTGGGCAACTTTGCCTCTGCACAGGTTTTCATAAATATTCCCCCGATATCTCTTACTCTGGAGAGCCAATTTCTCCAGAGATTCAACAGAAAGCCTATTGATTTGAATGGAAAGAGTGTAATACCTCATTGCTCCTGTGGTGGTGCTGTGGTGATATGTGGTACTTTATATTTAGGTGACATTTAGCACTATTTGAAAATATCCTATTACAAAACTCTAGTTAAAGGAAAGGGGAAAAAAAAGTTTTCAAATCAACTGGTGCCAGAAAGTTATACAGATTTGTAAATTACCTCTATTTAACCCCTTAAGGACGAAGCCCCTTTTCACCTTAAGGACGGAGACCTTTTTCGCAATTCTGACAGCCGTCACTTTACGAGTTAATAACTCTAAAGCTCTTTTACCAAATATTCTGATTCTGAGATTGTTTTTTCGTGACATATTCTACTTTATTTTAGTGGTAAATTTTCGTCGTTACTTGCATCCTTTTTTGGTGAAAAATCCCCAAATTTCATGAAAATTTTGAACATTTTTCTAACTTTGAAGCTCTCTGCTTGTAAGGAAAATGGATATTCCAAATAAATTTTATTTTTATGCACAAATACAATATGTCCACTTTATGTAGGCATTATAAAGTGGACATATTTTTACTTTTTGAAAAAATTAGAGGGCTTCAAAGTAGAGCAGCAATTTTAAAACATTTCATGAAAATTGCAAAATCTGAAGGGACAGATGTTACAGAACTACAACTCCCAGCATGCCTGGGCAGTCTAGGCATGCTGAGAGTTATAGTTTGGCAACATCTGGAGGGCTACCCTTTGGGCACCCTCCAGATGTTGCAAAACTACAACTCCCAGCATGCCCAGACAGTCTTTGGCTGTGTGGGCATGCTGGGAGATGCAGTTCGGCCTTCCTAGTGGTTGCCACGGTAAAGATCGCTTTACTGCAACTTTCCTTCCCCCACCCCCACCGTCGCTTCCCTACCTGCGCCGTGATCTCCACTGATGTCTCCGGTGATCAGAGGTCCCCACGCCATCTTCTTTGCAGGTACCCGGCCTCCATCTTCTCCCCCCATTCTACCTGACATCCAGGGGTGGGCAGAACGGGAGGTTTCCATGGCAACCCACTGTCCTGCGCTGCCAATAGTCAGAACTAATTTCTGACTAATGGCAGGGGATAGGAGGAGATCGCAGCACTGCAACCTCACTCCTATCCCTCAGGATGATCGGGGCTGTCACTGACAGCTCCGATAATCCTTATTTTCTGGGTGAACGGGTCACCAGAGACCCGATCAGCCCGGAATAGCAGAAAATCGCATGTCTGAATTGACATGCGATTTTCTGCGATCGCCGACATGACCCCCCTCGGTGATGTGCCGGGATGCCTGCTGAATGATTCCAGCAGACATCCCGGTCCGGTCCCCAACCGGATAGCGGCGGGGACCGGAATTCAAAACGGGTGTATGCATTCGCCCTACGTCCTTAAGGACTCAGGATGCAGGGCGTATGCATACGTCCCACGTCCTGAAGAGGGTAATAATCTTAAGCCTTCCAGTACATATCAGCTGTTGTATGCTTCAGAGGAAGTTGTGTAGTTCTTTTCAGTCTGACCACAGTGCTCTCTGCTGACACCTCTGTCCATGTCCGGAACTTTCCAGAGCAGGAGTAAATTCCTATAAAGAGCGTCTCATGCTCTCCGGTGCGTTCCTGACACAAATAGAGGTGGCAGCAGAGAGTACTGTCAGACAGAACTACTCAACTTCCTCTGTAGCATGCAGCAGCTGATAAGTACTGGAAGGATTAAGATTATTATGTATAACTTCTGGCACCAGTTGATTTTAAATAGAAGTAATTTTCTGGCACCAATTGATTTAATAGAGGGAAGACTATTAGCCAATGCAAAAAGTAGCTATGAAGTGCATCTCTCGCTGTCACATATGGGCAGGGAACAGTGAAGCCCTAACTCACCCACAGCCACTGTCCCCACCTATTACCTGTCCACCCTAAGTGACGGATCTGCAACCACGATGACAAACACTCCCTGCTAAGTGCTGGGGCAGCGTTGTCAAAATAATAAAATACAAAAACAGTAGGAGTCGGAGAACAGCTGGAGGCACACAAATTAACAGAGATACACTAATACACACACACACACACACACACACACACACACACACACACACACACACACGGTCAAATCCATGTCAGTCAAGCCTATCACAGACAATGAACTGATCACTGCTCCTAGCTTATATAGGCAGGTGATCAGGGATACACCTTCCTGATAGGTAGCAGAGCTGAGAACCACACCCAGATGACACAGGGGAGCTTCAAGCAGCTCCAGCCCAACTAGAATCATTTAACTCTTTGTGTACGGCCTGAGCCAGACGTTACACTCACTTTGGAGGACTGACATCTCCACACATTAAATGGGTAGAGCAGTGTTTCCCAACCAGCGTGCCTCCTGCTGTTGCAAAACTACAATTGCCAGCATTCCCAGACCGCCTTTGTTGTCGCAGCATGCTGGGAGTTGTAGTTTTGCAACAGCTGGATACACACTCGTTGGGAAACACAGGGTGGAGTCAGTAAGTATAGGGGGTTCAGAAGTAACAGTCTCATAGGGGCCCTGGTGCCTAAGAGTAGAAAAAGAAAAATACCTAAGGACGGCGCCTTGTGCATCACCCCAGATATCTCTTCCCCTCCCTGCTAGTTGCAGGAGTGAGGTGCAAGCTCTATAGAGTAGCCGCTCACATTAAGCGTAAGGGAAATACGCATATCACCCCGTATAGGGATATGGAATGAATGTGGATCCTGTGCAGCCCAAGGTCCAGGAGTACCAGCCGGTGTCCTGTGGATAACTGGGATATGGATGAGGAGAAAAAACCTTTGTCAGCACGTGCTCAGAGGTCCGTGGAAGATATCACACTTGAGTCAAGTGGATAAAGTATAGGCAACTTTATTGATGTACAGCAATGACGTGTTTCGGGGTACACACTACCCCTTCTTCAGATTGACATGGTACCTAGTTGCGTATACTTTATCCACGTGATTCAAGTGTAACATCTTCCACGGACCTCTGAGCGCCTACTGGCAATGTTTTTTCTCCTCATCCATAACCCTGGTGCCTAAGAGGGCCCCAAAGCCTATCTGCCCGAAAAGAGAACAGTAACTTAACCCCTTAAGGACTCAGCCCATTTTGGCCTTAAGGACTCAGACAATTTAATTTTTATGTTTTCATTTTTTCCTCCTCGCCTTCTAAAAATCATAACTCTTTTATATTTTCATCCACAGACTAGTATGAGGGCTTGTTTTTTGCGCGACCAGTTTTCCTTTGTAATGACATCACTCATTATATCATAAAATGTATGGCGCAACCAAAAAACACTATTTTTGTGGGGAAATTAAAACGAAAAACGCAATTTTGCTAATTTTGGAAGGTTTCGTTTTCACGCCGTACAATTTATGGTAAAAATGACATGTGTTCTTTATTCTGAGGGTCAATACAATTAATATGATACCCATTATTATATACTTTTATATTATTGTTGTGCTTAAAAAAAATCACAAACTTTTTAACCAAATTAGTACGTTTATAATCCCTTTTATTTTGATGACCTCTAACTTTTTTATTTTTCCGTATAAGCGGCGGTATGGGGGCTCATTTTTTGCACCATGATCTGTACTTTTTTTTGATACCACATTTGCATATAAAAAACTTTTAATACATTTTTTATAATTTTTTTTTAATAAAATGTATTAAAAAAGTAGGAATTTTGGACTTTTTTTTTTTTTTCGTTCACGCCGTTCACCGTACGGGATCATTAACATTTTATTTTTATAGTTAGGACATTTACGCACGTGGCGATACCAAATATGTCTATAAAAAATGTTTTTTACGGACGTTTTACTTTTTTATTGGGGGAGGGGATTTTTCACTTTTTTTTTACTTTTACATTTTTTTACATTTTTTTTACACTTGAAAAGTCCCCATAGGGGACTATTCATAGCAATACCATGATTGCTAATACTGATCTGTTCTATGTATAGGACATAGAACAGATCAGTATTATCGGTCATCTTCTGCTCTGGTCTGCTCGATCACAGACCAGAGCAGGAGACGCCGGGAGCCGGACGGAGGAAGGAGAGGGGACCTCCGTGCGGCGTTATGAATGATCGGATCCCCGCAGCAGCGCTGCGGGCGATCCGATCGTTCATTTAAATCGCGCACTGCCGCAGATGCCGGGATCTGTATTGATCCCGGCACCTGAGGGGTTAATGGTGGACGCCCGCGAGATCGCGGGCGTCGGCCATTGCCGGCGGGTCCCTGGCTGCGATCAGCAGCCGGGATCAGCCGCACATGACACGGGCATCGCTCCGATGCCCGCGGTTATGCACAGGACGTAAATGTACGTCCTGGTGCGTTAAGTACCACCTCACCAGGACGTACATTTACGTCCTGCATCCTTAAGGGGTTAAACAGAACAAGAGGCCCTATTGCAGATTTTACATGGGGGCCCAGAAGCTACAAGTTACGCCTCTAGGTAGAGTGTAATGCTTCATTTTCCCTCTGGTGGTGCTGTGGTGATAGCTAGCACTTGTTACTGCCCTGGTCTTCAACTTGCAGACCTCCAGATTTGGAAAAACTACAACTCCCATCATGCCCGGACAGCCGTTGGCTGTCTGGGCATGCTGGGAGTTGTAGTTTTGCAACATCTGGAGGTCCACAGGTTGGAGACCACTGTGCTACTGGATTCCTCTATGGAAGTAGTTTCCAAAGTGTGGACCTCCAAATGTTACAAAACTATAATTCCCAGCATGCCCGGACAATCTACGGCTGTCCGGGCATGCTGGATATAGTAGTTTTGTAACATCTGGAGGTCCACAGTTTGGAGACTACTGCTCTACAGATGACTAATAATTGCCGGAGGTTCCAAAATCAGTTTATTGGTAAGCGATTGTCCAAAATGGACAAATCTGAGCTCTTAGTTATCATTCATCCATGCTCATCCTACATTCAACAATCTCCTTTAAAAAAAAAAAAAAAAGCAAACAGTTCCCAAAATGTTATATAGTTCTAGTATGACGTGATTCTAATTAAAAGTCTTAATTGTTTAATGAAGAATAAAAATACAGCAGAGAAAGAAAAAAAAAAAAAAAGAAACATTTCCCTATTCCATAAGTGAACATGAGAAAAATACAATCATTTTGGTAATTAAAGCAGTAGGTGTGATTTTCAGACAGCCCTTGCAAGCTTGGTTACGTGGATGAACACGATGAAGGAGATTCATGTGAGGATTCTGATGTCTAAAGTGCCCTATTGTAATAAGCCATCTGTTATAATTACAGCTTGTCAAAGCACATAACTGTTAGGAGGGAAACTATCCCCATTGTATAATGGATCGCACAATAAACGTATCATATGGACAGGCCTAGAGGATAACCAAGTATGTGGGTGTTCCGAGCGCGTATACAACAACAGGAATAAACTGCCGATATACTTGCACAGCTTTTGCTCATTGTGCAAGAAACAAAACAAAATCTGCAAATTAATTTTTTTTCTATGTGCTACAAACCACAGTGTGTTTTACTGATAAAAGTGCATTAATGCGTACCTAAAAAAAAAAAACTAATGCTTCTATATGTTACTCACTATATCGTGCATATTTTTACATATGTCTAGCTTCTATATTTGGCTCACAAATACCTCGGGTCTGATGCTCACTACTGTGCAGGAAGGGGAGTGTCCGAGACAAGCACTAAGCCCGCCCTCACTCACCATGAAATCACTTCCTCCCTGAATCAGTTGTGCTTTGTCTCTCCATCCAATCACTGCAGGCTGCTCTGTAACCCCTCCGCTTTTCATGCTGCTGTCTGATAGGACAGGAGTGAGCACAGAAGAGTGCCAGTCCCGCCCTCACTTCCTGGACTTTGACCCAGCCTGGGCTTCAGCTTGGACAAATATGGTGCAGCAGCCGGACAGGATTATGTTCTGGATGGTATGGAGACCCCCCTAGTGGTCTTTTTTATAGGCAATTACTTTTTTTTTTTTTTTTTTTTTTAAGCAGAGAACATTTTTTTGTGATGTATATTAGAAAGGTTAATGTTTTGCAAAGATGTGCAAAAAAGATGCCCAATTAATAAAATGTATGTTACAAAAGTGGAGTCCTTAAAGGGGTACTCCGCTGGAAACATCTTATCCCCTATCCAAAGGATAGGGGATAAAATGTTAGATTGCGGTGGTCCCGCTGCTGGGAACCCCCCACGATCTCCGGCGTGGCACCCCTGTCATTCGGTGCACGGAGCGAACTCCGCTCCGTGCCCGATTATTGGCGATGAGGGCTGCAACGCCCCCTCCATTCACGTCTATGGGAGGAGGCGTGACAGCTATGTTCTAGCTGTCACACCCCCTCCCATAGACATGAATGGAGGGGGCATGGCGTGATGTCACAAACGCGGGAGCTGCAAGCTTCCGTGTTCCAGATGCCGCCGATACCAGCATGGAGATCACTAAAATCCCCAGCGGTAATTCAACATGTCCGATCCTTCTTTAGGAGGCCTCAAACACATTAGATTAGACAAATTCGTTATAATGTGAATGGGAGCCTTTGTTGTTTATCATTACAGTAGTTTACACTGGCCATATATGATCAACGACAACGAGAAGGTCAAACAATTTTTGGGGAAAGTTCTGGGAACATTCTTTCATGAAAGAACGTTTGTGAATGAAAGATCTTTACCAAATAAAATATCTTTTATTTTGACGGCTGATAATTTCAAACAGATGATGACAGTCTGCCATTAGTCAGCTAAAATGTTTTATTTGTTGAAGTTTAATCCAATGTGTATGATAACCGAAAAGAAGTTGTACCACCATTAAGTACCTGGCTATCTTTAGAAGCTCCCAAAGACAATAAATGGATTAGTGCGCATGTGTGGCAATGAATTTTTTCTAGTGGAAGACTCAATACCCCATTCTTGAGATCTCAAGAGGTTGAGCAGTCAGATCCCCACAGTGATACATTTATCCCCTATATTGTTAATACTGGATAAGTCTTACTTATAATGCATAACTGTCATTAGAAAAAACTTTCGACATGTTGCACAGACATGCCATAAGTATTGATTGCATCCAGACTCACTATTATAAAGTTGGGGGAAGTTCACAGTATAGCACTTCATTCCCCAGCTGTCAATCAAATCTGACCTTTTTTTGTGTATAAGTCTATGCGGACTTGTACAGCACTTTAAAATGTATCCCCTATTCATAAGATAAGGGAATGTGTCTGATCTTGGGGGGTCCAACCTCTGAGACGCTCCAGCCATCTCCAGAACAGGTTCCGGCTCTCCCTGTGCACAGAGGGCGGGGTTGACATGCCCCCTCCATGCATTCTCTGTGGGATCTGTACTCATGTATCTCCAGTGCTCCCAAAGGGAGTGTATTGAGGGGTGTGTGGGCATGTGCACAGAGTCGGACCCATTCTAGAGATCGTAGTGTGTCCCAGCGATCGGATCCTTTTCCTTATTCTGTGCATAGGAGATACATTTAAAATAGTTGGAGTACCTCTTTAAGGCGGGCACTACTAGAATTGCTCTATAAATATTCTGTATTGTATCAGACAGTAGTTGCCTACACATTGACAGGATGAGGACTGGTATCTTTATATACATTTGAATATTGTTTTTAGGGAAATAAATAGATTCTCCACAACGTATCCCGAGCTCTGGCGGAGATCTTTCAATCTATTTCACATCATCACACTTTATTACTTTACGCCTATTGCCTTTACATTTTTGCTCACTATGAGATTGCCACAGTTTTCCTTCAATGTGATTTGCCATTGTTGCTGCTAGAATTAACTGATGCATTCTATTTCCTTCCATTTCCTGCTCCTTTTTATTTTTTATTTTTTATCCTCCTCTTTGAAAGGCTCAGGTGCTAACAAGTGTGAGCAAGTGTACAGAGGCATGTGGTCACGATGATCATAACTGTCACAAATGAGAGACATTATACAGAATGGTATTATGCAGCTGACATATTGTATCATTACTTGGCATTTCTGCCATAGAGAAAAAGTCCAACCAACTTGTGAACAGTCTCAGACACATAGTGACAGATGGGCATAAGTGTAGGTAGCCAAGAGACCATGTATGCGTTACTTTGGTTGCTGGGGGCTGAATTCACAGCTTGCTTCATAAAAATGGCTGTCTGTCCTGACAGTATACATGTTTATAATTAAGGCTATGTGCCATCCTAAAAATCTCAATAATAAACATTGGGAGATTATACTGTGTGTTTTATCCACGCAACAACAACAATGAAATATGAATTGCCTTTTATTTTGTAATGAATTCATTTATTTCTGTAATATTTTATTTCATATATATAAATAATGCATGAAATAAAAAAAATGTGTATAATTTTAATGCACCCTTAACCTCTTAAAGGGGAACTCCGGCGCTAAGACATCTTATCCCCTATCCAAAGGAGCATAGTGATGTCACGGCTCTGCCCCCGTGCGACGTCACGCTCCGCCCCCTCAATGCAAGCCTATGGAGGGGGCGTGACAGCTGTCACGCCCCCTCCATAGGCTTGCATTGAGGGGGCGGAGTGTGACATCACACGGGGGCGGAGCCGTGACGTCACTATGCTCCATCCCCGTGATCGCCAGTAATCAGACCCGGAGCGAGCACGCTCCGGGGGCTGATTCTAACGGGGTGCGGCGTGGAAGATCACGGGGGTCCCCAGCGGCGGGACCCCCGCGATCAGGCATCTTATCCCCTATCCTTTGGAGTGCCCCTTTGGAGTACCCCTTTAAGGACACAGCCCATTTTGGCCTTAAGGACGTAGCCAATTTTATTTCTGCATTTTCGTTTCTTCCTCCTTGCCTTCAAAAAACCATAACTCTTTGATATTTTCATCCACAGACCCATACGAGGGCTTGTTTTTTGAGCAAACAATTGTCCTTTGTAATGACTTCACTCATTTTACCATAAAATGTACGGTGCAACCAAAAACATATTATTTGTGTGCTGAAACTGAAAAGAAAACCGCAATTTAGCTAATTTCGGACGGCTTCGTTTTCACAGTGTATTCTGTGGGTCAATATGATTAAAATGATACCCATGATTACAAATGTTATTATTATTGAACTTCTTAAAAAATGTAAACTCAGACTTTTATAACAAAATTAGTGTGTTTAAAATCTCTCTATTTTGACGACGTATAACTTTCTAATTTTTACGTATATGGTGCTGTATGAGGGCTTACTTTTTTGCCATGATCTGTACTTTTTATCGGTACCACTTTTGCGTCTATGTAACTTTTTAATCGCTTTTTATAATTTTTTTACAAAAAAGCAACAATTTTGAACCTTACGGGATAATTAATATTATATTTTGATAGTTTGGACATTTACGCTCGTGGTGATACCAAAAATGTTTACTTAAAAAAATATTCCGCTTTTTGGGATAGGGGCCATTGAAATTTTTATTGGGGAGGAGCTTTTTCAAATCTGTTAAAAACTTTTTAAACTTTTTTTTTTTTTACACTTTTTATGTCCCCATAGGAGGATTATTTATATTATTTATCTAATGATTGCAGATACTGAAAAGTGCTATGTATAAGCATAGCACTGATCAGTGTTATCGGTGATCTTCTTCACTGGTCTGCTTGATGTCACATAGTTACATAGTTAGTATGGTTGAAAAAAGACATACGTCCATCAAGTTTAACCAGGGAATTGAAGGGAAGGGTGTAAGGGGATAAGGGGAAGGGATGTAGTTTTATAATTCTGCATAAGCATTAATGTTATTTTGTTCCAGGAATGTATCTAACCCTGTTTTAAAGCTGTTAATTGTTCCTGCTGTGACCAGTTCCTGAGGTAGACTGTTCCATAAATTCACAGTCCTCAAGGTAAAGAAGGCGTGTCGCCCCTTTAGACTAAACCTTTTCTTCTCCAGACGGAGGGAGTGCCCCCTCGTCCTTTGGGGGGGTTTAACCTGGAACAGTTTTTATCCATATTTTTTGTATGGGCCATTTATATACTTATATACGTTTATCATATCCCCCCCTTAAACGTCTCTTCTCAAGAGAGAATTGTAACTCCTTTAATCGCTCCTCATAGCTAAGATGTTCCATGCCCCATATTAGTTTAGTCACGCGTCTCTGCACCCTTTCCAACTCCGCAGTGTCCCTTTTATGGACAGGCGACCAAAACTGAACAGCATATTTCAGGTGAGGCCGTACCAATGCTTTATAAAGGGGGAGTATTATGTCCCTGTCCCTTGAGTCCATGCCTCTTTTTATACATGTCAGACCAAAGGAGAAAGAGATAAGAAGACAAATGCCAACCTGTCATCTTGTAATAATTATTTATATAATCTGTAACAATCTGGGTCAAAATATGCAATGTTTAATATACTTGTAAAAGAATGGACAGGGCATTTAAAGCTATGTTCATATTGTGGAATATCCGCACAGAAGTTTTCTACCAACAGTAGAGAATGTTCTGCCAGCTCTAGGACCACTCGTAAATGCACCATGACTGTCTGCATGGAAATTCCATCATGTGAACATGGCCTTAGTGTTGCTCTTTACATTGTCTTGAAATATATTTTGTACTTGCATCAGATTTATGTGTTAAAGGGGTACTCCGCTGCACCAGCATTCGGAACATTTTGTCCTGAATGCTGGGTGCAGGCTGCGGGGGTCGTGGAGTCATGGCCACGCCCCTCAGGATGTCACACAACGCCCTCTCAATGCAGGTCTATGGGAAGGGGCGTGGTGGCCACCACAGCCCCTCCCATAGACCTGCATTGAGGGGGCATTGCGTGACGTCACGACCCCTGCAGTTCACATCCAGTGTTTGGAACAAAATGTTCTGAATCCTGGGGCAGTGGAGTACCCCATTAAGAGGTGGTGTGCTTCACAAAACTCCATTCAATGCTTGGCACTAAGCATGGTGACTTTAGGCTTCGTTCAGCTGCTTGACCATGAATACCCATTTCCTTCAGGCACTGACCTACAATCCTTCTGCCTATCTCATTTCCATAGGCTATTTAGAACCTTCTAATCAAGATATTTTTACATGCCACACACTTCAGGAATAAAGATTGCCAAACATATTTAAGAAGGGACAGTCATTCAGCATCTCCGGACCACCCCATACACGTGAATGTTTGGCCATGTCAAACTTTCATGTTGCCCCCATGGGGAGGGGTAAGCCAAAGCCCGACAGCTGAAGCACCAGCCTATTCCTTAGCAGAACAAAAGGGTCAGGCAATGAAAATCCAATACGCCCTACCCTTCTCTCCATCATCTGTCGGGAGGCCATCATGCACCTTAGAGTCAGTGTTTCCAACCAGGGTGCCTACAGCTGTTGCAAAGCTACAACTCTCAGCATGCCTAGACAGCCAAAGGATGGAGGTACAATGGTTGGGAAACATTGGTCTTTAGTCTAAGGTATATGGGCACCTTGAATTTATGTGTTGTCTACTGTTTATGCCCCAAGACTCTTCCAATTCACAGCATAGCCATAACAGTCAGGGCTGGCACAACTGCCTGGGTCCGAGAATGAAAGGCTCTGGGATATAGCCCACCGCTCTGGGTTATAGCCAGGTCTTAGATGGCTCCTTATATAGTGACAGCCACACTACAATCCAGTGTTTCCCGGGTCATATTTTCTGATTGGAGTCATTTCCATTCCTTTCTCTTCGCCCTCAAACTCAGACTGTCATGCAGACTTCTCACACCTTTAGAGTGCTGAGACATCATTGACCCTTCATTTCTGCAACATCCTCAGCCTTTATAGCAACACGAATTCTTACCTTGGCCCCTAAAAAAATGTATACTCCAGACCTCTAAATAAATTCATAACCATGACCAATTTATCAATTTACCGTATTTATCGGGGTATACCACGCACCGGCCTATAACACGCACCCTCATTTTACCACGGATATTTGGGTAAAAAAAGTTTTTTACCCAAATATCCATGAAAAAATGAGGGTGCGTGTGTGCGCGTGTATACCCCGATATACCCCCAGGAAAGGCAGGGGGAGAGAGGCCATCGCTGCCCGCTTCTCTCCCCCTGCCTTTCCTGGGGTCTAGAGCGCTGCTGTCGGCCCTTTTCACCCCCTGGTTATCGGCGCCGCTGCCCGTTCTGTCCCCCTGACTATCGGTGCCGGCGCCGATAGCCAGGGAGAGAGAAGCGGCGCCGACAGCCAGGGGGAGAGAAGGGGCAGCGGCACCCATTGCCGGCGCCGCTGCCCCGTTGCCTCCCCCCATACCCGGTGGCATAATTACCTGAGTCCGGTCCGCGCTGCTCCAGGCCTCCGTCGTGCGTCCCCGGCGTCATTGCTATGCACGGCGCGGCGCATGACGTCAGAGCGCCGCGCCGTTCAGCGCATAGCAATGACGCCAGGGACGCACGACGGAGGCCTGGAGCAGCGGAGCAGCGCGGACCGGACTCAGGTAATTATGCCACCGCCCAATATATTAATCTATACCTCAGATCATTTTATAAACATATACCCCAGACCCCTATACAAATTCATAAACCTGACCAATATATAAATACATGCCATAGATACCCCTATTCACTCACTAGACCCTTTTTAGTAATATATACTACATCAGACCCCTAAATGAATTACAATGTAGACAGGAGTGAGATTAGGTCTCCAGCCCCCTTCCTGCACAAAGAAGTCACAATAGACCTCCAGCCCTTCATGCAGTAGTCAAGCAGCTGGACTACTCCCTTAGCCTCTCACGGTTACCTCTTCCAGTAGTCACAGATCACCCCCTAGCTCACTCACATAGTAGTCACAACACCAAGACCATATAATTTCACCTCTATGCAGAAGTCCCTACACAGGGACTTATTAGAGATGCTGCTCTTTACAAGGCTGGCTCCTGACCTGGTCACTGTGCTGTGGCCTGAACTTCTGGGACCATGGCCCTGTATAACATGTCATACCTGAAAGCAGTCCTGAAAGAGTGCTGCATCACAGTGAAGAATCCCGTCCCTGGACTCTAGTGGTGGCAAGTGGCTTTATGCAAGTAGACAGTATGAGGAACCAGTGCAGCCCAGCCACAGTGATGACTATGAGGAGCTGTGCATGTCACTGTGTCTGTGCTGTCACTGTGTCTGTATATGTCACTGTGTCTGTGCTGTCACTGTGTCTGTGTATGTCACTGTGTCTGTGCTGTCACTGTCTGTCCTGTCACTGTGTCTGTGCTGTCAGTTTGTCTGTGCTGTCACTGTGTCTGTATATGTCACTGTGTCTGTGCTGTCACTGTCTGTCCTGTCACTGTGTCTGTGTATGTCACTGTGTCTGTGCTGTCACTCTATCTGTGCTGTCACTCTGTCTGTGCTGTTTCATGTGTCTGTGCGATGCTGCACCTTCCTCCACATGTATATTTCTCCTGCTCAAGAGCATAGTGACTGAACTATGACAGTGTCAGCACTGTACATGCAGATTAGAAGAATCGCTATTAGAATCACTGCCGCAGAGCGGCAAAATGACAGAGCCTGGAGATGGCATCAGTATGAGGAGACCATATAGTGGCTGAAACACCCAGCCTGGAGTTAGCGGCAGCAAGAGGAGACCATATAGTGGCTGAACGACATAGGTAGGAGGTGGTGGCAGCATGAGGAGACCATATAGTGGCTGAATGGCACAGCCTGGAGGTGGCGGAAGCATGTGGAGACCATATAGTGGCTGAATGACACAGCCTGGAGTTGGTGTCCGCAAGAAGAGACCATATAGTGGCTGAATGACACAGCCTGGAGTTGGCGACAGCATGAGGAGAACATATGGTGGCAGAATGAGACAGCCTGGAGCTACAATCAGCATGAGGAGAACATATGGTGGCAGTATGAGGCAGCCTGGAGCTTGCATCAGCATGAGGAGAACATATAGTGGCAGAATGAGAAAGCCTGGAGGTGGCATCAGCATGAGAACATATGGCATCAGAATGAGACAGCCTGGAGGTGGCAGCAGCAGCATGAGGGCCATGCCAACTGAGGGTTGAGTCTGAGGAACCCACCGACTGTTGGCTGAGGGTGTCGGATGTCACTTAGAATGAAGTGAATGATCAAGTGAACCAATCAATCACAGCTGCTGGGTTGCTGGTCGAGACACGACTGCTAGCTGAGACACGAGAGCACAGACCTCTCGCTGTGATTCCTGCTGCCACACGCCCCTACTCTGCTGGGACCTCTGCCTGCACCTGATGAATTTAGGCCCCTGCCACTCCTCTGTGCAAGTACTGGCACTTCTCTGCCTGACATACTTATACACCAGTTGAGTGCATATATGTTACATTTATGAGAGGAGAAAAATGCGCTCCACTACGCTTAAAACTGTATTAGACTACAGAAACAAGGATGTAGTTTTGTCTTGCCTTTCACAGTAACTAGGCCCAAATTAGTTTTTCAGGAAAAAAAAAAAACACCACCACCATACACCACCTATGTACGCACAGGTTACACTTATGGGAGGACAACCTGTATAAGGCACTGTAATCAGGTGACTATAGCTTTTATGCTCACCCTAACTGGCCCATATCAGCTTTACAGTTGTTGTACAACCAACTGTAGCAGTACAGAATCGCTGTGTAGTAGAGCCCAGTACAGTACTATTAGGCACTAATAGCAGGTGACAATGGCTTTTACTGCTCTCCCTGACTGGCTCCTATAAGCTTTAGAGTTGCTGTACACCCCACTACAGCAGTGGAGTCCCTGTGTATTACACCCAAAAGTGTACTTTCTTTCTCTCTTTATCAAAGCTTTTCTGCAGTGATTTTGGCTTCTGCTGTATCGCTGCTGTGAAGCTGTTTGTCTGTGCAACGCACACAATGCTCTATCTCTCCCTGCAGTGAAATGCTCACTCTGAAATAAAACGCTGAAGTGACTGGCTGCAAGATTGCTGCCGATTATATAGGGCTGTGACATCACAGGGGTGACAAGCTGCTGATAGGCTGCATCCCGTCTACCCGCCTTTCCAGAGTTCCTTGCCCCATGTTGACATGTGGATCCGCCATTTTAGATACCCTGGAGCCTGGACCACACTAAATGGAGTTTAATGAAGCAATTGAATTGCGGCGATAATCGGATTTGTTGCGAAGCTAACTTTTCCTGAAATTCGTAACAAATTTGGATTCGTCAGATTTGATTTGCTCATCCCTATCCCCCATGCACACACACAACCACAAAACCGCCACCTGCTTTTAAAAACTGGGCACCAACAAGCACATACACATATCTCTTTCCATGTTATGTCATGTGATTTTCAGAATTTAGAATGTGCTATATTAACCAGAATTTAAATTTCTCGCTTTTTTTTTACATAAATGTATATATACCAATTGAGGATATTCTTTTCCTTTATTAACTTCACTGAAAACACAGAGAGAACATGTTACCGCATATAATACCTTAGAAGCGTACCTTTGCTTTTCAGTGTTCACAGGCAAAGAATTGGCCTTGATATACTGCGAAGAAAGTTGCCATATCTTGCTAGCCACTGTTGTCATAAATCATCTACTTTCATTAATATCTGTGTCAGGCTACCAGTGAATCAGTCATGTGTTTTCTGCGTTGGGTTTTTAATGGTGTAAAAAATGTCATTGTTCTGGGATAGCTGTAATGAATTGGTCTTCTAGTCTGTTGCCTTTGGTGAAGTGTGCAGTTTATGGGAGTTTTTTTCATACATTTTTACATTTTAGATCAAGAATCAAATGTTGCTGTGAAAATAGAGTTTAACAATATGGTGAGGAGTTACTCCTCCCTCCATCCTCCTCCGCTGACTGCCTGTGACTGACATATTTCTTCCTATAGAGCAGATGAAGACAAAATGTCAATCACAGGTAGCGGTGGGCAGCGGCGTCTCCAGCTTAAAAATTTTTTTGGGGGGGCAATTATAACAATGCCACATTTATACATCGCGGGTGCAAATTACCTCTTGGAGCTCCCGCGCAGCCTCTTTTCTCTACCGGTCTTCTCCAGAGTGATTGACAGGGCAAGGAGCCAATGGTTTCTTTGCTCTGTCAATCAGCCAAGCACGTAAAGTTAATTGGGTTGCAGACCAGTCGACCTACTGCAGAACATCGCAGGGAATGGTTGCCGGCTCGCGGGCGGGTAGGCTGGCTGGACGGGCCGTGAATAAACCAATCAAATTGGGGAGGCACATGGGAGGGGCACAGCCTGATGTAAGGGGCAATGGCCCCCTCTGCCCCCCCCCCCCCATTGGCGATGCCATTGGCGGTAGGAGGAGTGACCAACTCATCTCATGAATACATGGGACCCCTACTCAAGCACGTCAGCTGGAGTACAACACGGCACAGCAGATTAATAAAACCCAATTCACAGGAAACAAACATTAAAAAAAGAGAACTTCTCCCACTTATTACTCCATGAAATCACTGATTACTAGGAAGCGCATATCCTATCCAGAGAAAGCTGGGTGAGAAATGGGGGCACCACAAAATATTTAAATCCCTGGCAAGACTTATCTCGCTAGGGATTGGCCTGAATTGTTAAGAGATAAAAGACAGTTTTATAAGTGGGTCCTTTCATGTCCCTTCCCGGGTCAGTCCAGATTTTCTGGTTGTCCCCAAGTCAGCACAGGTGCTGAGGCCGATTAATACCGGGTTACAAAACGCAACCAAGTGTGCACTGAGGGACTGTGAGGAACCTCTAATGAGAGTTGGAGTCCTGAGGTGGGCAGCCTCAAAAAGGGCACATTTTTGGTGTAACAAATTCTCTGGCAAGAAGCTGTGTAAACCGGCACTGATATATCTATCAAATCTGACTGTGAATAGTTGGAAAGAATATATATAATGTTGTGTAATATGGATGATACTACGGAAACCGGAATGACCGGTGTAATGAAAGTATCCTCTGCAGAAAACAATAAGAAGAAAAGTAACGGAGCACTCACGCGGTGACTGTGTTTCAAGGCAGGAAGGTAGACATCAGAAGATTTCTTCCATTAGCGGGGAGGCGGTAGATGGTACGGGGGGAGATCATGTTAGTTTGACAGGACCGATCCCTCATAAAACCATGCTGATATGGAGTCATACATTTATTTTTATCAAGATACTATAAAATAGCATCTCTTAGAAAACCCTGAAACAATTTACATACAACGGAGGTTAAACTAACAGGCCTCTAATTCCGGGGGTCACCTTTTGACCCCTTTTTAAATATTGGTACCACATTTGCCATGCGCCAGTCCTAGGGAACAGTCCCTGTCACTTTAGAGTCCCTGAATATTAAAAATAGGGGTCTGTCTATTACATTAATTAATTCCTTTAGAACACGGGGCTGAATGCCATCTGGACCTGGCGATTTGTCTATTTAGATTTTTGTAGGCGGCACTGTACTTCTTCCTGGGTTAGACAGGTGACCTGTACCTTATCTCCCTGTATTTCACCTGGCATTTAATTTTCCTCGGTGAATACAGTGGAAAAGAATTTGTTTAATATTTTAGCTTTTTCCTGATCCCCATTTATAAGTGCCGGTATACAGGGAAGCGATCTGTGTTTTCTTATGTTTGCATATGCGATTTTTATGTCACGGTGGGCCGGAGGCAGGGGTCTGCAGCGCTACCGAGCGACGTTGGTTCCGGGGTGTATTTACAGCTTGTGGGGCTCATGTTGGTATCCTTGTGCGCATAACAAACGTTTTGCCGAAAACTTACCGGATTCTGTGGCATCGCTGGGGTCCCAGGGGATGGGGGCTGCGGGTTCCGGCAAGGCTTCATTGCGGCCACGCGGCTGACTGCAGTACAAGGACGCCGTCAATAGGTGGTGCTGTGTGCGCACGTGTACTGCTAGTCACTTGGATTTACATAAAGTTTGTGCAAAAAAAAAATAGGTGATTGTGGATTCTATAGTTAGGTCACGTGGGTAGGGGAATTCATAGGCTTATAGTGGCAGATATTAGTAAAGTATCACGGTTCAGGTAGAGGTTATAGAAAAAAAATATGCGTGTTCTGGTTATGCTTAACAATTGATAAAGGTTAAAATTAAATTAAAAATATATACATATATATATATATATATATATATATATATAGATATAATAAATGGAGATTTATAAGGGTTGAGAGGTCATAGGGAAATAGGTTAAAAAGTATATTTAAAAAAGTGTGTCTTATACGGTTCATACACTCGTAATATCGTATACAGTGCATATAGTTATGATGTTTTTACAGTATATTCTTTTCCGTGTTATGCGCAGTATGTATAGTCATGGCTTCTGTACAGTACATATACTTGTAATGGCTTGTGCAGCAGGTACGGTGGTAGCGTAGTATACAGTTCATACTATCACGGTGTTTATAGTGTTGTACAGGGACGTGCACACATAGGGCTAAAAGGGGGCTGGAGCCCCTGCCCTTTTCCTCACATGCCCCTAAAGTGCCCTCACAAAAGGAGCTGCAGACTCAGGGTGACAGGTGCAGTAAAAAGGATCCGTTGCTGGGGAGTTGTATGGGGTTTAATGGAGGGTGATGTGCCCTCCCTGCAGGAAGGGGGCGCCACGCACCCTGTCATTATCAGCTATTTTTCTGCTCCTCTCCACACGGAGGAGACAGGAGCAGAGGAGGCAGAGAGAAGCCCCGGCCACAGCATGTCCCGGCCACAGCATGCTACAGCATGTCCCGGCCACAGCATGTCCCGGCCACAAACTTTAGTCTATGCAGAGGGGTTGGTTACTGTAAGTAACTGTAAATATATGTGAGTGATTGTATGTCTGTGTGTGTTTATGTATATATGTGTGTGTGTGTGTGTGTGTGTGTGTATCTCTATGTATGTGCCTGTGCAGAGAGGGATGGCTGGGGCCTTAGTGTAAGTGACTGTGCATATATGTGAGTGATTGTATGTCAGTGTGTCTGTATGATGTGTATATGTGTGTGTGTGTGTGTATCTCTATGTATGTGCCTGTGCACAGAGGGATGGCTGGGCCCTTAGTATAAGTGACTGTGTATATATGTGAGTGATTGTATGTCAGTGTGTCTGTATGATGTTTATATATATGTGTGTGTGCGTGTGTGTGTCTCTATGTATGTGCCTATATATGTGAGCAAGTGAATCTATGTATATGTGTGTGTATATATGTGAGCAAGTGAATCTATGTATGTGTGTGTGTGTGTATATATATATATATATATATATATATATACACACACACACAGATTCACTTGCTCACACACATATACATAGATTCACTTATATATAAAATGTGAGCAAGTTAATCTATGTATGTGTGTATATATGTGAGCAAGTGAATCTATGTGTGTGTGTGTATATATGTATAAGGCTGGTACAGCCTGCATTTATGGGCGGGGCCTGGAGAGTACTTAACGTCCCCTGGTAGGGACTAGGGGTACGTACGTTAGGGTGTTGTGTTATTTCTTCTTTGTACGGAGGCGCAGTTACTGCTTCCGGTGACGCAGCCGGACTTCCAGGCGCAAGACCGCGAGGCTCGGAGGACACAGATTGCAGTGTCGGGTGAGTGATGGCGGTGCACGGGCCCTATTACTGCCGGGAACGCCGTCGCAGGCCGGGAGGGGTGCGGCAGTGGTCCCGGCAGATGGGGCTCGGGATGGTTCTAGCGGCACGGTGCCGAGGGTGGTCGTGGTGATGTAGGCGGTTATTGCTGAGGCCGGGATCGGGGTCCTGCCGGGGGGTGCTGCCGCAAGGATCAGAATGATGGCGGTGGTGCTCTCAGCGGGGAGTCCTGACTGAGGGCCTGGACTGGCATTAGGGGGGTAGCCCTGATACTGTCGGGAGCACCGTTATCGACCCGGTGGGATTGGCTGTGGTCTCAGCACATCGGGCCTTGGGGCATCTCTGGCGGCGCGCTGCCGCTGGTTTGCCTGGCGACATCAGCAGCATTATACTACTGGGGCCGGAGACCGGGACCGGCCGGGGGGCACTGCTGTGGGTGTCAGGTTTGCGACAGTGGTGCCCCCGGCGGAGATTAACTAGGGGTATGATTAGCCTATGATATGATAGGGTCAGTATGCGGGCCATAAATCTATATATATTAGGAGGATGACATCAAAGGTGATAGCGCTACGATACGAGGGCCAGTCGCATGATGCTGCTTGTTGCCACCGGTGGTTTTCAGTCATGGGGCAGTAGTAAGGGTGCATAAGGGGGTATACTTATATAGGTCACACGTTGGTGGTCAGGGGATAGCTTGCCATAGATCCCCGGTTGGTTTATTCTTTAGGGGGAGAACGTATGGGGACGGTTGCTGGTTGTCATGGTAATTTAGGCATGAGAGGTAGTGTGACTCTGTGGCAGGGTTTACCGAACTTCATAGCACAGGGGGATTTCCGGTCCAGGACAGCCCTTCTCTGCCGGGTTGGGGTTGTGTGGTGTCGGAATTTTTCGGTAGGTGACGAATGACATGTAGCATACAGTAATATTGTTTTGTTACAGATACGGTCAAGTGGTCGCAGTTTTGGTTTACCAGTTCAATGAGCTGAAGGTTTTTTTGGGTAGGTTGGCTTTGACCAGTCTGTAGTACATGGGTATGGACGTTAGTTTATTAGTCATTTGTGTTTTAGGTTTACATTTACATGAAGTAGGACCATACAGCTCAAGTGGTCGCTGGCAAGGGTGTTTTTACAGGTAAAAAAAATATATAAAAAGAGGGGGTAGTGATGTATGACTTAAGTATGCTCATGATAGTTATGTCCTCAACGTATGTTGTTACAGGAAAGATGGTACTCAAGAAAGTTTCGGCAAGCAGGTGTGTGTTCTTTCAGCTAGGAAAACTATGTGTTGTTTAGCGGGCATCGTGAGGAAGTTGTGGCTGATCATGGGAGATGGGTGTCACGTGTGGAGCACAGTCATTTTTGCATGTACAGTAACCCCCCAACCTACGATGGCCCCGACATATGATGAAATCGACATACGATGGCCTCTTAGAGGCCATTGCATGTCGATGTCAGCATCGACATACGATGCTTTTATATGTCGGGGCCATCGCATTAACTGCTATCCGACAGCGCAAAATGATTAAGCTGCTGTCGGATAGCAGTGTAATGTGCCCCAGCAGGTTCACTTACCTATTCCCGATGCTCCGGGTCCACTTCGCGATCCTCCGGTATCTTGCGCATCTTCTCCAGGGTCCGGGCCTTGCTTTCCGGCGTCGTTATTACATTACTACGCACGCCACGCCGCGCCGGCGCAGCAGCGTAATAACGTCACCGGAAAGCAAGGCCCGGACCCTGCAAAAGATGCGCAAGACACCGGAGGATCGCGAAGAAGACACCGGAGCAGCAGGACAGCATCGGGAGCCCCTGGAACAGCAGCAGGAGCGGTGAGGACCTGGTCCGGAGCGACGGGGACAGGTGAGTACAGATGCCTATACTTTACATTGCACGGATCCCTCAACATACAATGGATTCGACAAACGATGGGTCATTTGGAACGAATTACCATCGTATGTTGAGGGACCACTGTACATAGTCAGTCACCTGGCACGGCTTCAGGTGTGAGGCGAGTTCATAGTCCTGTCACGGCTACAGGCACTAATCAGGTCACGTAATCAGGTTGTCCGTCAGTAGGTCGAAAGTCCTGCCCAGGCTGCGGGCAAGTGTGAGGCTTGAAGCTCACTATCCTGACACGTCTTCAGGTAACAGGGAGGAAAGTCCTGACACGGCTTCAGGCAACGGTGAGGGCTGGAGCTCACCATCCTGACGCGTCTTCAGGAATCATTGAGGGAAGTCCTGACACGGCTTCAGGCAACGGTTAATCTCGGTCTCCAAGTTGCGAATTGCTCAGGATGGCGGATCAGGGGTGTGGCTCATTTGGGCTAGGTATCCAGAAGTACGGTAGTTAGTCCTGTTGTGTTCTTCCTTCTCAGGTTCAATCGCGACGGCATTAGTGTTGGTCGGGGTAGGTTACCCTCTAAGGTACGTGATTTTGTTTTCACCTCGTGCACTACACCCACGTAATAGTAGGTAGGGGTATGTTAAGTTATTTGGATGTTAGTAATTATGTGTCTCTTAGGTCATCATGTCTCACGGGTCAGACATAGAGGAACAACTGTCGGTTCCAGAAACGCCCTCTAGGACATCGGATCATGGTAGTTCGACGTCTTATCGGGCGTAGACCATCCCCAAGATTACTTCAGAGCTTCATAGAAGAGGTATCCCCTTCCCTGCTACTGCGAGGAAAGCGGAACTCTATCGGCTCATGATGGCAGGGGAGCCAGGTCCCAGTCAGCCAATAGAACCATGGGCAGCGGTTCAGGCCTCTCTCACACAGTTACATGGAATGATGAGGGGATTGCAGACGCGGTTGGATTCCATTGAAAACCGCTTAAATACACCAACAGTTGTTGTGCCAACAGCTGCGGCACAAAAGGTGGCGCCAGTACCTGCGGAGCAGGCTAGTGATGCCACGCCAAGTCCGGTCATACCAGCACCAGTGACTGCGCTGCAACCAGCACAAGGTATGACGACTAAGGCCCCTAATTTCCTTCCAGCTCATCTGATCCCTCAGGGTATACGCAACGATATCCTGGGGGGAAAAGATGTTAATTTGGCATCCTTACTAATTGCCGTACACGATTTAGCAGAAAATAAGACTATAGCGTGTGGTGAAGTTTCTGTTGTACTAAAGAGTAAGGATGTCAGATTAAGTCGCAAGCTTACGTTGCCCGAATTTATGCTAGCCTTTAGTCTGTACCGCGATGTGGTGTGCTCGGTTCATCCGGAACGTAGGGAGGAACTGGACATTTACCTGTATAAGTTAGTGGATTTAGGACACAAGTGTTACGCGGCGTTCTTCTCTCTGCAGCGCCCCGGTCAGACCCGCTGACCGAGAGCGCTGCACTGACACTCACGACGGGGATGCGATTCACATAGCGGGACGCGCCCGCTCGCGAATCGCATCCCAAGCCACTTACCTGTCCCAGTCCCCGGCTGTCACGTTCTGGCGCGCGCGGCTCCGCTCTCTAGGGCGCGCGCGCGCCAGCTCTCTAAGATTTAAAGGGCCAGTGCACCAATGATTGGTGCCTGGCCCAATCAGTCTAATTAGCCTCCACCTGCTCCCTGCTCATATAACCTCACTTTCCCATTCACTGCTTTGCCGGATCTTGTTGCCTTGTGCCAGAGAAAGCGTTTAGTGTATGTCCCAAGCCTGTGTTCCAGACCTTCTGCTGTTGCCTCTGACTACGACCCTTGCTGCCTGCCCTAACCTTCTGCCACGTCCGACCTTGCTCTTGCCTTGTCCTTTTGTACCGCGCCTGTCTCAGCAGTCAGAGAGGTTGAGCCGTTACCGGTGGATACGACCTGGTTGCTACCGCCGCAGCAAGACCATCCCGCTTTGCGGCGGGCTCTGGTGAATACCAGTAGCAACTTAGAACCGGTCCACCGGTACGGTCCACGCCAATCCCTCTCTGACACAGAGGATCCACCTCCAGCCTGCCGAATCGTAACAACAAGTATGGAGGATACGCCTTCTACGATTACCATGTCTCATTCTCAGCACAAGCAACAGCAGCAGCACTGGAGCAATTCCAACATATCACCAACTGGGCGACAATGGATACGGAACTATTTTGTAGACATTTTGCGGGACTGAAAGCACCTGCTTGTGCCAATTGCAACTCGATTAATCATACTTCCGCCTGGTGCAGTCAACTTAATCAGCAACTATCCACTAGTGAGGCAAAACCTCTGGTCACTGGAGCAGGTTTTCAGAGGAACAGTGCGGTTGGTAAGCTGGGCAGGCCGATAAGATATTTAGGGAAAGCGCAAGTGTGCTACAATTACAACTGGTCGTCTTGTAATTATAGTCAATGCTGTCTGGTGCATGTTTGCTCCCAATGTTTTAGGGCACACCCCAAGACCCAGTGTCCTTAGAAGTCAGGATCCTGACTAACTGGGGTCAATGTGGAGAGCTTGGCTGAGTTATTACAGGGGCACCCTGATCAGAGATGGGTAGAATGGCTGGTCAACAGTTTCCGGTATGGTTTTCATACAGGATTGATCGCCCTTTCCCAACATACATACGAGTGTGGTAACCTACAGTCCGATCTTAGAGATCCGGAGGCAGTGTCTTCATGTTAGGACCTTTTGCACAGCCCCCTTTTGATGTTTGGAGGGTCAGTCCGGTAGGTGTGGTGGTGGGCAAGTTTTCCAATAAAAAACGCTTGGTGTACGACTTGTTCGCCCCTCATTCTTGTAATACACCTAGTCTTAATTCTTTAGTTCCGTCAGAGGAGTATTCCATGCAATATTCTTCTGTCGACGAAGCAATCCAGATCATCATCTCATTAGGGTCAGGAGCATGGCTGTCAAAGGCCGATGTTACAGATGCATTTAAACTGTTACCCATAGCCCCGGAGTTGTGGAAATGGTACGGTGTTAAATGGCAAGAGCTATATTACTTTGCTGTTAGACTTACCTTTGGGGCTAAGAGTAGCCCTTGGTTGTTTAACCAATTTGCAGAAGCATTGCATTGGATTTTGGTTAATGTCTCTAATTGTTCCTTTGTCATCCACTATCTAGATGACTTCCTGATCATTGAATCCCCAACTGCTGAGCGTGATGGTCTGGATGTTTTGAGGTCACTGTTCCCTCAAGTGCAGGTACCGGTGTCAGATAAGAAAGTAGAAGGTCTGGCTAGAGAGATTATGTTTCTTGGGATTGTATACAGTACGGGCACACAGTGTTATATGCAGAGGGTACGGTTAAAAGCATGTGTTCAGTATATAAGTTTTGTAGCAATACATACGGTCCACACGATTTTAATATTATAAGTGGCAAATACGGTATCGTCTTTGTTAATTGTAGTACATTTGGTTATTTATAGGTGTTTATCTATATGTGGCATAACTATTATAGCAGTCATAAGATGTATTCTTTCATGGTAGCATTTACAGTGCGTTATTTTCATTCATATAGTTCACACGTTATAGTGTTAACAGTGCTTTTACCTTTGTAGATATATTATAGTATTGCAGTGCATCCGTTTGTAGCATTGGGACACACACGTTTCAATACATTAGTAACATACGTCTGTTACAGTCGTTGCGCATGCGTTTGCATAGCTTTGGTAGCGTGTAATCTTGTCAGCGTTTTCTGTGGGAATGCGTATTGAGCATACAATACGCATACCCACAGAAAACGCTGACAGGATTACACGCTACCAAAGCTATGGTGATAACGTTTTTTGTTTAGCAGCTTTACGGTATTATGACATAGCCGTTATTGAGTATTGCATTCTACTGTATACTCAGCATACGCGTTGGTGGCAGCGATGCTGATTGATACGGTCGGTACTCTCATGGCATCTATATTTGATACGATAGGGGATTCATTGTGCATACACTCATGACATTCATACTGTTCACACGCTCATAGAGTTATACTGTTCAAACGCTATGGGCATTTGTACTGTTCACATGCCTGTACATAATGTTCACACGCTCAGGCCAGGTATATGGTCATACTCTCATAGCAATTATACTGTCCATACGCTCTTAATATTTATACTGTTCACACGCCTGTTCATAATGTTCACACGCTCGGGGCACGCATATGGTCATAGCAATCATACTGTCCATACGCTCTTAATATTTATACTCTTCACACGTTTATGGCATGCATACTTTTTCATACGTTCATAGATTTTATACTATTCATTCGCTCGGGCAACATACTGGTTACACTTGTGGTGGTCATACTGTCTTAGGCTGCCTGCATTTATACTTTTCATACGCTCATGGCATGTACACGTTTATGGCATTTATACTGTTCATTAGCCCACAGTATTCATATTGTTCACCAGCTCATAATACTTGTTATTACGTGATCGGGCCATTGACACTATTCATACGCTTATGGCAGTTGCATTGTTCAAGCAATTTTGGTGTTTACACGATTTTTATGCTCATGATATACGGGTCTTAGCCTCGTAGTAATTGATACTGTTTTGATACATTCATGGCGTTTCACTGTCCACACGCTCGTGGCATTTATAATGCCCTTATGCTCTTGGTAATTATACAGATCATATGCTCATGGCACTCATTTCGTCATACGATTTTGTTCAGACGCTTGTAGCATCTATACTGTTCATACATTCTCAGCAGTTACTGGTCAGGTACTCATGGCATTCATGCTGTGCATTGGTTTCAGGCACTCAGGGCATTTATATTGCGCATTGCATTATACAGTTAATACGCTCATAGTATTACGGATGTTTCCCATCATACCTGCCACTTCTGCAGGGGGTCGGTCAACATGGTTGTTCATTTCTGACACATATTCAGAGCAATAGCATCACGACACATAGGTGGTGTATATCTCTCATATCTGCCACGACTGCAGAGGGATACATTGCACAATTGTTGCTACTGACACGTTTTCAGAGTGAAAACATCACAACACATAGGCGGTTGTATACCCAGTATATCTGCCACGTCTGCAGGGGGATACATTGCATACTTGTTTGTTACTGACATGTTTTTTCAAAGCAAGAACATCACGTCACATAGGCGGTTGTATACCATTCATACCTGCCACATCTTCAGGGGGATGCAACGCGCTGTTGTTGTTACTGACACGTCTTTAGAGCAACAACATTTCGACACATAAGTGGTGTATCCTTTGTACCTGTCACCTCTGCAGGGGGATACATCGCATAGTCGTTGGTACTGACATGTCTTCAGAGTGACAACATCACTACACATAGGTGTTGGTATACCCATTATACCTGCCCCATCTGCAGGGGGACCCATTGCATAGTTGTTGTTACTGACACGTTTTCAGAGTGAAAACATCATCACACATAGGCGGTCGTATACCAATCATAAGCGACACGGCTGCAGGGGAATTTGCTGAGCAGTTGTTGTTATGGTGACGCTTTCCGTACCATAACATCACGACAAATAGGCAGTGGTATACCCATCATACCTGCCAGGTTTTCAGGGGGATACATTGAAGAATTGTTGTTACTGACACGTTTTCAGAGTGACAACATCAATGCACATAGGCGGTTGTATACCGATCATACGTGACTCGGCTGCAGGGGAATTCACTGAGCAGTTGTTGTTATGGTCATGTCTCAGAACAATAACATCATGACACATAGGCGGTGGTATTCCCAACATACCTGCCACGTCTGCAGGGGATACACTGCATAGTTGTTGTTACCAATACGTTTTCAGAGCAACAATATCATGACTTATAGACAGTAGACATAGATGGTATACACATCATACCTGCCACGTGTGCAGCGGAATACACTGTGCAGTTGTTGTCACTGACACGTCTTCAGGGCAACAACAGTTTGACATACAGGTAGCTGAATACTCTTTATATCTAACATGGATGGAGGAGGATGCACTGCGGAGTTGTTGTTAATAACACGCTGTCAGAGTAACAACGGCATGGCGCATATGGGTTGTAGTCTCTTCATACCTGCCACACCAGAAGTGGGATACACTGCTTAGTTATTGTCAAAAACAAGCTTTCTGAGTTATAGTTTCATGACACATAGAATAAAATAAAAAAAGAAACGATGGTTATGCCAGACCTGTCACGTGTACAGGCACGAGGGTACGCAAAGTCACACAGATACGATGATTACGAAAAGATCTATTAAGTCTACAGGAACGACGGTTACAGGGTGGTTCTCGAATAGAACTACAGGTTCGAGGGTTACGCAAGGCACTGTCACGGTTACAGGCACATTGGATATGAAATTATCTGTCAATTGCGGCAGCACGTAACCCCGGAGTTCAGTTTTGAAGCAGAAGTTCGGCGGTTTAAGGTTGGGTCAGTGTTCAGGATGGGTTTATTTGAGTGTAATCGATGGCATGTAAGACCTCTCAGGGGATAGGCACATTGTCTACACATAGTCCTGGCCTGTCTACAGGCACGATGGCGATGTCAGGTAAGTTTCTCAAGTTTATTTCTGGTTATAGGTAAATATGCACATCATGTTCACGGTCTGTCATGGGGTAAGGTTACTTGTGTGTCAATTGGCCAACAGTTTGGGTTTTTGGCCTCTAAAATAAGGATCGGATAGTGTGGTTTAGGCCTCATAGGCAGCTATCGGTTCTCACATCTTAATGACACACGTCAGTGTGTTTAACTGGTATGCTAGCATGGTCTAGAGTCAGGGCTGGTTTATTCTTCAGAGTAGGTATAGTGGTTATAGCTATCCATCACTAGGTAGAGCCTTCGTTCATAATTAGTTGGTTGATTGTACTGTCATAGGGTCTGTATTAGGGTTTTCAGGGGCAGTGAAGTTAGGGGGTGGGGTTGTTTATGAGGTTTATGCATTCTACTACTTAACCTACCAGGTCAGGTATTTTGCCCTCTAAAGGCCTGCCCTCGGTCGCGGCTATGGGCATAGTTTAGCCACTGCAGTTAGATTAACCTTCCATGCAGGTCCGTAGGACGTTTGTGATGTGAACACGAGGTAAAGTTTGCTCTGACCACGTTACAATTCGTTTCTCACATAAGGTCATTGATCACCACTTTGGGAGGTAATCATCGGGAATTCTCAGGCCACCCTTTTCGCACTGGGGCAGCATCAGCAGCATCACGACACAAGGTTCCTCCAAACATTATACAAAAGTTAGGCAGATGGAAGTCAGGCTTATATGCTACTTATGTCCCAAATCCCCACAACGATGGCTGATGTCTTCAGATACTTGGTATTGTAACAAATTATTTTACTCCTGCACGTTTTGTGTTTTTGCCCTCTAAAGGCTAAACCTCGGTCACAGTTTTTGAGCACAGTTCAACCGCTTTACTATACAGTGTTATGCATATGTGTTATTAGTTTCATTACAGGAACCACTGAAGAAGTATTATTTACTGGTGTAGGTAAGTCTTGCCGGTCACGTATGGAGCCCCGGCCACAAATATAGTTAAAAAACATTTTGGGGTTAGTTTTACTCTCATTGGCAATTAATCTTTCTGTCTCTATTTTTGCGGCTCTTATCTGCCGTCCTGTTTTTGTAGTTTAAATGCTTTATTTTTGTCATTTATTGCCCCCTTATTCATCCATATTGGTTTTCTTCTATTCCTGACTCTTTTATTCCCATAAGGTATATACATCTTACAGTGAGAAATTTAAATATTCTTTAAAGTCTCCCATTTAGTGTCAGTATTCTTGTTCTTGAGGACATTATCCCATTTTATATTGTTAAGGGCATCTCTGAGTTGATCAAACTTTGCCTTCTTAAAGTTCATTGTTTTTGTGGCCCCTCGCGCGGTTCCCTTATAGAAGAACAAGTTATAATGTATTAAATTATGATCACTATTTTCTAGGTGTCCTTCTACTTGCACATTAGTTACTCTGTCTGGTCTGTTGGTTAATATTAAGTCTAGTAGGGCGCCCCCTCTGGTCGGGCCCTGCACCATTTGGGACAGATAATTGTCTTTAGTTAGAAACCTGTTTCCTTTATGAGATTCACAGGACTCAGTCTCCCAGTTTATATCAGGATAGTAGAGGTCCCCCATTATTATCACCTCAATTTGACTTGCTGCCTTGTTTATTTGCCTCAGTAATTGATCTTCTTCCATTATGTTTGGTGGCTTATAGCAAACCCCTATCAGAATTTTTTTTATTTTCATCTCCATATATTTCTACCCATAATGACTCCACATTATCATTTCCCTCCCATATATCCTCCCGCAGTGCGACTCGATTTCACATAAAGACAAATTCCTCCCCCTTTCCGTTTTATCCGATCCTTCCTGAATAGACTATAACCCTGTATGTTGACCGCCCAGTCACAGCTATCATCCAACCAAGTCTCTGTTATACCCACTATGTCATCATTTTCCTCAGACATCAACCCCTCCAGTTCCTCTTTTATTGGACAGACTTCTGGCATTAGTCAACATGCAATTCAATGGTATATGTCTTTTCTTCCTTTGAAGCCTATCCCTATTAACTATTCTAAGCCCTCCCTCCGCTCCACCCCAGGTACATTAATAATTCCCCCCTCTCTATCTACACTATCTTCCCCTTCTACATTGTAGGTTCCCTCCCCAGTCCCTACTTTAAACACTCCTTCACCCTTCTAGCCAACTTCTCCCCAAGCACAGCTGCACCCTGCCCATTGAGGTGCAGCCCGTTCCTACAGTAGAGCCGGTATCCGACAACGAAGTTGGCCCAGTTCTCCATGAACCCAAACCCCTCCTTCCTACACCAGCTTCTCAGCCACTTGTTTACCTCCCTAATCTCCCGCTGCCTCTCTGGTGTGGCTCGTGGTACAGGTAATATTTCAGAAAATATTACCTTGGAGGTCCTTGACTTAACCTTGCTGCCTAAGTCCCTGAAATCATTTTTAAGGATAATCCACCTACCTCTTACTTTGTCATTGGTGCCAATATGTTGCCTATTCTGTACAAGTTGGATTCAGTTGGATCTTTCTAATTTATGTCTAATAAAGGTTAAATCCAAACTTCATCATTGCTCTTCCATCCATTCTGCAAAGTTTGGCATGAAGAGAGGCAGGCCATGCTGGCTACTATGCCACAAGGCAACCATACCAAGGCCAGTGTGTTCCATGCATGAGTCCTATCAATTAGAAAAGTTCTCGTGCACAGAACTCACTTGCCTTGGTCGGCCTAGCATGTACCCCAAACTGTACAAAGTGGACGGGAGAGCAATGCCAGAGTTATACTTTATGAAGCTGACATGCCTCAGTAAAGTTAGAAGACAAACTACCTCTGCTTTTAGTATATTTAGCCATTGTACATCATGCTGAATGTCGTGAACACTGACAATGAGCTAATGACAGTAATTAATGCACCATTGTACATTTCTATATATAGCAGTGTTCACTATGTGTATTATTGTGTATTATGTGACAGTTCCCCTGATGGAGCCAAGTCTACTAATTAATAGCCACTAACCATAGAACACACAAGGATTTTAGTATAGATATTTGCAAACCCTTAAGAATTTTCAGGATTTTTGCAAAAATGTTGACCTAAAAATAGTGGTAGGATGTTATGTAAATCTAAACAAAAACACTTAAATCAAGTAAATAAGTCAAGCACCAATCCTATTTTTATTCATTTAGAGATGGCGTGATCTTTTATACCGTTTAATATTTTAGAATTCTGCTGTTTAAAGCAGCTCCAAATTAGCAGAAGAGGCAATGGCAGCTGCTTCTTCTGTTGATCTTTTGCATCAGGTTTTTCAGGCCTTTGCATCCCTGCACTTTATGTGATACAGACCCCTGTCAAAAAGAGGTGACGCATAGGAAACACACAATTTTATGCTGTTAGTTCTGCCTTCTGTGTATAAGACAGGGATAACTGTTAGAAGAAAGAGACACATGGTACATTTCATATATCTGTCTGTGCTATCATTATGTAGAGAAATACTTCTACTTTCTGGTACCAAGAGTCAAAGCTGCGCTCCCAAGCCCCTGAAGTGTTGGGGGTTGGGCTCCTTCTCACTCCCCCTCCCATCCCTGTGTGATTGACAGTCAGCTGGGAGCCAAGCCCTGTTTCCAAAATTCTTACAAATTGTGCGCATGTACAAGATTTAGTAACAGGCATTGGAGGATGAGTGAGGAGGTGTTCTAGCCCTCAGCCCTTTAGGGGCCTGGTAACGCCTCTTTGACACTTGGCACCATGGAATAAAAGCATTTATTATGTTACGGAAGCACAGACAGGTGTTTCCTTGGCCTAACAACTGTCTAACAGTGTCAGCCGTTTGGAATGTGAACTGAGAATTTTTTCATTGATGTAACTGTATGAGGCCATATATTTTGATGGATCAGATTAAGCTTTTAGGGGACATTTTTGCATTATATACATTGGCATTTCATTTATATAACTTTTTATTTACCAAGATATACAGGTTCCAGTGCTCCCTTACAAATAACACATTCCGCTGATTTATTTTACTTCAAAAATAATTGTTGTTTATTGCATTTATTATTAACTTTTAGATTACTTTTTTAATTACCATTGGGAAGATTTACTTAAACTGATTCTTAGATGTGTAAACTTAGGTCATGTTCACACTCCATAATATGTGTGGGAAAACACGTTCGGACATTCTGCACATTTGAACAATCTGGTGGACACTAGGACTGATCAGCTATGTGACATCTCATAAACGGCAATACATTTCCTAGCAAATTCTGCAAAAAGAATAGACAAGTCTATTTTTTTTTTTTGCGGATGCTAGAATCGGGATTTCCATCACTGTGTGAACAGTGCAGCAGAATCCCATTAAAATCCATTCCGCCGTATGAACATACCCTTAGAGTAGAGTAGACAGTTTAACAAAGTGCCATATTTATTTGATAAATGTGGTGGATCTTAAAACACTTTAATTCAACTTTACACCTACTAGATGGCTTAAAGGGAACCAAGCACTAGATTTTACCATATATTATGCATTATATATTGTATAATCTTTATTCTCACCATCCACGGGGATGTTTCTGCCACAGGGATGGGGAGGAAATTAAAGGGGTTATCCAGGAAAAAACTTTTTTTTATATATCAACCGGCTCCAGAAAGTTAAACAGATTTGTAAATTACTTCTATTAAATTTTTTTCATCCTTTCAGTACTTATGAGCTTCTGAAGTTATGGTTGTTCTTTTCTGTCTAAGTGCTCTCTGATGATACGTGTCTCGGGAACCGCCCAGTTTAGAAGAGGTTTGCTATGGGGATTTGCTTCTAAACTGGGCGGTTCCCGAGACAAGTGTTATCAGAGAGCACTTAGACAGAAAAGAACAACCTTAACTTCAGAAGCTCATAAGTACTGAAAGGATTAAGATTTTTTAATAGAAGTAATTTACAAATCTGTTTAACTTTCTGGAGCCAGTTGATTTATAAAAAAAAGTTTTTTCTTGGATAACCCCTTTAAGTTATAAAGTTCCCCAGCCGCCCCATAAGTAATCCCCTGGGCAGGGAGCTATATTTATAAGGTCCCATCGCTTCGGCTGTAGTGACGCCCCCTCAGCTTGAGTGACGACCAATCACTCTGCTCTTAAACAGACAGGAGGGTATAGCAGAAAAAGACCTTTTAAGGGCGCGGTTCTTGTTTCCAGTAAATACAGGCAGATGATGGATGTGGTTAAAGTGCTATAGAGCACTATATTTATTAGGTAATAAAACCAATAAATATAGTGCTCTATAGCACTTTAACCACATCCAGCATCTGCCTGTATTTACTGGAAACAAGAACAGCGCCCTTAAAAGGTCTTTTTTCGCTATACCCTCCGGATTCTACATGGGAGAAGTTCTTTTCTTCTTTTCCATTCCACCTTGGGCGCAGCAGTATGTCTCCAGATGATCTACAGTACCCCTTTGGGGTGATATGCGCAATATTTTCTACCATTAGGTGAATGGCCATCTTTATGCGCCGATCTTTCCGGTCCCTGTTGACCTAGTTACCTTGGGTAATACACGAGACACTGCCCTTTTTTTTTTTCTCTCTTAACTTAAACAGACAGGGCAGAGCAGTGACGTGGCCGTCAATCACGCCGAGTCTATAAAACTGTGGACCTCCAGCTGTCGCAAAATGTGCAATAGCTAGAGGTCCATAGTTTGGACAACACTTGCACAGCAAATCATCAGCAAATTACAATATATAGACCTGCAGTGGAGATTGTAAAATCTCCAGCAGGTCAGTTTTTATGTTGTAAATTTGATGCTGATTTTCCCCATTAGAATCAAATGAGAAGATAAAATCTGCACCAAATCTTTATCATTTCCGCAGCAAACATATAGCTAATATAAAAATCTGCACCAAAATCTGCATGGATTTTCATGCAGATTTACTGTGTTAACTGTCATGATCATCGGGGTCTGTCTTCATACAGCAACAGCCTAAGTCCAAGCATAGGTATGAAGGACTATTCTGGAAGAATTCCTGATAGATCATAATTTAAATAAAATTACTAAAAATAAAGTAATAAAAATCTAAATAAAGAGTATTTAAAAAACATGAATTCATGTAACAGAGGTTAAAAAAATGCCTACTGTAGTCAATTTCTTGTAACCATAGCAACCCATAAAGCAATGTTAACATTTATTTATGGTGATTGGTAAATTTAAAAGAAATAAATAAATAAAAACCATGTATTATTTACTATTATACATACAAATAAATTACATTTTATCTTGTATGTACCACAACATGGTACCTAATTTTCTTTTTTGCCTTGTAATTATTAGATATATTGACACTTTTGGAGGTATTCTTTCCCATAAGTGTCAGCATATGTAATTATTACAAGGCAAAAAAAAAATTTAGGTACCATGTTGTGGTACATACAAGATAAAATGTAATGTATTTGTATGTATAATAATACATTGTTTTTATTTATTTATTCATTTTAAATTTACCGTACCATCCCATACCATGGCATGGGATAGAGAATGCCATATTTTTATTTCTTTTAAATTTATACCTAGGACATGAGAAAACGTTGACGTAAATTATTCGAGTGCCATATTACGGAATGATATGGCACAGATAGGTAATAGATAGTCTGCATTACGCCAGTTTAGTACAAATAAGCCAAACAGTTTTAAATTATGAAGGCTAACAAGCCTATGTAAAGACGTTAAAAACATTTCT